>NC_081410.1:264158438-264475440 GCF_030272615.1 Cryptomeria japonica
CAACTCTTCTCCCATACCACTCCATCTTCTCTTCAGGTTGACATCAGACTCTAATACCCACAACCTCTTGTTCACTAGTTGACATCAATTCCAATGATATCGGTAACATCCTATACTGATTGACATCAATGACAACACAATGCCAACAATCTCCCCCTTTGGCATTGATGTCAACACATTAAGTATCCATATCCGGTATAGTACATTATCTTTCTCCCCCTTTGACAACAATGGTAAAGGGAATTGTCAGGATAACATTCTTCCTCATATCTACTGAGCACTGACATAAATATTTCTCCCCATTTTTACTGGGTGCATCTCCCCCTATGAAGATTATGTACAACATCATCTCAATCATCATCACTTGAGATAGAAAGCTTAGGTACCAAAAACCCTTAACAACATACACTGGTCTCTCTCCTTCTTTCACTCAGAACCAGTTGAGGAATGAATTTATTCTATTTGTGCATGTGGTCCTACTAGTTTGCTAGACTTCTCTTACTTTTAACTGATGACCCATAGTCAGATGAACATTTTCTTTTCTAGTATTATCAAGCATCTACTTGATTTGCTTCTGTGTTTAGTATATATGATATTAATCTAAAATATGGCCCTAAACTCCCCTGAAACACAAACCTTTGATCTTCATCAATTCAGTTAGGTCCTAAATTGGAATCCATGTCAATACCTGTAACATCTACCATTATGACCACAATGCCAACTACAGGTCACATATCCAACTGATTGACCCATAAATATGTATGCTCATAAGATCAGATACTAGACCAACACAAGTCATTCAGTTCCTTTCCAATAACACCTGAGACATAACCTCATCCATCTAGGCTCCCAGAGTTGCTGCAATGACCCCTCAACTCATTGACTTACATAACCAGTAACAGTGATCAACATCTATGTCAGTGGCATGCTGCACATACTGGTCTCTTATCTCTACTGGGACACTTTCCTCTTTACATTTATCTCCCGGTTCCAATTACCTCTTCTACCATTCATTTCATTAGTAACAGTAAACCATCTTCCATGTGTAGTCAAGGCGGTAACTACACACACACTGCCATCTCATTTTCTTCCTCTTACCAGTAGTAGCTTGTTCATCTCCTTTGTTCCTTTCAACCAAGGGTTGAATGATCTAGTCAATATGTAACTCCCCCTAAGTCCAGCATCTCCTTTAAGACATAGGAGATATCACTTGTGCATTGAATGCACAATGTCGGTCCATGCTCTTATCTTCTAGCTTCTTCCTCCATGTCTTCTTGATTTCTTTTCTTTACACATCTGTAGTCTTGGGAGTAGGGTTGACCTTATTCTCCTCATTGGTCCTCTCTCTACAAATAGTGCTATGCTAGCATACAACATTCATGGCAATCTCATGATTGGGGAACCTTATAACATACCATTTGGCTCTTCCTTTTCTGATCATGCCATTTTGGCAGGTTATTGGTTTCCTTGAATTCCTTGATTATGTAGGAACATTTCTCCTCTTGTTCCAAGCAGGTCTATGTTGCTCATATCCCCTGTAGTTTCTCTCACACTGAGCATTATTGATCCACCGGTTTTCAAAGGAATGTATATTCTTCTTCCTTCATTCATAACTTCTATGACCTAATCCATTGCAATTATAATACACAATATTTACATTTTTAGGAGTAGCACATGGATTCTTGTTAGCATAACCGGGAAAGGGAACATGCATGTTTCTACTCTATGAAACATTATTCTTATATGCATGAAATCTATAGCCACCTAATTTATTATTCCTAGGAAGAACACTCTGTCTATTACTAGACCTTATTTTACAATCTTCTTCCCTATGGCCATAATCTTTACATGCAAAACAATAACTGGATAAAGGAGGATTATTGATTACAAATTTATTCTGCCAAACATGAGGTGATCTTACTAGTTTGGCATCTCCATCTCTACTTCTCAGAGAATGGATCCTAGGATGTCCATTCTCTATAGGTCTTCCATTAGATCACTTCTTCTTCCACACTTGTCTTGATTTGTGGACAACAAAATATCCTTGTCTTCTTCCGGTAGGAGGTCTTCTAGGTTGTCTTCTCATGTTCTTTCTTTTGGTGAAGCTTTCTTCTCCTATCTTTCCCTTTCCTTTGAGATTTGCGTTGTTTCCTCCTGCAACATCGGTCTTCATCCTTAGCCTCACGTCCTCACTGATTGTGGTCAGATATATTTTCTTCCTTGGAACATATCTAACTATGAAGGTTTGCCCCTTGCCATTTTCATCTGAGGAGACAAACTCAATATCCTTTTGAGGGATTTTCTTGCTTGTGGGGAATTCACCAGCACCACATCCTAATCCACCAACATCCTTGGAGTGATTTTTTTTGCTCAACATTTTGTCCAAGGCTTCAGTGCCACCATCATATTTCTTTCTCAATTTAAGTTCATCTTGGCACTTATCAAGCTCTAACATAAGCTTTGTAACTTCATCCTTAAGAATATGACACTTCTTTTCTTTAGTCTCCACCTCTTGCTCTAACACTTGCACCTATACTTGTTGGTATTCAGACCCGATCTGGATTCCACATTCACATTCTTAGCATCAACAACTTGTTCTTTTAGATTAGCAAGGGCTAACTCTGATTCTTGAAGACTATTGAACAACTGGTTTTGTTCCACAATAGCAACATTCTTGAACATCTTCTATTCTTTCCTCAGAATCTCCATTTCACTTTCCTTGGAGTCCAAGACTAATTTCAAATCAGCATTCAATCTCTTTGCCTCTTTTAGTTGAGTGATAAAAAAACTATCCTTTTGGTTTGATTCTTCAAGGCAGGTTCTCAACTGGCTGCAATCCTCATGAACTAATCTTTTATAGTTTTTAAATTTATTTCTAACATTTTGTAGCTCTTCTAGTGCACTTACTAGTTCACCTTCAAGGTCAACTTCTGCATCTTCTTCTTCTTCATCATCACTTCCAAATCGATTTTGCTATCTAGATCTATCTAACATGTCTCCTTCTCCTTCATCATTACTGATAAACACATCATACCGGTGGGATCTATCTGCATTATCCCCTTTTGATGTGTGATTATCAATGTCTATCGCATGGGTCATGAAGAGATGAGTCTCCTCATCACCAATGCTACTACAACAATCTGAACTACCTCTGTCATCTGCACATGTATCTTATACAAAGTCCTTCTCACTCTCACAAGTTGATTCAGTGGTGCAGGGTTCATTTCCATAGAGTTTCTTTAGTCTACCCCATAGACTTTTTGTCGATCTACACTTATCCACCTATGAGGAGACATCAACAGTGAGACTAATGAAAATAGCCTTCATGTATTCTTCATTCCATACATCATATCCTAGGGAGGACACATAGACTTCAATTCTGCAACTCCAAATGGCATAGTTTGATCTATTAAACATTGGAGCAAGGGTTGACACTAAATAAACCATTGTGTCCTTAATCTAGAATCTACCAAAGTGAGAGAAAACTTGATAAACAGGGTACCTATGCTCTGATACCAATTGTTAGACACAATGCACCACTGAGAGGGAAGTGAATTAGTGGTTCTCAAATTTTTCCCTTTAACTAACTTATGTGTGTATACCGGTTATGAGATCTAACACAATACAAACTTACTGGTTAGTGGGGAGAATAATCACAAACACAAGAACACACAAAGGAACATCACATAACACTAGCATGTACGAGGAAAACCCAAGATGGGAAAAACCTTGGTGAGCAATGCTGGTGGAGTCTACTGCTCCAATCTAGCCTCACAATGAATCTCTATTACAATGTTTAGGGCACCAAACCAAGAAGCACCAAGACTTGATAGTTTAGAGCACCAACCCAAGGAGCACCGACCCCTAACTGATTTATGGGCTACAACCCAAAGGAGCACCAACCCAGAGGATCTACAAACCCCGTACCAAGCTACAACTTAATGATCATAATACATTATATTCAAATACAAAGGTAGTAATCTAGTTACAAGTGAATTTTGTAACCTCTCAATACAATCCTCCTTGGCAGTAAGGTACCTCCTCTTCCTTACCAGTTCTCTTCTTACTCTGATTGAATCTTCAGTAACTCAACCACTATCTTGTTGGATCTTTTCTATGACTCTCTTTTGTCTTCTTCTCACTATTGCCGCTTACTAGTTCCTTCTTCACTCAGCACAGTACCTCTTCTCTTCCAATTTACTTCTATCTTGTCCACAACTATCTATCATTATTGATTCTCTACCATTCCTTCTTACTTGACTAGGTTCCTCTAGTTCTTCATTCAACTTGCATTCACTCTCTACTACCTTCTCACCTATAGCATTGACCTTACCGGTTAAACCCTCTTACCTATTCTCCTTCTAATACTCAAACACTTAAGATCTTCACCAAATAGACAGGTTGATTTTGTTACTCATAGAGGTATACCAACACTCTATCCAACATAGTCTTCTCATGCAACATCATTCAACCAGAACCTCTCATTGATTTTGGCTTGTGTATATATAAACAAGTTTTCCTGCCAAAAACCAATTCAAAATTCATTCAGTTAGGGTTTCTTCCACTGACAAAATCTTCACCAGATCGGATCCAATCTGCCTTGGATAGATCACCTGCAATGGAGGAATGCATCTATACGCATTTTTATCATCCAATAAATATTAGCTAAAAATAGAAAACCTAACCCTGTTCTTCAGCCTCAAAATCAGTTGACACATTTATGATCCAGCTATTTCCTTCTCGAGGTCAATCTATAGTCAGATATCATGCATTGATCATGGCCCCAATAGATCTCAGATCTTCCTTTGCCATTCATCTTTCATCAAGCAGAAAACTCTACAACTCCTCGTGATTGTCACAATCAACATTTAATGTCGACCAATCACAACTACCTCTCTAACACCAGACATCACCAACCTCGGTATGTTCACCACCTTAGCTCTGCATGGCACCACATTCTCATGCATCCAATCTCACCAACATAGAGTCGGTTCATGCTTGCACATCTGGAAAACCCTTACCAGAATCAATCCTTATCGGTTTTCTTATACCGGCACACACCTTGCCAACAAACCATCATGCCAACATTAGCTTAATCCTGCAGGTGTAACACATCAACTGGGCATCAACCATGCTAGCCCTCAATAGTCATCAAGAGTAACTCCACATGTGTAACTTCATCTGAAGAAGGTCTTTCACTCCATTACATTCATCTCACTCAGCTACATACCAATATCCTTGTTTACCTGTAACTACCTAGATGACTCAATTTCATCATCCTTCATTATATCTGCAACGGTGGCAACACAACACACCTTCTTCAATCCACTAACTCTATTTTGTGTGTAGCTTTAGACATAGCATTATTTGTCTAGTTCATCTCATAGCCGGTTTGTCATAGTGGAAAAACCCTTCACTTCAAATCTTTCTTCACCATCTTGGTAACACACCATGTCTTCACATGCTTATCTAGTGTGTATCTCTGATCACACTCTTTGGAGGCTTAACTAATCTCAAACTCTAGAAGCATTCTCATCTTTTTCTTGGTCATCAAGTTTGTTCATTCACTCACTTGCCTTCTGCTTCTGGTATTGCACTAACATGACATAGTTGTCATTATGTAGATGTATCTTCAGCTTGAGATATGTCTTGGTGGTTTTCTATATGTCATCCTGCTCACACAAGTAGTATACTTTGTCAACCTATCACCTAGCCTATGATAGTTTCTTCATCTGGTGGAAGTCCTGCTACTTAACCTTATACTAGCAATCTGATGGCTTTCCCATACTTCACCTCTAGTGTTGATGTGATTCAAAAAATAGTCTACCTCTTCATCATAATTAGCCTCCCAATATGCCTTATCTTTCATGTCGGTTGTATGCATCACTATGTAAACAACCTTTTACTCACCGATTGCTTAACTTCACCACTATCATACCAATACACACCAGTTCTTCCTTCTACATGAAGATGGTCACCTGGTTGTCACCAAGGACAACACATCAACTCTTCTCCCATACCGGTCCATATTATATTTAGGTTGACATCAAACTCTAATGCCAACAACCTCTTTTTCACTAGTTGACATCAATGTCAGTGATACCGGTAACATCCTATAATGGTTGACATCAATGACAACACAATGCCAACAACTTCATGCGTTATGGAATATGATGATGATATCAAGGATGTTATGGTTGCCATGATTATATTATTGTTGTGGTCATGCAAGAGATGATGTTATACCACTCATTTTCAAGCAGGGTGTGATGTCACAATTCTCTTCCACCTATTTGATTACTTCTCTTCCACCTGTTTGATTACTTCATGTTATATGTAATGTATATGTTGTTGTATAGACATTTGATGTTATGCAGCATTGCAAGTACTAGACATCAACTCCACTTGGTTTCATAGGTTTGTGAATGTCTCTAATCCCAATGGAAAGTTGATCGGAGGTGACATGAGGTCTTATCACACTCTAGGATTAGTTGGTACCTTGTCAGTCTTAGTGGTTGTCTAGAGTTGCCTTGTCATGTGTTATGTGGTATTTTATTTAATCCTATGTTGGGATGTTTTGTGAAGTTGTGGTTATTAATTAATTTATTAATTAATTGATATACATAGTTTATTTATTTTTAAATTATTATTGATTATTGGTATTAATATAAATATAAAAATATTTAATTATTGAGAACTTATAATAGATTTATGTTTATCTTGTGGCATTATATTTAGTAGAGCATTTTATATTATCTGGGCATCTGATTTATTGGCTATTGGTTAATTTTATTATTTAAACTTGTTAACTATTTATTTTATTGTTTATTTACTAACCCGTTCTTTCTATTGGCATTTTATTGTTTATGGATTTGAATTATGATTATGGATCATTTTTGGATATTGGAACCTTTGGATGGTTGTATGATGCAATTCTTGAGATTATATGTGTATTTACTTTATACCCCAGGTTTTAAGAACATGATAGGGGGAGTGGCTACTAAGGAATCTCCTTGGAAGTTTTTTGTAATCAAGTGATAATATTAGCTAATTAATTTAGGGGTTTGGGTATTTCTCATATTAAACAAGATAATTTGTGGAGCCCCACTCATGGCCTAGCATGCTAGTAAAGGTGCAAGATGAGATTGGGAAGGCCTTGTTGGTATGGCTATAATCCCTTGTCCCCATAAAAGGTTTAGTTGGTTCCACATGGGTATCACTTGGGCATTAGGGTCTAGAGAGAGATTGCTAGGGAAACCTTTGTTGATGGACGCTAGAGTCTAGAGACCACTAGGGAAACCCTTGTTGATAGCATGTGATGACACTCTTTCCCTATATGTGTCCTACTACCTTAGCCTTGTTTGATGGAAACCTTTGGTGATTTTGTGCTCTTGGTTGAGCCTTGCTTTGTGCATTTTGTTTATGTATGTTTTGTGGCTAGTATTCAGTTGTGTTTTATGCCCCTTGGTTGTTAGGTGTCAACCTAGGTCATGTGTGTGTGTGGGACCTTATGTCATTCTCCGGAGCATAGGAGTGGACCTTTTTGGTTCCACATGGTCATTTGGTTTGATGCCTTCTTCCATTGGGATTCTTTTTTGTTGGATGTTCATGTGTGTAATTGAGGAATTACTATCTCTTAAGCTTGTGCTTGGATTCTTGGAGCAAATATGATCTATTCTCCACATTCCTGATTGAGAGACTTCATTGTATTATGTAATTTGGATAATTATTCTTGTAGTTAGAGATTATGGTTCTTTTTTGGAGAAGATATAATGTTTGTATTATTTATAATATGAGATATGTAACATGTAAACACTTATGTGGATTCTTCTATTAAGAAATGGATTGATTATTTACTAGAGTTGATGGAATAAATAGTTGTTGGAATTAATGGTTAGGAACATCTCGATTTGGTGCATTAAAATGAACTCATCATATTGATAGTATTATTATATCTTAGACGTATGAGAAAATGATAATGTGGTCAATGGATTTTGTTAATTTGGGTTATATCTCATGTATGTTTAATGTTAGCTAAATGGTTATGTTCCTAGATGTTCCTTAGATGAAATGAATGTTAGAATGGGTGAAGGGAAATCATGTGGTAGTGTTATTTGATAATGTTTATATCTTAATGTTATGTTAAGTAATGATGTTGAGATACCCTAGAGAATGTAAATCTATATATTAAAAGATAATTCTACTTGCGTATTTATGTTCAAGTGATCATGTTTAGTTAATGTGTGTGTGTTGTTATGGGTCTTTTTTTTAAACAAAAAATTATTTATTTTCTTAGTTGATTGGTCAGTTTCTCTAGGGTTTTCTTGGTGGGCATTACATGATAGTTGAAAATGTAACTAGGAGGTCACATATATGCCCACCCCTTAAGATGTCAACATAATTCATGCCATCCAATCCAAATAGGGCATATCTAGTCTTTTGAGTCAAGGAAGAGATAGAACAATTAAATATATATCTTGAAACAAGTGTAAAGGGATCCTTTTGAGGGATGCATGATTGACAAAGGAGGAAGAGATAGAACTATTAAATAGATATCTTGCAACAAGTGTAAAGGGATCCTTTTGAGGGATGCATGATTGAGAAAGGAGGAAGATATCTTTGAATAAAGATATAGTCCTCCAATATTATAGGAGATATTTAATAAAGGTGACATCATTAAAACAAGAAGGAGACTAGGAATACACACCTTCTCCAATGCTTAGAAAAAAGTGGATTATTAGTGAAACATTGCACACTTTTACTGAGGTTCGATTATTCATAAAATACAAACCATTTCAAGAAAGAATAGGTCCTAAATGAGGAATACATATGTACTCACATGAAGGATAATTCTATGCAATAAATGACGTCAAATTATGAAAAAATGTAACTTGAGAAAGGAAAAAGTGATTTCTTGGAAAGAAAAAATGATTGAAAGGCTATTCTTTTCCCCAATCATGGAGACAAGAATAAATAGACTATTATGTTGCTCACTGAGTATGATCACACCTAAAATTGTACCACCATGACTAACAATGAGCCCTTAGTAAGTAAGCTAGAAATGTCACATAGTCAGGAGCATCATAATAATAACTTAAACATTATACGAAAGGAATAAGATGAGAGTTGAGCTTATTGTCATAAAGTATTTGAATGATACCAATCACAATAAGGTGTTGAATTTTATCTCCCAAATCAAGACACTCATTAGAGTAATGGCCACATAATTGATGTTACTTGCAAAATCAAGGATCATGTTGATTTTTATTACGATTGTTTCTTTTATATTTCAAAGGGAGAGTAGTCAATTTGTCTTTAAGAAGATCATATAAAATTCTTTTTTTCTATGATGAGAAGTTGTAATAAGATGCATTAGACAATGTGGGAGGGGATGTCCATAAAGGAGGAGGTTGGAAACAAAAACCTTCTTCGGAAAAGTAATGTAGATTTCTCATGATAGCCAAAACTCTATTGCACACATTTGAAATCATGTCCATTTCATCCATGTTTGGAATCAAATATAGGTGTTGAATTCTCTAGTGGAGAGGTTTCATTCTTAGTGTAAAAGTCTAAAGAACTCCTATCATCATCAAGACTTGTTGGAAGAAGAGGTGGGAATTTATTTAGAATAAGCTTGGATAAATGACACATATGGATCGTTCAAGGCTTCATTCTTAGATTGAGGGATCTTATACATATTAAAGGAAGGTGCAAAGTCTAATGTACCCCAATTTTTTGCTAAAGAATAATCATTGATAGTATATTGTTTTGCTAAAGGAACCATAGTATTAAAGGGAGAAATGCATCATACCTCATCACATGAACAAAATCATAAGGATTAGGACCACACTTTATTTTTTAAAGTTAATTGATATATATTAATTTGATTGTGTCATGAAGAGTGGAAGTAAAGTATTTCATAGCATGAGTCCACAGTCTACCTAGAAGAAGGTTATAACTGAGATCATTGGAAGTGACATGAATAGGAGTGGGCAGTTTCACTGGTCCTGATTTGATAGGTAATATTACTATATCAAGTGACTCTCTAGGAATATTATCAAAGAAACAGGCACAAATAGGATCAGGTTAAATAGAATAATAATTTTTATTTATCTTTTCTAATAAGTCAACATGACAAATGTTAGGTGTTGTCTCATTCTCAATTAAAGTTCCTTTTATGTTTTATTCATAAATGCAAAGAGAAAACATAAGGGGATCATCTTTATTTTTAGCCTCTATAGAAGGAAATTCATCTTGTGAGAATGTAATATCATTTGGTTTAGAAGAAAGATGATGAACCAAATTTTGTAAGGATTTTTGAATCAGCCAATGGTATGAAGGTGAAGTTTGAATTAAGTCCCAAAGGAAAATCTTATCTAAGATTTTGTGAAGTTGCTCAAAAATATTAGGTTCCCTACAAATATTTTGCTTAGGATGAGGGGGGAAAGAAGGGAAGTGAGAAGAACATTGGTATCTTGCTTGTTCTTTTTGTAATACCCTAAAAATGGTCATCTAAACCATGGGCCCCTAATCCCGACAACATCACCAAGGTCCTAACCAAAGGCAATTAAATCAATCTTGAGCACATTAATTAATTCTTTAATCATCAAATGTCACATGGAAAATCAATTACTCTATATTAATTAAATATTTATTTAATTAATTGAATCATTCCAAGAATATAATTTTGATCAATTATCCTATTTTAATTTATTAAATATCCTAGCATATTTAATTAATTAATAAACATGTCATTTAATCATAAAAAATGAACTAATTTATTAAAATAGAGGAATTAATCACAAAGCAAGAGTTAAATTGAAAATAAAATAAAAGAATTGAATTGAGAGAGAAATCAAACTTGAGATATTATTTCTTTCTTCTAAATTGAGATTAACTTGAAATCAGAAAAGCAATTAAAAGGAATTTAATCATTCTCTAAAATTGGAACTCAAAGCTTTTGAGAAAAAGAAGTTCATTTGCATTGAAAAGACTCTTTTCTTGAATAAATCAAAGAATTATCTATTTTTATCACAAATGCATGGAATTAATTAATTCTTATTTCCAATGCAAACTCAACTTCTAATCTGAATGCATTTCAATTAAATTATAATTGGAATCTATCTCAAGGTTAAGTGAATCTGATTTCTCAATTATTTCAATTAATCCTAAATTGTGCTTTTTCTTGATCTCTCTTGTAATTATCTATAAATTCAATGTTCAGCTCTCATTCAAAACACCCTAGAGATATTGTTTCTAAACACTTTTCACTCTAGAGTCATTGAATATATTGTGCTTGCTTTTTGAGATTATTTGTATCTTAGTTTAGTTTTTTGCATATTTAGTTTATTCATGATTGCTTGAATCCATATTGCTTGAATCTTTCATCCATCTTGCATACATTTAGCTTAATCTCATACTCATATATATTAAATCCTTCATTTTGGTGTAGTCTAATCACTGGTATTGCTTATATTAATCTTAGAGCAATCTTATACTCGCATCTTTTAGAAGGCAATTAGTCGATTTGTTATGGTTTTATTATTCATGCTTATATCTGTCTAACCATACATGTAATGAATTAATTGAAGTGTTGTGTCTTGCAGCTATCAAACACTTATTTCACTTTTTCACACACCCATATCTGGCGCCCACCATGGGGCAGAAGACTATATTTGTTTCTACCTCTAAGACTAACTTTTTATTTTTTATTTTTTTTTCAGATTTTGACTTTTCAGATTTTTTTCCATACTGTTTTTGTGTAATATCGTATGACATTTCCTATATGCTAGAACAAAAAATTGCAGGTGTTGTACAATCTAGTACGGTTTATCGTATGATTAGGTGAGAATTGTCATACGATTCTATATTCTTTTGGTTAAAAAGAAAGTTTCATTCTTTAGGTTTTCTGTTCAATTTTGATTACACTGATGCTAACCCTGGCTGGTTATTTGTTTATTTGAAGAATTTTCACAACCTAATCAGTTTTTACAGAATGCTTGTCAAAGATTATGCTTGTCACACAAAGACAATATGATTACTGATTCGTTATCTTTGCAAGTTGCCTAAGGAGAATCGACCAAACATCGTGTATTCATTAAATTCATTTTTTAGGCACCTAAATTGCTATCTGGTTAAAGAACAAATCTGTATTTTGTGTTTTAAGAAAATTCTGAGAGGTAGGAGAGTATGCTCTTATCTTTTTAGACAATAAGAAATATAGACCCTTGAGGCATTTTTTTAAGTTTGAGATTTGTATATCTTTAGCGGGCCTATCCTCTTGAGGACTTAATAACTCTATAGCCATTACGGATGGTAAGAGGGGAATGATCCAAGTGGGAACCGCTAAACGCCAAGTACTCCAACCCACTATAAAATAAACATGATTTGATGAAAATCAAGTCAACGATAGAGCTCGAGAATAGCTCTCCTTTGTACCCTCGGGTATATTAAACCTTGGTTTTAGAGGCTAGGAGACCTCTTAATTGAGTTTATACCTTGACACGCTGAACGGATCCTTTACTAGTTCCAATTAAAATTAGAAGCTACCCAGTTCACCTCTGAAAGGGGGGAATAATCTTTATGCAAGAGAGATAGTAACTCTCCCAAGATACTTGTCATTTTGTGCCCCCATTAGCATTTGGAGTCGGCTAATACGGCATTAATAATCCATTGTGTGAGACTCAACGACCGTATTCTAATTAGCTATTGGGTGTGTACCTAAGTCTACAAGCAAAGGTTTTCTTCTCTTGCCAATTTTTGTAGGGTTTGCATGTTGTGATTGGAGTTATTATTCATATTACATGTTTTCTGTGTTTTCGTCCCTAAAACTAAAATAGGAATACCAAAATTGGAGAAAAAAAGAAACAACTTAGTGATTAAAAACTCTGTCCATGTCAAAACTACTCTATCCTAGTCAAAACTCTATCAAAACTAGTCTATCCCAGTCGAAAATCTATCCAAAACTAGTCTATCCTAGTTGAAACTCTGTCCAAAACTAGTCTATCCTAGTCGAAACTCTATCTGTGTCACAAACTAATCTAGCTTAGCTGTCAAAAACTTAATCCACCTCTAAATTGCTCATTGTCAATCAGCAATCAAAACTCAGTCTATCTCAAATCTGGTCATACTCAGTAATTGAAAATTTAGAATTTTGCCTCTGTCCAGTAAATAGTTGTATGAGTCTTCTGATTTATCATCCTATTTAAAATTTTGTGTCGTACAAAATTCCATCAGTCTTAATAGTCTATCATTTGGGCCTTCATCCTGTGTTGTACGAGTCCTGATTGTCTGTCATCCGGTTTTGAGAATTGTCATTTTATCCTGAATCTTGTGTCATACAATAAACCTTTTCACTGATCAGTCTGTCATTCTAGACATACCCATCTATCATATGGTCTTAGGTAGCAACTCGTATGAAACATTATTGTCATTGTCTTGAAGCTAGCATACTATCGTCTGGTCCTGTAAAATATGTCATGCGAATCTCTAATTTTGTCAATCCAAAATAGTCAAACTTGCCTAAAATAGTCTACAATGAGCATAATATTGGTTATCATCATCCTGAGCATAAACAGATCAGAAGAGTGTACCTCTGCCATTTGTGTTGCATGATCTGGTTGATCATCTTTTAGCTAGTTCAATCAACTACTTATCAAACTTAAGTCACTTAGATAACATCTTACATAGGATAGATCATTCTTGAAACCAAATTGAGTCTTAGTCACTTCTCTTAAATCAAACTAGGTAGATAACGTCTTACACATGATAGATCTTTCCTGAAACAAGACTAAATCTTAGTTGCTTTTTCTCAATCGATATGCTAAATGAAAAAACTAGCCTCAAATTTGATCTTGACTTCTGCATCATATATAGCTCTCGGTCCTATTGGTTCTAAATGCCTATTAAAACCAGAAGCTCTTCTAAAAATTCTGACAAAAGTAAGAAGCCCATGAATACCTTGGCTCAACAAATTCAAGATCTCAAGAGAGAAATATATGACATTCAAGCTCAATGAAAAGATTCAATGACTCCTCTTGAGACGAAAATTCATGATATTAAGAACACTAGACTTCAAGAAATGCTAAAACAATTACATAAGATGGAACAAAAAGTAATTGAAAATCAAAAGTCAAGTCTCATACAAGATCATAAGACACCTTCACCAAGACAAAAAGACATCTATCCCCCAGATAGATAGTTTACACCTTTGGGGAAATCTATTGAGTTAGCTTTGGAAGAGTTACTTGAACATAATATTATCATATTGCCTAAAAAGACCACATGGGGATGTGAAGTTTTGAGTAATTACTATGCATATCATAGATATAGCAAATATAAGACTTCACATTGCCTAGAATTAAAACATAAGATTCAAGATCTCATTGATAATGATGTCATTGAAATTGAAGATCCTAATGACTCACCTAAAGAAAATGAAGGAACTATTTCCAAGCGTGATCAAAATGATGAACCTGTGTCTAGAAACGGCCCACATGTAGCCTACATATCTTCCATGATGCCACTATCTCCTAAGGCTTCTCAATAATAGTCCATATCATATCCCTCAAATAATGAACCTAATGATGAAACTTTTCACGTTGATCCTCCAGGGCTATCTCAAGGACCAACACATCCAATGGTTGAAAAATATCTTACCTCCCTAGAATGCCATGAGGATCCCATTATACCTTTCCATTTCTTCCAAGATGATCCCCTTCCATCTCAAGAGAAAAGCATAATTCCTATGAAAGATCATGATGTCTCTTCTACATTTTTAAATGATCCTATTCAAAATCAAGAGTCAAACACCATTCTTGCTCTATCCAATGGTCCTCTTCCACATCAAGATCAAATTATACCTTCATCTCCTTTTCATAATCCTCCATGTTCACCTCAAGGATTAATCATTCCTACAAAGCCCTCTCATGATTTTACAAGTCAAAATATTTATAAATGTAAAGGGGTATACCTTCATAAGCAAGAATCCGTTCATGTTAAAGAAACTATTAAGGGTCATGGTCTCAATGACATTTCTCAAAATGTTGGTATCCTTGCTAAACCAAAATCTAGGTACATGCCTTCCCCTTCATCTCTTCTATCCATTTTAGGACCCTATAATCCTTCATCCCTTATGTAGGATCAACAAAGGTGTACATCTTTGCATACCTTCCATCCACCTAGAAAGACACAAAGGTTTATTGAGCAAAATAAAGAAAAATCAAAAGCTATATGGGTTCCTAAGGCACTTGTAGAAGCAATACGTTCCAAGAAATTGCAAAAGCATGAAAAATCAAAAACCATGTGGATTCCTAAGCATCTCCTTGAAGTACAATTGTCTAACAAAAAATCCAAATCAACAGCCAAGATTGTTGTTCCTCCATCAAAACCTTCCAAATCCATTTCTCCATCACCTCTTTCATCTATTTTGGATCCTTATGTCCCAAAATCCCTCGTTGTTCCTCCATCCAAATCTCAAAATCTGAGATCCACTTTTCCTCCATCAATCTACCATCCCTCAAGATGTGTGCCAATGGTTATCCCATAAATGTTTCCATTTGCTCATGCACCAAAATTTCAATATCTGGTCCATTATACAATACCTCCTTTTCATCCTTCCATACCCCTTATCCAATCCTTTGCATAAGACTTTACCCAAGTTTCATCTCAAAGTCTAAAAACTAAGGAAATCAACATTGGAGATGTTGCACACTTAGCCGAGTCCTTCTTGGAAAGACATCTTTATGCTGGACCAATGAACTACCTACATAAAACTCCCTAGCCCTATGAACAACATACACCTTTAACGATATCATATCTAAGGGTTGGGTTAGTTCCAGTTTCTTTCTGCACTGCATATCATTTTCTTCAAAGCACTTTATATCATTTTCTTCAAAGAATTGCATCATATATAGTTTCTTTTTCAAATGCATTGCATTCATAAAGTTTTTGCATTTGCATATAGCAGTATCAATAAAGCAAGGAAATAGTCCAAGTTTATCATTTGTTTGCATTCAAGACAAACAAGGGTCGTCTCCTTTCTTAGATATGCAAACATGAAGTCCTTGAGGTCATAAGGTCATTTATTTTTAACATTACCTTGTGACGATACTTTACTTATGGTTGGGTAGTGATTTCACTATTTGAGACTTGTTAACTCAAAATCTATCAATTGCTACTAATTCATTCTAGACACCTAGTTGATCATATGACTAGTGAAAAATCTAAAATTCTACTTCAGTGCTGCTGTAATTGTCACACCCAAGTAGGTTTCATTACTTACAAGTCAAGGCAAAAGAAAAAAAAAGTGCTATGTCAAATATTCATCTCAAGGCAAAAGAGAAATGATATATAATTGAAATATCATGCATTCAAGTCCAACAAAAATCTTGACTATGGGAACATGCGAGTAACTCCATCAGGGCTATGGATACCTACTGGCAATGGAGCAATATTCAAGAAATTATAGTCTATAACCTTGTCAGAGCTCTAAAAGATTGTTGGCAGTGACGCTCTATTTAGGATTCTTTTGAAGTTAGAATAATCCACGTAGCTAGTCATAGAGGATGCTAAGGATATTTAGTGAACACAAGAGTGGGAATTAACTCATTTGCACTCACATGGGCAAAAGAAGATCAAAGTTTCAAGAATCTATGGGGAAGTTTTTTGTGCCTCCATTTGTAAATCCTAGTCACTAAGTGTGTTAATTTGGATGTTCCAAGGGACCTTAAGGATTGATTGATTGCTTATCTATGAAATTTTTTGTACCTCCAATTCAATTGGTGTATTACAAAATGTTAAACAAACACGTTTATCCTTGTTCGAATAGGAAATGCATCTTAATCATGCATATTGTATTAACATAGGTCATATCAAAAAAACATTGTCTCTACATGCATTCTGCAAATCACCATGTCATATAGGTATGCATACTGGGGGCATAGCTGAGAAAATCCAAAAAACAAATCATAAAAGGTCCTGAATAAAATCCTAAAAATCATAAAATGTCTTGAAAAAAATCCTAAAAATAAAAAACTCACAAAATAAAAAAAAATGAAAAACCGAAGCAAGAAAGCATAGACTATCCTTCAAACCAAATCAACATCAGACAAACTCTCAAGGTTAGCAATCACACTTATCGCATCTCTTGTTAATAAATGTATTAAACTCTATCAAACATTAACATGTCTTATATAGGGAAGGGTACACTCGAAACCAAATAGATCGGTCTTATACGGGGTACTTACTCTTTGAAACCAAACATTCCTATCAATGGTCACCAAATCAAAACAATGACATAAATCAATATGGCTACTAGATGTTGTCCAGGTTAGTCTTATCTCTTGTACTAAAGTGCTACATCTATGCTTTTGCTTATACATATTTCAGTCACTTTTGTGACATCCTGGTTTGTTGGAACCCTCATGGCTTGAAACTGATTAATGTCCTAGTCTTAGGTTAATCAACAGAGCACATTACATATCCTAAGTAGTATCAACCAAGTCAACTTTACATTAGTGAAACCTGGTCGTCCACTTTGAGTCGGTCACCTATCTCCTAACTACTGAAGAGTTTTATCACTGAGTACACAAGCAAAACAACATTACTGAAAACAATCACTAAATAGTTTGACCTATGCATGAAATTTTCTTTGTGTGCTGTCTTTTATATTGTTTTTTGATTATTATCCATCTGAGTAACTCGAGGAAGTTTATCTTGACTAAGACGAGCAAGGATTGGGGGCATAATATTTTCTTTATTTTCCTCTTGTAGGAATGATTTCGATGATATGAAAACATCTAATCAGCTGGGTGTCTGTGATAAGTGCCTTCACATTAAGGTGAAATCACCACACCTACCTCGACTCTACTTATTTGTATGCTACAGGGAGGTTCTCATCATTTCTTTGTCTGTTTTGAGAGAATTTTTTTAAATGTGCAATCTAGGTCCATGTGTAATCTGTCCAAGGATATGGATGAAAAAAGGGTCATTGCGGATAAGATAATTAATATTGTACATGAAAATGAAGGAACTCTAATCTTCCTTCAATGTTTGTTAACACTCAGTGATGAAACTTAAACATATCAAATCCAGTGACTAGGTTTAGGTTGCATTTCATTCTATATTTTGTGAATTTAGAGTGATTTCGGTATGGTAACAATGATCTCTTTATCTTCTGAATGAGAGTTTGAAGCATCATCATTTCTTAGCTAAGTGGTCTCTTTTTCATCATTTCTCCGATTGAGTACTTGTGTATTGAGATGTTAACTGCATACATAATCATTTTTAGATTCATACATTCAATTACATTCATCTTATTGCATTGAAAAATGAAAAATTTGTACTACTCATTACTCATTTTCATTCATTCTATTTGCATATGAAAAGAAACAAAAACAAACATCCATATTCATTTGCATTACATTCATACTAAAGAAATATGCATACATATAGACTAAAGCATATAGCAAAACATCTCATAATCAATCAACACAAGTACGATGAAATCAAATCAAGAGCTCATAAATTGTGCATCCTGATTCCATTTTCAGGATCGAAATTGAAATCCGAGATCATTCTCCTAGTCAATTTCAATACATTTTGGACCACTTAGCTCTTTTCATCAAATGCTCATTATTTCTCCAATATGCACTCAATTTCTCATTAATCAATGCTAAATCTTCAAAACTTCCTCTGAATCATTTGTGCTCAAATCACTTATCATCGCCAAAAATTACCTATCATCATGTACCCTCGCTATCTTTTGATTTTGCTCCCGAGGGGGCATACTGATGACCTCATGACCTCACATCTTCAAAGTTGAGAAAATATTCAAATCTTCATCAAAAGTCGAGCAAAAATCTTTTTCAAGTAAAGAAAATCAATCAAATTCTTATTTCTAAGGAGCATCTTAGCTTCATCACTTCATATAAAATTGAGATCTCTTGATCATCTGAATTGAATCAATCGCTAGGGGCATATCAGTTTCATCGCTTCAAATCAAGATGATATTTGTCTTCATCTGAATCAATCTATTAACGTTAATCAGTTTCATTTCTTTTCATCAAGTTGATCATTCGTTTAAACCTAATTAAGGGTTTAAAGAGTATCTTTGATCACACGCTCAATCTAAATAGGTGTTCAGTTTCATCACATCAAATCAAGCTGGATAATTTATCTTCACTCATCGTGTCTTGATCTATCAAGTTCAAGATCGATTTTATCTTTGTTCACTGTGTCTAGATCAATCAAGTTATAGATCAGTAACATCCGCTTCTTGATCAATCAAGTTCAAGTTCGGTATCTTTGCTCTCTATCATTCCTAGTTCAATCAAGTTTGAGATCAGTATCGCTTTAATCAACTTTGTTCAGCTTCATTGCTTTGAATCAAGCTAAACACCTCGCTCTTCATCTGGTTTGTGATCAATCAAGTTCAGAACTGGTATCTCCTAGACATCAACTATTCTTTGAACCAACACGTTGGTCGTGCATTAATTCAAAGATTGGCAAATTTAATACCCTAAAAATGGTCATCTAAACCATGGGCCCCTAATCTCGACAACATCACCAAGGTCCTAACGAAAGGCAATTAAATCGATTTTGAGCACATTAATTAATTCTTTAATCATCGAATGTCACATGGAAAATCAATTACTCTATATTAATTAAATGTTTATTTAATTAATTGAATCATTCCAAGAATATCATTTTGATCAATTATTCTATTTTAATTTATTAAATATCGTAGAATATTTAATTAATTAATGAATTTGTCATTTAATCATAAAAAGGAATTAATTTATTACAAAAGAGGAATTAATCACAAAGCAAGAGTTAAATTGAAAATAGAATAAAAGAATTGAATTGAGAGAGAAATCAAACTTGAGATATTATTTCTTTCTTCTAAATTGAGATTAACTTGAAATCAGAAAAGCAATTAAAAGGAATTTAATCATTCTCTAAAATTGGAACTCAAAGCTTTTGAGAAAAAGAAGTTCAGTTGCATTGAAAAGACTCTTTTCTTGAATAAATCAAAGAATTATCTATTTTATCACAAATACATGGAATTAATCAATTCTTATTTCCAATGCAAACTCAACATCTAATCTAAATGCATTTCAATTAAACTATAATTGGAATCTATCTCAAGGTTAACTGAATCTGATTTCTCAATTATTTCAATTAATCCTAAATTGTGCTTTTTCTTGATCTCTCTTGTAATTCTCTATGAATTCAGCCTTTAGCTCTCATTCAAAACACACTGGAGATTTGTTATTATATACTTTTCACTCTAGAGTCATTGAATATATTGTTCTTGCTTTTTGAGATTATTTGCATCTTAGTTTAGCTTTTTGCATATTTAGTTTATTCATGATTGCTTGAATCCATATTGCTTGAAACTAATTATTGTCCTAGTCTTAGGCTAATCAACAGAGCACATTACATGTCCTAAGTAGTATCAACTAAGTCAACTTTATGTCAGTGAAATCTGGTCGTCCAATCTGAGTTAGTCACCTATCTTTTGACTACCGAAGAGTTTTATGACTGAGTACACAAGCAAAACAACATAACTGAAAACAATCACTAAACAGTTTGAGGCATGCATGGAATTTTCTTTGTGTGCTATCTTTTATATTGGTTTTCAATTATTATCCCTCTGAGTAACTCGAGGAAGTTTATCTTGACTAAGAGGAGCAAGGGTTGGGGGCATAATATTTTCTTTCTTTTTTGCTTGTAGTAATGATTCTGATGATTTGGAAACATCTAATCAGCTAGGTGTTTGTGATAAGTGCCTTCACATTAAGGTGAAATCACCACACATAACTTGACTCGACTTATTTGTATGCTACAGGGAGGTTATCATCATTTCTTTGTCTATTTTGAGGGAATTTCTTTAAATGTGCAATCCAGGTCCATGCGTAATCTATCCAAGGATATGAACGAAAAAAGGGTCATTGTGGACAAGATAATTAATATTGCACATGAAAAGGAAGGAACTCTAATTTGCCTTCAATGTTTGTTAATGCTCAGTGATGAAACTTAAACATATCAAATCTAGTGACTAGGTTTAGGTTGCATTTCATTTTGCGTCTCATTTTTCTTTTCATTCTATATTTTTTGAATTTAGAGTGATTTCGGTATGGTAACAATGATCTCTTTATCTTCTAAATGAGAGTTGGAAACATCATCATTTCTTATCTAGGTGATCTATTTTTCATCATTTCTCTGATCGAGTACTTGTGTATTGAGATGTTAACAGCATACATAAGCATTTTTAGATTCATACATTCATTTACATTCATCTTATTGCATTGAAAAATGAAAAATTTGCACTCCTCATTACTCATTTTCATTCATTTTATTTGCATATGAAGAGAAACAAAAACAAACATCCATATCCATTTGCATTACATCCATACTAAAGGAATATGCATACATATAGATTAAAGCATATAGCAAAACATCTCATAATCAATCAACACAAGTACGATGAAATCAAATCAAGAGCTCATAAATTATGCGTCCTGATTCCATTTTCAGGATCAAAATCGAAATCCGAGATCATTCTCCTAGTCAATTTCAATACAATTTGGACCACTTAGCACTTTTCATCAAATGCTCATTATTTCTCCAATTTGCACTCAATTTCTCATTAATCAACGCCAAATCTTCAAAAATTCCTTTGAATCATTTGTGCTCAAATAACTTATCATTGCCAAAAATTGCCTATCATCATGTACCCTCATTGTCTTTACATTTCTCTCCTGAGGGGGCATACTGATGATCTCATGACCTCACATCTTCAAAGTCAAGAAAATATTCAAATCTTCATCAAAAGTCGAGCAAAAATCTTTTTCAACTAAAGAAAATAAATCAAATTCTTATTGCTAAGGGGCATCTCAGCTTCATCACTTCATATCAAGTTGAGATCTCTCGATCATATGAATCAAATCAATCGCTAGGGGCATATCAGTTTCATCGCTTCAAATCAAGCTGATATTTGTCTTCATCTGAATCAATCTCTTAATGGTAATCAATTTCATCGCTTTTCGCCAAGTTGATTATTTGTTTAAACTCAATCAAGGGTTTAAAGAGTATCTTTGATCACATGCTCAATGTAAGAAGGTGTTCAATTTCATCGCATCAAATCAAGCTAGATAGTTTATCTTCACTCATCATGTCTTGATCCATCAAGTTCAAGATTAATTTTATCTTTGCTCACTATGTCTAGTTCAATAAAGTTCTAGATCAGTAAGATCCACTTCTTGATCAATCAAGTTCAAGTTCAGTATCTTTGCTCTCTATCATTCCTAGTTCAATCAAGTTTAGGATCAGTATCACTTTAATCAACTCTATTCAGCTTCATCGCTTTGAATCAAGCTAAACACCTCTCTCTTCATCTGGATCATGATCAACAAGTTTAGAAGCGGTATCTCCTCGACTTCAACTATTCTTTGAACCAATGCGCTGCTCACACCTTAATTCAAAGAGGGGCAAATTTAATACCCTAAAAATAGTCATCTAAACCATGGGCCCATAATCTGGACAACATCACCAAGGTCCTAACCAAAGGCAATTAAAACAATCTTTAGCACATTAATTAATTCTTTAATCATGAAATGTCATATGGAAAATCAATTACTCTATATTAATTAAATATTTATTTAACTAATTGAATCATTCCAAGATTATCATTTTGATCAATTATCCTATTTTAATTTATTAAATATCCTAACATATTTAACTAATTAATAGATTTTCCATTTAATCATAAAAAAGGAATTAATTTTTTATAAAAGAGGAATTAATCACAAAGCAAGAGTTAAATTGAAAATAAAATAAAAGAATTGAATTGAGAGAAATCAAACTTGAGATACTATTTTTTTTTCTAAATTGAGATTAGCTTGAAATCATAAAAAAAATGAAAAGGAATTTAATCATTCTCTAAAATTGGAACTCAAAGCTTTTGAGAAAAAGAAGTTTGGTTGGATTGAAAAGACTCTTTTCTTGAATAAATCAAAGAATTATCTATTTTTATCACAAATACATGGAATTAATTAATTCTTATTTCCAATGCAAACTCAACATCTAATCTGAATGCATTTCAATTAAACTACAATTGGAACCTATTTCAAGGTTAACTGAATCTGATTTCTCAATTATTTCAATCAATCCTAAATTATGCTTTTTCTTGATCTCTCTTGTAATTCTCTATAAATTCATCCTTCAACTCTCATTCAAAACACCCTGGAGATTTGTTATTATATACTTTTTGCTCTGGAGTCATTGAATATATTGTGCTTGCTTTTTGAGATTATTGCATCTTAGTTTAATTTCTTTTTGCATATTTAGTTTATTCATGATTGCTTGAATCTTTCATCCATCTTGCATCCATTTAGCTTAATCTCATACTCATATAGATTAAATCCTTCATCTTGGTGTAGTCTAGTCAGTGGTATTGCTTATACTAATCTTAAAGCAATCTTATACTCACATCTTTTAGAAGGCAATTAGTCGATTTGTTATGGTTTTATTATTCATGCTTATATCTGTCTAACCATGCATGTAATGACTTAATTGAAGTGTTGTGTCTTGCAGCTATCAGATACTTATTTCACTTTTCCACACACACACTTTTTATTGTTATATATGTGAGGAACTTTAGTACCATATTTTTATGCTAGTTTATTTTCCATATCATTTTTTCACATATTAATTTTGCAACTCTTAAGATATAGCGAGGAGGTCTCTTTAGTTTGTTAGTGTACACATAAAATTGTCCTCACAATTATCCTAAATCCTCAATTAATTAAATATATATAAATCCGTTAATTAATTAAATAGATATTAATTTAATTAATTCATTAATATTTTTCTCTATTAATTCATTAATTTACATGTTCATTTATCTAATTCATTACACTCTTTTTACACAAATCCATTTTTTAATAAATCCCTAATCTCCACCATTTCATAAATTCATTTAATTTATTCCTTTCAACCTCCACCAATCAATGAATGTGGGGAAATGCTTATCTCTCCATCTCATTCTTTTATCCCACATTCTTCCCAAAATTTTAATAAATCTGTCATAACCCTCTTTTTGGACCTTGATATGACTTGTTGTTGTTGTTGTTGTTATTATAATTATTATTATTATTATTATTATCATTATTATCACTACTACTACTACTATTATTATAATAAATATTATGAGCAATGTTAGTTAGAAATGAAAAAAAAATTAATAAGGGTGGAATTAATGTAAAAGAAGAATTAATAAGTGGCGACTTGCACACGAGGTCATAATTTGGAAGTTATTTATTTCCTCAATATTATAATTGAGCACATGGTGTAGGAGAAATGAGAAGATTCTAGAAATGAATTCAAAATCAGATTTTAAATGCACGGTCAAATGTAGCTACTACTATGACAAGTTGTAAGGAATATGTCTTGCATGAAAATATTTTTGGGAAAGAATCTCAAATTCAAATTTCAAATGCATGGTCAAGTGTAACCCCCACTATGACAACAATCATTTTGCATGAAATTAATTTTGAAAGTTCTTATTTTCTCAATATGTTAATTTAGCACATGTCGTAGGAGAAATTGGAAGCTTCTAGAGGGAATCTTCATTCTCCATTTTCTTGCATGCAACTCCTCCATTTAGTGATCAATCAATTTTGTATGAAGATAATTTAGGAAAAAGAATCATTTCTTTCAATTAATTCTCTTGATAGTGGAATTGAGGGATCTTTTCTATATAATGTATACAAGTTTTCAAAAAAAGGGAGTTGATTTATTTTTTGAAGAAATTTTTTCTCAAGTTCTTGTAGAAAGTAGTAGGATTTCTTTTGTAGTCACATTTCATTTGTAGAATTGTTAAGTAGTTGTTTTGAAGAATTTTCACCAAGTTGCAAGGAAGGATCAAGGAAGACTAGCTTGGAGATTTGGAGAGGTTTCAACATCAAACTTCGTCAATCCAGGTTCTCTTCTATTGCTTTCCTTAATTTTTCATGTGAAAAAAAATAATAAATAAATAAATAAAATATTATGAAGAATATAGCTTCTATCCTTCTTTTAGATCTTCATTTATATAAAAGTTTTTAGAATTTGTTTTAAAACAAAGTTAAACTTTTTATCTTAAGAATCCTTAAGAATCCTTTATATATATATTAAAGTGTATCTTTTGGCCATTTAGTTAAAAAAAAAAAGGATTTATGTTATTTATAAGGTAAATAATCAATAATAATAGAATTATTTCTATGTTAAATTTGTAATTTTGGTTTCACAAAATAGACTGTAAATATAATTTATATTATTTTATAAAATGATTGGTGAATGATAGTAGAGTTATTTTAAAATATGATTTGGCTTCACAAAATTGGAAACGAGATTGATTTTTGTTTTTGTTTTTCCTATAAAATAGTTAATAAGTTATGACAGAATCATTTCTATTTTTCAATTGATTTTGTTATGGAAATCTTCTTGCTTTATTCATTATACCATAAAATAGATAATAATAAATATATATATATATTAAAGAAAAAAAAAAGTGGTTGTGTTCTATGGAGTGGATTCATATTAACCTGTTATCCTTCTAAATTTTATTAAACACAAAAAGATTGAATACCAATAACTTATTAGCCTAATATTTAAATTTACTTATAATTTGTTTATTTGTATTATTAAAATCAATTTGAACATTGGGTAGTTTTCTCTTAAGAAAAAAACAAACAAACTTATTATTGGAACTAATTTATAACTTGGGGGATTATAAATGTTTTTTTTTCTTAATAGTTGAAACTTATATTATAAGAATGCATTTATTAATTAAAAGGGGTTTTTCTTTAAAATGTTTTCCTTAGTGGATAAGAAAATTGATTATTAATTATATTAAGTGGTAATTAATCTTTTAAGAGAAGTTTAATGAACCTAACTCATGCCAAAGGGTCACCTATTAGGGTTCTATTGATGAGAATTTAAGTTGCAAATTTTGACCTTCCCTTCATGATGGAAAAGAAAACCCCTCTGGGTTTGGAAGGGATAAATATTGTATAAGGCAAAGAGTCAATTAACACTTTTGGAATTTCATTAGATAATAAAAAATTAAGAAACCTACTATCTAAAATTAATCTTTCTTAGGATGTAGATATAACGGTTAAATCTTCTTATTAAATAGATTAGTTTGTCTTAGGGAAACAAAAGATAGGAAAATGATACTTCATCAATGATATACTTATTCTATAGTACCAGTTATTTTTCATCAAGTATCACTATTTAGTCTCAATTAATAATAAATGGAAATACCCTTTAGTATACTTCAAAAATTAGTGCAGGCATTAAGGGTTAAAAGAATTTACCTCCCAAGTAAATTTGTGTTTAGTTACACACTTTTTCTATTTCAAGAAATATGAAGTATTGTTTAGATATGTAGACACCTAAAAATGTCTCATTGATCATGTACTAATTATTCCTCTAATTGATTAAATAATTCTTTAATTATTTAATTAAGTTAATTAACTATTTCTTCTAATTTAATAATTTTAATCATTTTCAAAATATTAATTAAATATTTATTATTTAATTAATTATGGTTAATTCCCTAATTTAAATAATCTTTATTATTTAAATAAATTACTAACTATTCAATTTCTATCTCTAATCATCTAATCATTCAACTCTTTTCTAAATATTAATTAAATATTTATTATTTAATTAAATTCAATTTCTAAAATAATTAAATAGTTTCTTTAAATTATTTAATTAACTAATTAATTCTTCTAGTTCTTTAAATTATAATTTCATTTAATTTCATATTCTTCTAATTTCTTCCAAATTCAATTACATGTGCATGATTTCAAAAACCAAATTGAAAATCAAAGTCAAGTTCTAAATATATTCAAATGCTAAATTGAATTAATAAATTCAATTATTTGAATAATATCTCATGCAAAGATTAAATTAATAATCTAAATCTAAATGCAAGCACATGCTAAATTAATTAATTCAATCAATTAATTAATTAAATCATTTATCTCTCCAATTTCTATTTTCATCTTTCAGTTAGCTTTTTCTAAATTAAGCTCTCTGTGTCATCCTTTTTATTTCCTCCAATCATTCTTTTTCTTCCTTTAGTTAACTATTTCATTAATCAGTTGACTCAGTTAATCTATTCAATCTATTGAGTTTCACTCCTACAATCAACAGTTCAACTATCAACTTGCATTTGAGCTCACCTAAGTTCACACCTCTTGATCATTTTGTTCCACCTTTCAATCAATCTTCTCCATTTTTTTATAAATTGAGCATTCAATCCTCACACTTCAATTTTTAGTGCTTAAAATCAACAACAGTTAAAATTGACATGCATGGATAATCTCACACTTTGTTGTTGGTGCTTAAAATGAACATGGGATAAAATTGACATGTGTGTATCTCACACTTGGTTTTTGGTGCTTAAAAATAAAAATAATGATTAAAATTGACATGTATGCCTTCATTCTTGGATTTGGTGTTTAAAATTGACATGCACATGTGGATCTAACACCTAAATTTGGGCTATAAAAAGAACATGAATCAAGCTGCATTAGATTAAATCATTTTTCATTTTCTTAAGGGAAGAGAACTTTTCATTGTGTCTGGGGTGAACCTACTATTGCACTAACTGACTTTCTACCCGCCATCGGGCCTAAGGGAGAAAGAAGGAAGGTGACAACAACATCCAAATTTTCTTTTATTCTACATAGTGAGGGGTATCTTTGACTGGGGATTTCATCACCCCACAAAGGTACTTTGAATTGGGATGCATTGGGGATATCATCTCTCCCAGTGTACTCTTGAGTGGGTTTTTCGAGCCTCTATATAAATATACTGGTCAGGCAGCTAGAGTGTTGAGTGAATTCGACGTATGTGGGGTCCTTCCCTACATCGATAAGCTCAACTAAATCCTTAAGTGGCTTTCTCTAAGAATCTATTGTTGGATCGAGACCCCTCAAAACCTAATACTAAGAACCAAATTAGTTGCCAAAAATCCTACATTTAGTGGTTTCGGGAGTGTGGATCGTACCCCATAGATACCCCTCATGTACCTTACATTATGAGATAGAAATCCCTCAGTGATAAGATCTGTAGATCTTCAGGGTAAGAGAGACTGGCATGCTCGAGAAGTGTGTGCCGTGGAGTGGAGCCAGTGCTGCTAGACTCTCTATCTGTCCATCTTGTTTCGGTATTTTGCTATGGGGGCCTCACTGAATGGTGTCCAATATCCAGTCTAAGATTGTATTCCGTTCTTTTTTATGTATCATTGTGATAGACCAGTATTGAGTCAATCCTTTGGGCTATTTCAGGCCCTATCCCATGTATCTCTGAATTTTTCAAGATTTTATGAAATTTGAGTCAGTCAGCTATACATACCGACCAAACATTATTCTTAGATTTGGAAAACTGCAAAACATTGTCCTACACATGAGGTTACCAAAAACAAAGTCCATTTTGAAATTGATTCTCAAAATGTCCTTACATACTTGTGACCTTAGGCATAGTCCCACTTATGTCCTCATTATCATCCTTAGTCTTTTGCATTGTCCCACTTACATCCTCATTATCATCCTTAGTCTTTTGCATTGTCCCACTTACATCCTCATTATCATCCTTAGTCTTTTGCATTGTCCCACATACGTCCTCATTATCATCCTTAGTCTTTTGCATAGTCCTACTTATGTCCTCATTATCATCCATAGTCCTTTGCATAGTCCTATCTTATGTCCTCATTATCATCATAAGTCTTTTGCATTATCATCCATATTAGTTGCATAGTCCACCATTTATCATATACATCTTCACCTAGACCTCATATACGTCTAAGGCCATTATCAGTTATAGGTCCATAGCATGTGCCTTCATGGGTCTCCCAGGTGATGGCTTGCTCCCCTTCGAGCAACCTAATCTAGTTCCAAATGGCGGTCAATAAGAAATCATTGATGGTCTAGCTAACTTAGCTTGGGATTTAAGAAGAAGCGCACCCCAGTATATAGGAGTTATATACGAAATAGATATTGAGTCTAGGATTGCCTGTAATATTGATAGAGAGATTGAGGCCAAACAACTTCGTCAACAAATGGAAAGACTTGCATTAGAGAAAGCTAGAAAGGCTAAAAAGGTCTCACATCAAAATCCTCAATAGAGAGTCTAGTATAGTATTGCATACCTCATATTTATGTCTACTATGTAGTGTTAGGTCATCATCTAGCATAAAACCATCATCATATAGGAAATTTTAGATGCCCGTCACAAGGTCCCAGAAAGCAAAAGGAATAATGGACCCAAACAACACACAATCTAGAAACCCTACTTGGAACATGGATATATCAATAGGTCAACACTCAGGTACACAGACAATGTCCACCCTAAATGAATTACAACAACATCTGAAAAAGGAAGAAATTGAGTCTGCATAGTAAGACCTGCATGTCCTCATGATCTTAGACGCACTTATACATAGTGATAGGGACAAGTATCTTTCACTATTAATACAAAATGGGGCAAAATTACCTGAGTATTTTGATGTCACAAAGATTTTACCACCAGGAAAAACTTTAGGTCAAGATAACAATCAAACACTATCCTTGATGCAAATACAAGCAACGACCTCTAGTCTTCCTCAAAACGTACCTCTTCCAACAAATGTAAACACAAGTGCAAACTTTCAAGCAAGTGTGTCATCTTTAGTGATCAAAGATAGTATACCATCACAGAGCATACTGATAATGTCAAGTATTTCAGCACCTATTCAAATGCAAACAACAAGTGTAAACCAACCTCCAGTTTCCTATTCTATGGGATCCACATATGGTTATCAAAATCCAAATCTAGGTATTACCAATACAACAGGTACAAGTCAACCAAACATGGGTTCACATGTCGCCTATTTTACAGTACCTATGGGAACACACAACACACAAGGTTATAATCTTGGTACATTTCAACAACCTCCTAGTTATGCAACTATGAATCCTTTTGTGGGACATACACACACAAGGTATACCTTTGACATCAACAGATATTCTAACACAACAAGTATAGAGTTTGCAACAACGGATGACAACCATGCAAACTGGTAACGATAAAAATAGCTACACAATGCAGGACTTACGTCCTTATCCATTTGATCACACATTATACATGCCACCCTTCCCACAACATTTTGAAATGCCCAAATTTGATAGATATCGAGGGAAGGGTGATCCTAGAGATCATATCAGAGAATTTTTTATGGCATGTATAGAAGTTGCCTTGGAAGATACTTACCTAATGAGACTATTCCCTAAAAGTCTGGGAGGTCCGGCTTTAGAGTGGTTTTCACATCTACCACCAACCATCACATCATGGGGAGAATTAGCAGAATAATTTATTGCAAACTTCTCACACAACATTGACACCCTGGTTACTTTGATGGATTTATGTGCGGCTAAGCAATACGAGAATGAAACATTTGCATCCTTCATACAATGATGGAGGGCTCTCTACAGGAGATACAAGACAGTTATCCTAGAAACAGAGCAAGTGGATATGTTTATAGAAAATTTGATTCCTAAGATAAAATATCCCATACAAATGCAGTGTCTTACCACATTCAAACAAATCATAGAAAAGACTCTCAAATGTGAGAAGGGCTTGGTAGAACAAGGTCTTATTAAGTATGGCAATACCAACAACAATGACAAATCTAAGTTTTGGTCAAAAAACAAAAATGTGACCAATGATGGTATTGTAGACGCTAGAATAATAAACAGAACTCAACCCATTTTATCACTTGGAACGAGTCACTCAACAAATCCACATACCAGGAATAACACAACCTCAACCAATGTAAGTGCTACACAAAATACAAACACAACATACCCTAGGGTAAACGCTCCAAGAAGAAATTACACACCTTTAGGAGAACCTATTGAGTTAGCACTCAAAAAGTTAATATAGACAAACATGATCACTCTACCTAAAGTAAGAGTATATGAACCAAGTCCTTTCAAACCCACATGGTGGAATGACAATGATTTCTACAATTATCATAGGACCAAAGGTCACAAAATGGCATGTTGCTACAAGTTGAAAAACTTGGTCCAAGATATGATAGATCAAGGGGATATCACAATTGATACGAATAAGACCTCAACAAACACGAATCATACGATTTTTAAAGATCCGTTTGTTAAGCATGACAAGGGAAAAGCTACCACATCAGGTACCCAAGACAACACAGCTAATTACATGAAAGTCTCATATGACTACACTATTCATGTCATTAGCTCAGGAGAGATAACAAATGATGATTCACAAGAAACACATGATCAGGAGGACCAATATCAAGACATTCATAAAGATAACAACCAAATTTGCATGATATCTAAAGGACCAAAGTACGATGATGATACAAATCTTTGTCTCCAAGACTGGGGGCAGGATCAACCATCTCACTCAGATTGGTTTGAGGAGGAACTCATTGAACATATTATGAATGTTAAACATACACATTGGGACTATGAAGAAGGATTTAATATAAATCTAGATAAGACAGCCTATGATACAAATGATACAATTGCTACAATCACAATTACTCCTAGAGATAGAGACTATGCAGTGGTTACTCCCAAGTCAAAGGTAACCTTGCAAGGGATACCATAAAATCAACCACCAGCAGTAGGGACTTACAATGTAGTTGAGAAACTTAAGAAAACTCTGGCATAGATATCCTTATTTGAACTACTGCATATCTCACCCAATCATAGAGCTATACTAGATAAAGCACTTCAAGATTTAGTAGTGGATAGAGATATAGATGAACGTGCCTTCCAGTCTATGGTAGGAAATCTGACACAAGGTACACATATTGCATTTACAGAACAAGATATTCCTAGTGATAAATTGCTTCATAATGACCCACTACATCTGGAAGCTTACATTCACAAGAAAAGAATTAGAAGAGTACTTATAGATGGGGGAGCCGGTTTGAACATTTGTACCTTAAAACTAGTCAAAGCACTGGAATATTCTAAACTTCACATTGATTCTTCCAAAAGGATAAACATCAAGGCTTATGATGATGAAGAACGTCCATCTAAAGGCATTGTAACATTACCTGTACAAGTAGGACCAATAACGACAGAGGTATCTTTTCAAGTCTTGGACAGAGAGCTGGGATATAACATGTTATTGGGTCGCCCATGGATCCACACTATGCAAGCAATACCATCTACATTTCATCAGTGTGTCAAATTCCCATACAATGGTATTGAAATCACCATAAAGGGTGATCCAAATCCGTTTCAACATTGTAATTATCTAAAAGACAGTGTCGATAATTAGGTACCTATCAATCAGGTTGCACCTCTCACTATACAGTTGGAAACATTGAAAATCACAAAAATACAACAAGATATGCCTAGGACATCCTCCTTACAAATAAAGGATATGGGTTGTGGAGAGTACTCTATTGCAAATACTTTAAATGGGAAACATTTGTCTCTTTCACCTAAGTCCTTTGGGAAACCTCATGCTACAATACAAAAGAAAGACAAAGGAAAAGAAATTGTCAGATACTCAGACTCGTGCTCTTTCATTAGATGGGGAGACTTAGAAGAAGAATCCTGGAATGAAGATGTTAACCATTGGATATATAGAGAAGAAGATCATATGACAACACCCAAAATACACACAGATCAATATGGCAATGGATTCAAAATACTCCAAAGACATGGATATGATGGTACCACAGGCCTAGGGTTACAAAAGCAAGGAAGACTGGAACCTATTGTTCCTAATGATAATCCAAGAAATCAAGGATTGGGATACAAGCATGTACAACATATCACACAAGCCAGACAACGTACCCTTGATATACTAAATCGACCAAGCAAACCATTAGATTACATATCACAAAGGAATTGGTCCACATAGGATCTTCCATCTTCAACTCAAACAAGAAATCAGGTGCCTACATCACCAAGCGCAGAATCAGATGGGGAAGACATGAGACAACTCTTGCAAGAACCCACCACAGAGTTACAAAATGATGCAGTTATTGACACAATAGTATAGGCTAATGTGGCAATAGATGCAGGATTACCCCCACCACCTGATTCCCACCCATGGTTAATGTCACTACTTTTACCATGAGAAGCAACTCAGGCTCAACCAGATGAAATAGATGAAGAAAGATTGCAAAGGTTTATACATGGCTTAAGAAGGATCACTAATGCACAAAGAAGACCAGATAATCTACAAAGGAATCAGGGATAGGAACAAGAAGAAATAAGTGATGATAGCCCATATGATGAAACATATATTGACAGTGAGACAAATTCTCATGACTGTGAATTCTTATCACTCCATGATTCTAGCCCACCAAAAAGTGTAATATTAAGGAATCAAATAAGGCTTATACAAGATGAAGATACACAAAACCAGTCAAAAAATCAAGTCTTCATGTTATCCAAGTCTACTAAAGAAGGGAGTAATGATTTACCCCTAGTACATTCACACTTGATTGATTGGGGGCAAGAAGGAAAACCAATGCTGGATTGGTTTGAAAACGATGAAGCGATTTCAGAATTTTTTAGGAGTCAGAAAGGGATTTCCACAAGGTGATCATAACACAGGGTTTGCTATAGACCTAAATAGAACAACATACTTTGGAGAAGAAAGTACTTCACAAATAGAAGATAAGGATCAAACTATGCCTAATGACTTGGGAAATCTTCCTATGGAAAGAGAAAGTTTAGCATTACTTACAGAGGAAACAAAAGAAGTAAATATAGAAGAAGGGGAAGTTGTACATAACATCCATCTGGCAAAATCACTGAGCAAAGAAGAAAAAGATAGATTCATTCATTTTTTCAAGTAGTGACCTATCAACTTTGCTTGGTCCTATTCAGACATGCTGGGCTTAGATTCTGAATTAGTGTTGCATCACTTACCACTGATACCACGAATTAAACCTTACAAGCAAAAATTAAGAAAGATGCATCCAAGTATTGCATTATTGGTTAAAATAGAATTACAAAAGTTGCTAGATGTAGGCTTTATCAGACCTATTGACTATGCGAAATGGATATCCAACTTGGTACCTGTGACTAAGCCCATGGGAGGCATCAAAATCTGTACATATTTTTGAGATCTACATAAAGCTTTCCCTAAGGATGACTTCCCACTACCTAATATCAACATGATAGTTGACCTCACAACTGGAAATGAGATGCTATCCTTAATGGATGGTTTTTCAAGATACCACCAGATTAAAATTGCACCAGAAGATCAACATAAAATGACCTTTACATGCCCATGGAGAACGTACTACTGGAATGTGATGCCATTTGGTCTTAAAAATGATGGGGCAACATACCAAAGAGCCATGACAACATTATTTCATGACATGATCCATAACATAATGGAAGATTACGTGGATGACATATTGGCTAAATCACAAACCAGAGAAAGTCACCTTGTAGTTCTTACGTAGATATTTGATCGGTTGGAACAGTATAATGTCAGATTAAATCCAAAGAAATGTGTGTTTGGCATAACAACAGGTAAACTATTAGGGTTTATAGTATCAAATAGAGGAATTGAAATAGACCCTGCCAAGGTCAAGGCAATCATTGATATGCAACCTCCATCAACACTTAAACAACTCAGAGGGTTACAAGGAAGATTGCAATCCATAAGGAGAATCATAGCACAGTTAGCAAATAAGTGTCACCCATTCCAGCATTTACTTAGGAAAGGAGTTACTTTTAAATGGACAGAACAATGCTAGAAAGCTTTCCAAGATCTAAAATATTATCTTTTGAACACACTAGTGTTAATATCTCCTACTCTGGGACAACCTCTATTGTTATACATATCAGCAATGAACTCAACTCTGGGAGCTCTATTGGAACAGCATGACAAAAATGGAAAAGAAAGAGTCACTTATTATATAAGTAGGACTCTGATCGGCTATGAGCTTAATTATACCCCCATAGAGAGAGCATGTTTAGCAGTAATCTTTGCATCCCAAAAGCTCAGACACTACATGTTGAGTCATAAGATACAACTCATTGCACGGTTTGAACCACTCAAATACCTATTAAGCAGAGCGACATTGACCAGGCGATTGGCTAAGTGGGTTATGATCTTGAGCGAGTTTGATATAGAATACATAGATAGAAAAGCTATCAAAGGACAAATCATAGCAGATCAATTAGTAGAGGCTCCTATACAAGACAATCACCCATTGTTGATAGACTTTCCAGATGAATCCATGTTTACACTAACTACCTCAGTAATGTGGAAGTTATTCTTTGATGGGTCATATACAAATCACAGATCTAGAGTAGGTATTCTCTTCATTACTCCTTAAGGGGATGTTATACCCAAGTCATTTAGGATCAATTTACCATGCACCAACAATATGGAAGAATATGAAGCTCTCCTCATAGGGCTTCGTACAATGATGCAATGGAAAAACAAGAGTTACAGGTCTATGGTGATTCACAGTTAATTGTAAACCAGGTCAATGATGATTACAATATGAAGGATGACAAACTCATGCCTTCTAAAAAGTTGGTCAAAGATTACAAGGAGCATTTTAGCAAAATTACCTTTGAACAAATCCCCAGAATACAAAACAAGGCAGCAGATGCAATGGCGACCATAGGTTCTCTTCTGAATATGCTTGCTAATGAAACTTAGTTTGAGTTTATCATAGAACAGTTAATGCTACCTGCATATGAGACTCCCTTATCAAACTATGTATGTGCAATTATGGGTCTAGAATCATAGTGGTACGATGAAATATATACTTATTTGCATATCCAATACATGTCACCAGATTTGTCCAGAAATCAAAAGAAGACCTTTATTCATCAAGCATATAGATACACCATTATAGTTGATACTCTGTATAGAAAGGGTTTCGATGGTACTCTTCTCTGATGTCTAGATGAGAATGAAGCACACCTTCCTTTAAAAGAAGTCCTTGATGGAATCTGTGGGGCTCGCCAAAGCGGTCCGCCATTATCAAAGAAACTGCTGAGAACAGGGTATTACTGGCCAACCATGGAAAAAGATGCTTACAAGTATGTACAGAAGTGTAAACAATGCCAAATGCATGGAGACCTTATTCATGCACCAGCACAAGATCTTCAACCCATCACATCACCATGGCCATTTTCACAATGGGGATTAGATCTAGTGGGTAAAATCAACCCTACTTAGTCCAACGGGCACAAGTTTATCTTGACAGCCACTGAATACTTTACAAAATGGGTTGAGACAATTCCTTTAACATACACCACTAGAAAGCAGATAGCAAAATTCATGCTCAACTACATTATATGTAGATACAGAATTCCAATGTGCTTTGTTATAGATAACAGACATCCATTTAAAAACTAGGAAGTGAAAGAGTCCTGTGACAAATTCCACATACAACAGAGATTTGCCACGCCATATTATCCACAAAGTAATGGGCAAGTAGAGGCTACAAATAAAACAATATTGAAAATTCTTAAGAAAGTAGTTACTAACATAGGACGGGACTGGCATCTCCAGTTGAATCCCGCTCTTTAGGCCTACAGAACAAGAGTATGCACACCTATAGGAGCAAGACCATATTCCTTGGTCTATGGTACTGAAGAGATACTACCCATTGAAGTAGAAATACCATCTCTAAGAGTATCCTTACAGAACATTATATCAAAAGAAGACTACAGGGTAGCAAGGTTGCAAGAACTAGAAAACCTTGATGAAAAATGACAAACAACATTCATTCATTTACAAGGATATCAAAATAGACTGAGACAAAGTTACAATAAAAGGGTCCGCCCATGAACCTTCAAGTGGGAGATCTAGTCCTTAAAGAAAATCAAAGGAACTTAGTAGAACGAGAAAGGCCAGGGAAATTCAAACCTAATTGGCTAGGTCCTTTCATTATAACAAGGGTCATAGGAAATGGTGCCTATCATTTGGCTACCATGGAGGGAGATCCAATCTCTAACCCTATGAACAACATGCACCTTAAGTGATATTATACCTAAGGGCTGTATAGTTTAGGTTTTGCTTTCCACATTGCATACCATATCATTTAAAACACTGCATAACATGTAGTTTCCTTTTTAGACGCATTGCATTCTTATATAGAAACATCAAATAAAACAAGGCAACTATTCGAGTTTATCATTCATTGGCATCTAAAGAAAATGAGGGTCATCACCTTTCTTAGATATCCAGACATGAAGTCTTTGAGGTTCTAAAGTCATTCATTCTCAATATTACCCTGTGATGACAATTTACTTATGGTTGGGTAGTGGTTTCACTATTTGAGACTTGTTAACCTACAATCTGTCAATTGCTATACCTCAAACACAATAAATCTCTAAATTCATTCTAGCCACCTAGTTGATCATATGACTAGTGAAAAATCTAAAATTCTACTTCAATGCTGCTATAATTGTCACACCCAAGTAGGTTTCATTACTTACAAGTCAAGGCAAGAAAATAAAAATAAAAAGAGCTATGCCAAATATCCATCTAAAGGCAAAAAGAGAAATGATATATAACTGAAATATCATGTATACAAATGTGATAAAAAGCTTGACTATGGGAACATGCAAGTAACTCCATCAGGGCTATGAATGCCTACTGACAATGGAGCAATATTTGAGAAATTATAGTCTATAATCTCATCGGAGCTCTCAAGGCTTGCTGGCAGCGAGGCTCTATTCGGGATGCTTTTGAAGTTAGAATAATCCATGTAGCTAGTCATATAGGATGCTAAGGATCTTTAGTGAACACAAGAGCGAGAATTAACTCATATGCACACACATGGGGAAAAGAAGATCAAAGTTTCAAGAACCAATGTGGAAGTTTTCCGCATCTCCATTTGTAAATCCTAGTCACTAAGTGTGTTGAGATGAATGTTCTAAAGGGCCTTAGAGATCGATTGACCACTTATCTATGAAATGTTTTGCACCTCCATTTCAATTGGTGTATTCAAATGCAAAAACAAACACAGTCAACCTTGTTCAAATAGGAAATGCATCTTCATCCTGCATGTTGCATTCACATAGGTCGTGTTAAAAATTCATTTGTCTTCATATGCATTCTATAGATCATCATGTCATACAGGTCTGCACACTGGGGGTGTAACTAAAAAAATCCAAAAAAAAAAAATCAGATAAAGTCCTGAAAAAATCCTAAAAATCAAATAAAGTCTTGAAAAAATCCAAAAAATCGTATAAAGTCCTAAAAAAATCCAAAAACCTGAAAAAACTCAAAATCCAAAAAAAAATAAAAATTGAAAAACTCAAAATCCAAAAACATTGGAAAACTCAAAACCCAAAAACATTGAAAATCATGAAATACCAAAAACATCCATATAATGTCTTGAAAAAATACCAAAAATATTCAAATACGATTCTAAGAAAATCATCCAAAAACATTCAAATATCGATCGACAAAATCCAAAAACATCGAAAAAAACTCTTGGAAAAGAACTAAAAATTGAAAATCAATCAATCAAAAAACTTGCAATAAGATGTCTTGTGAGAAACAAATACCCTAGCAGATATCCAACAAACACTTCACATGAAGTTAACTAAGGATATGACTATCCAATCAAACATCTACAATCAACTGATCAAACTGTCTTATCAATCGTACCATATCCATATCAACGTGATCATTATCTTGTCTTAAACAGAAGAGGATACACTCGAAATCAGACAAGTCAGTCTTAAATGGGGTCTGCACTTTCTAAGATCAAACATTATCAACCATCACATCAAACAACTAAGAACGAAGGCACAAGGTCAGTATAGCTGCTGAATTTTGTCTAGGTCAGTCTTTATCTTTTTATCATTTGGCAATAGATATTGTTTCTATGCTACTCAAGAATGTCCACAAGTGACTAGAGGAGCTGTGATGAGAATTATCTTTTTATTTGTTTGTTGTTTGTGGTGTGAACCGATGAAATTCTAGGGAAATTTCTCTAGTGGGTGTCTATGATAAGAGCCTTCACATCAAGGTGAAATCACCACACATACCTTGACCCCTAATGCAATTCCCAGAATGGAGGATTCACTCCTTGTCTGCTACGTGTTTGTTTCTACAATGAGATATCTTTGCATCTTGGTTCCTTATACCCTGATGTGCTAAAGTTTCATTGCTCGAATAATAAGGCTCAGTGATGAATACATATTGACGCAATAAAATATGTGACATAGGTTCGTGATTCATTCAATTTCATTATGATATTCATCTCATTTGCTTATTGATAGTTTGTTGGTTTCTCATCTCCCATCTAAATCACATTCTTTATAACATTCTTTCTATCATCAATTTTTCTCTCTACCATCTAACTAACATTTCTTCAAGGAGTATCTGAGTTAAAATTGATTCGACCATTATCATACGAAAATACATTCATTATAGGTTCATTTACATTCATTATAGGTTCATTTGCATTCATTATAGGTTCATTTGCATTTATTGTGGGTTCATTTACATTCATTATTGCATTCATTTAGATCATCATTACTACATACATGTATTACCATTGCATTTTAGAATCATATAGAATTCAAATAGATATGCATCATAGAACTCATAAGCATACATAGAAAGCAAAACAATAGATAGATCATTACCAAAATGCGCATGCTATATATATAACTCAAAAATGATAATGTGTGTGAATACAATAAATAAGCCTGAAGGCTCAAATAACATGATCAACCAACACTGCCTCTATTAGCAGGTGGATCCTGTCCACTAGATCTTGCCCTAGGATGTCAAGGTGGTCCCATAACACCAACACTGCTAGTCCATCGTGAAGTAGATCTACTTGATCTCCTCCCCATGAATGCACTGAAACTAGGCTCTCTCTGATCCTCAGGGATGGCTCTCTCATATGCCTGTCTATAATTAATAGCCTCCTGCGTAGCAGTGAAATATCTCTCTCCTTGGTCACTGCATTTGTACCTACTCTAAAAATCTAATCGAAGGCATCCATAGTGATCTGACATCATCACACTACGTCATCTCTCTCCCGCTGAAGACACACTCACTCCACCTCTAGGGCACCATAATCTGCACGGTAGGTCTCTCGCTCGATATCTCGTCTAGTGACCTCATCCTCCAAGCTCTGCACCCACACTCTAAGAGTCTACATCTCATCCTCATCACCAACCTCTCCTATCCCTCCCTCTATGGTAGGCACATCCTCATCATCATCCCCACCATTGCTGCTTGATGACTCTAAAGAATCATCGCTGTCATCACTACTAATAGACTTAGTGTCTCCACCAATGTCTAATCCTCATCTCCACCACCTCCTCCCTCATCTCCACCATCTCCACCATCTCCTCCTCCTCCTCCCCCATCTCCACCACCATCTCCCCCATCCCCATCATGTCCACCGACTCTCTTCCCTGTGTCTATCCTCAACCACTCTCTCGGATGGCGAATCTACTATGCTGTAATAGGAACAACAGGATCGGTCAAAGGCACTGGCCCGTGCCTAGAAAACCACATATCATACTCCGCTGTCATCCCCGGATCCACTCCATCCCTACCCCAACCCCAGAGTAATGGCTGTAATGAATCAAACTTAGCAGAGGCAACATGTGGCTGAATACACAAACCCCAATTAGATACCTCTCACGAAACACGAGCAAAATATGTCGTAACCACAAGTGTCACCTGTACCTCACCGAACAGTCTGAGAACTCTCCCAGGAAGATACATCTCTATGATCTGCTGAGTCTCAAAGGTCCTCCCAATGAGATATCTCTACTGTCAATAGAAAGACAAGTGCACTACATCATCAGGCCAATCGAGGCAATCTAAGTAAGGTCTCCAAATAAAATGCTGCAATATATCAAACTGATGTCTCCAGTACAAGGTGTTCCCCGAACCCCTATGTCTGATACCCATTGTATACTTGAAAGCATAAGGCTCACCTAGCTGCAAGTCTATATGAATGACAGGCCTAGATATAGAAATGTGTTCCCATGCCCATGTCTGAATCAAAGTAACACCATAACTGATAGAATGGTATCCCAGATACACAATACCATGCATCTGATAATACAACAATCGATGATGCACAATCATATCATGAAGCACTCTATCCCATCCAACGGGAAACCCATGACCTCATCTGTCAGGTATCGGTAAACCATCGACAATACCGCATAATACAATGGTCAGGTCATCATAATCTAATCAGGCCCAAGGGATCTCATAACGACCACTGATTTGCAAATCTTGAATCTCACACTCAAAAAGTGCACATAGTCTAGAAATACCATCATCATGGTCATATACAACTCTCTCACCATGAATGGGAATACGCAGTATATGCCATACATCCTCTAAGGTAATGGATGCCTCACCAGTCAGAAGATGAAACAAACAAGTCTCAGAGTGCCACCACTCTATCAAAGTTGTAATCATGGCCCTATTGGCCATAATCTCTGGCAAATGCAAAACATGGTATAGACCAAGCTGACGGATATGCTCAATCTCATCATCCGGTAAGCCAGCTTGAAGATCAAGACCACTCGCTCTGCTCTAGCGATAGTATAACACTCCAATGTTCTCCTGCAATGAGAAAATGATCACAATATCAGATGTCGGATCTAGATAAACTTAAAATATTTTTAAATGAATGACAAAAACTTACATTTACAATGAATGCATAATAGTTATGACTTATGCAGTACAAATATGGCTCTTGCATGATGATTGAAGCTAATGCATGACACACTGAGTGCATGCGTGACAAATAACACTTATGCATAATGATATACATGAATGCGGCATGGTACAGCTAATGCATGACACTTACGACGCATGTGTAACATTTACAACGAATGCGGTACACTAAGCACTAATGCGTAAAAATCAACAAGTGATTGCGTAATGCAGAGAAAAAAGTGATCATGGAAATTTTTTGGAAAGGAATAAAAATAGGAAAAAATCAAGGAAAAGCTGTAGTACCCCTGCCCTAATCAATTTTTAATCTCAGTTTAATCTTGGTTGGTTTATCATAATATAATGATTATAGTCAGATGTGTTGATTTAGTGCATATCTGTTAATGTGTTTTCACACTAGTTGTATGCAAGTTGTTTAGTGTTCCTATTTCGTGGTATTAATATTAGGCTAATGCTTTCATTAAGTTTATATATGTATGCATGTATGACTCTTGGTTGCAGGAGATTTCAGGTACAATGCCGCATGAGTGCGAGGTTCGTCTTCACCTGGATTTGCAGGTTTGAGTGTACCTCTTTAATCCTTAGAGTTGGATTAGGTGGTCGTAAGACCCTAGTTGACCATAGTCATGCTCAAGTAAGCATCGCCAGTCATCGTCGGTATTCCCTTTTTGTTTGGGTTTGCGAGTCATCTGTCTGGTTGACCTTCTTGGTTTGCGTGTTTGGTGTGTATGGTTAAATTGATTATTTAGTCCTTAGTATTTAATATGATTAAATATGTGTTTGCACATTAAAGATTATGGACTAGTTTAAACAGGGTTTCGTTATGCGATTATCATTAATATCGAATTGCTCGAGTCAGTTTAGGAGCAAGTTAAATTACATGGTTGATTTTAAATATTAAATGCATTTTGTATATGCTGTTGAAAAAGAAAGTTTTGAATTTAATTGCAATAGAATTAATTGTATTCTGTTGGCTTTTTTTAAATAGAAAGGTTAAATTGAATTAATTGAGAAAATCAATTTTAAATTGAAAAGCAAGTAAATATATTGATATAGTTGGGAAATAAGTATTTTTGTGATTTATTTTAAATAAAAATTTTAAATCCAAAAATGAGATTTTTGGTCAAACTTCTCCCATTTAACCTAGACTTTTGGAAAATATTGGGGATGGAATTTTTTTGGAAAAAAAAAAAAAAAATTTTGGAAAATATTTTGGAGGAAAGATCTGGGGATTTTGGAAGGAGAAGGATTTCTTGAGCTGCAGGTTGGGGCTCTTCATCAGATCCTTTCCAGGAATGCTTACTGAGGTAGGAATTCTGGTTATCAGTTAGTTATTGTTTAAATTTTAAAAAAATGGGCATTGGATGTTCTTCATGCTTTTTGGTTTTAATTTCTCCATTGATTGCCTCAAGGTTATGAATCAGTGTGGAATTAGTTGGTATTGGTTTATTGTTTGCATCCTTGCATGAAAAATGAGCTTTCTTATGCCCAAAAGGATTATCCTTTCAATTTTGAAAACCTCTCATATTCTGGAAATTTCTGTGTTGTTTTAAAAATAAAATAAAAATTGTTTGTTTTAAGTCTCTGAGAGACTGACTGTGTTTTTTTATTCACAATAAATAAATTTTTTTTTAAAAAATAATTCTTTTAGTCTCTGGGAGACTATTTTTTTTAGACTGTGTTTTGCACAATAATCAATTTAAAAAAAAAAAATGAAAAAAAAAAAAAATGTGTGGAAACCCCAACCACGTGGGAGAGTACCCCACCACGTGGAGGGGTGCTGTGTGTCCATTGGGCATCAGCACTTCCCATGGGGGTTGCGTGCTCCCTTTGGGAACAACAACGCTCCCATGGGGGCTGCGTGCTCCCATTGGGCAGCAGTGTGAGCTCCCAAGGGGGGGGCCCACGTGGGGGTCCACGTGGGTACCCTCCCCCATATAAATGTTTTTTTTTTTTAGTTTTTAAAAAAATGTTTTTTTTATGTTTTTTTTTTTAATTCAAAAAAAATATATATAATATTTTAATATTATTTAATGGTAATTTTTAATTAAGTTTTTAATTATGATTAATGTGGCATAAATTATAATTCATGATTAATTTGAAATTAATTAATTGTATAATGGAATATATACGTTAATTAATATTCAAATTTCATTTTATGATTAACGCACTTTTTCTAATTAAATTCTAGAGTTGCTAATTTCGCAATTAAATATTAATTGGTTATATTTTGATTAATCTTGGATTAATAAATATATACCTTAATTAATAGCTAATTTGGGTATTTGTCTAATTGAGGAAGTATTGTTTTTTCTTTAAAAAAAAATAGAATATTATTTTATTGGAAAATTGTTGAAATATGATATATTTACTAATTGATTATGTTAAATAATTTTTTTTATTCGAGAACATATCATTTGAGTAATTGAGAAGTAAATGAAATATTTTATCATTGGATATTTTGATCATTTAAACAATATACTATTGGAAATTAATAATGTATTGTTTGGAATGTTGGTGAGTTAATGGTAATTTCAATTTGTAAAACAAATGGTATAGTTATAATCTTCCTCTGTTTTGAGACATAGGCGAATGGACCATTGAGATTGTGGTATTGTACTCACCTGATAATGGTGGTTTTTCTGTCAATGCAATTCAAAAACTTAGATCATTAGAAAACTTGATTGACTATTAATGTTCAAATCAATATGAGAAAATATTGTCTTTTCCGGTTATTGCCTTTGCGAGTTTAATTTATGTATTTGTTGTTGCTTAAGTAATGGCAAGTCGTGCTTTGTTTGATTGGACCTAGTTGTATGGTTGATTTGGGTACCTATTTCAATCCTCTATCTCGAGTTGACTGTTGTTTTGTGGTAGTGTCGTATTTGGTCATATCCTTTGTGTGGGTGTCGAATGATGATTCGTGGTTGACCATAGTTGGTCAGGTCTCTGGTTAGAGTACCATTAGTAAGTGCACCACTTTTGAGTCATGTTTGACTAGATGGTTGTTCCCTCCTTCTTGAACTCTGTTTGTCTGACCATGTGTATTCCTTGGGTTTTGAGTTCGTCCGAGTTTAGTCTAGTGTCGTATGGGAAAGTGGCTGCTGGGTAACCCATCAAAAGTGAGTCTAATAAGTGATAACCTAACAGTAGATTAGAATGTAATCTCTAAGTAAGATAATTGTGCCTCACACATGGGACGAGTGCTAACACAGACTCGACATGTTGTGAGAAGGCCTGAAATGGCAAACCATCATCCTTGTCTTCACGAGAGGATGTGTGGGTCCACATGAGGCTTGGATGGGCCGGAGGTTCGGATTAGGTTGCCAAGGTAACCCAGTGTATGGGGCCGGAACCTATGAAGACCTACCATGGTAACCATACCAGGTTGTGTGATGACACTTGTCCCTACATTCGCTAGTGTGTTGTCATTTTGTCCTGTTAGGAGCATGTTTGTGGGTCGCCCTTTTGTTTATGCCCTTGTGAGTATCGGGTTTCATGTTAGACCTTGGGTGGTGATGACTCAGTTTTGTGGATGTTCCAATGGACCTTTGTATTAGCTTTGATTATGTTCAGCTGGATCCTTTTCTTTTCAGGGATCGTTTATGTATTTATTGACCGATGTGGTCGTTTGTATATTGATTATGTTTCGCCTTGATGGCCGGATTGTAATGGTGTAACCTCATGTATTCTTAACTTTATTAATTATCAGAGGGGTCTTGCAGTTGAGTAGACTTGGAGATGTAGCCCTTTAGGGGTGAACTCTGAGATCATTATGGTGTTATGTGATGTTATTCTCTTATGTTTCCCTTATTCAATTTATCATGTATGAATAGCTTATGTTAGAATGTATAAGTGGTTTAGATGAGATATATTGTAGATGCATGTATGCAATCGTCTTTTAAATGCAGTAAATTGGATTGTGAAAGAATGTAACTTAGAGTAATGGAATATATTCAGTTGTTGTTAAGGAAATTAAGTATGCATGAAAAGATCTCATATGTTTATGATAAAATTCTAGTGTGTTAGAATATTAGATGCATGGCTTGTATTTTAATGAAAAGCTTGAATGAGGATTATGAATAGATCTTAATGGATGAACCTTATCTTGTGATTTATATTTCCATCTTTTGAAAGAAATTATCCTTGTTTAAGAATTATCTCGTTATAAGATAATCAACTTATTGGATTTATTAGTGTGTTAAGTGAAATGTGTAAATTAAGTAATCACGTTGGGAAACTCTGTAGGTGTTAGTTGTTGTCTTCCGCTATGTAATCTGAATTTTGATATCTCATTGTATCTTAATGTTGTGTTTATCTTAAAAAAAATAAAATTATTGCACTCTATTCTTGTGTTATGGCTTAATCCCTTCGGGGTTTCTTGGTGGGGCATTACAAAAGCAATGGAAAATACCATGCCACCAGTCCCAGGAGGTCTCTGAAATGAATGTACTCAGTCCGACAAGTGCAATCGAGCTCTATAACCAGACATGATGATCGAAAACTCAGAAATAGGCACAAAAATTTCAAAGAAATCAAGGAATTACCAAATCACAAATGAGCAAATAAAAACCTAGAATTATCTATTTATAGCTCAAAATTAGGGTTTTAAGACACCTTGATGCCCGTGGTCCCCACTAGCTTCAAACAACTTGTAGCCTACTCAAACGATCTCGAAATGACACGAAATTTCATATGCTTGTTCTTTACACTGGTATCGAAAACATGGTCTCAATTTTTGAATTTTTTGACCACCTTTTCCGAGGGGGCATATTTACATTACATAGCAATACCAAGGCATACTGGCGCAAAATTTTTCATTTTCTTTGAAACAATGTTGTTCTGACTTTGTCTCAAAGAGGGGCAAATGTAGACACCTAAAAATGTCTCATTGATCATGTACTAATTATTCCTCTAATTGATTAAATAATTCTTTAATTATTTAATTAAGTTAATTAACTATTTCTTCTAATTTCATATTTCCTCATCATTTCACTAATTATTCTTATTCTTTCATCATTTAATCATTTTTTAAATATTAATTAAATATTTATTATTTAATTAATTATGGTTAATTGCCCAATTTAAATAATCTTTATTATTTAAATAAATTTCTAACTATTCAATTTCTATCTCTAATCATCTAATCATTCAACTCTCTTCTAAATATTAATTAAATATTTATTATTTAATTAATTGTGATTTAATTCCTTTAATTTAATAATCTTTATTATTTAATTAAATTCAATTTCTAAAATAATTAAATAGTTTCTTTAAATTATTTAATTAACTAATTAATTCTTCTAGTTCTTCAAATTCTAATTTCATTTAATTTCATATTCTTCTAATTTCTTCCAAATTCAATTACATGTGCATGATTTCAAAAACCAAATTGAAAATCAAAGTCAAGTTCTAAATATATTCAAATGCTAAATTGAATTAATAAATTCAATTATTTGAATAATATCTCATGCAAAGATTAAATTAATAATCTAAATCTAAATGCAAGCACATGCTAAATTAATTAATTCAATCAATTAATTAATTAAATCATTTATCTCTCCAATTTCTATTTTCATCTTTCAGTTAGCTTTTTCTAAATTAAGCTCTCCGTGTCATCCTCTTTATTTCCTCCAATCATTCTTTTTCTTCCTTTAGTTAACTCTTTCATTAATCAGTTGACTCAGTTAATCTATTCAATCTATTGAGTTTCACTCCTACAATCAGCAGTTCAACTATCAACTTGCATTTGAGCTCACCTGAGTTCACACCTCTTGATCATTTTGTTCCACCTTTCAATCAATCTCATCCAATTTTCTATAAATTGAGCATCCAATCTCCATTTTCAACAATCACAAACTTCGAATCTTTGTGTCACTTGCAGGTTACCAACGCAATATCTGAGAGCCATCATACCACGAAGAGGAGAAGAGCAATGGAAGTGATATGCCATCTTGGGATAGGGAGTTTTATTGAATGATTTTAATTCCTATTTCTTGATTGCACTATTTCATTGGTTTTATGTTTGAATTGCTTAAATAGTTAAGGATTTCATGATTGTCCTTATTTCCTATTTAGCAATGGTATCTTTGAGCATAGCACAAGATAAATTTTCCTCAATTCAAGAAGTTGGATATATTTATTTTTTCAAGGTTAAAACTCACGATATAGAGTATACAAGACATTTGAGAATAATCAATCTATGAATAGTTAAAGATATATAAGAATAGTAAAGGCGAAGTTACATTTATGTCGCCATTATTTAGTATAGATGAATTTAATTAACAGATAAGTTGCAAGATATAATCTATCTTGTAAGAACATTAGTATTAATTAGTGTTAATAATCTCCTTAATCTTGTTGAATCAAGGAAATTAAATTTGTACATTAGACTCATCTAAATAGTTAAGATTTAATGGGTTATTAGCATTTTTTTATTTTATTATAAATTATTAATTTATATTGCAATCATCATCAAATTTAAGTTAAATATTGATCAAAATTGTCTAATTCCTTGGTTCCCTTAATCAATTGTTTACTCAAATAAACAAATCAGTATTTGATTATAATTTATCCTCATTTTAGAAATTGAACATTTGTTTTGATTAAGTAAAAGTAGGTATTTGAAAGGTACCCGAACCTTTTACAAGCTAGGAAAATAGAACTGCTAAAAAAGTGCCCGATCACTTTAAAAAGACAAAATGAACCCACCAAAAGGGATCAAATTAACACAACATTACATAAAAAACTTCGAACAGACAGCAAAAGGAAAGCACAAAGACAGCAAAGAGACAGAACCAAGGACAACAACTGAAACTAAATACTATTCATAATTTCCTTAGCATGAACAACCATTTGTTTCATGTTGTTCGCTGAGGTCTTCAGATCCTCCAGCTCATGACCTTTGATGTCGCCCTTATTCTTTGTGTTAGCTCTAGTCCTCCTTTCATAACCCTTCTTGTTCAACTGCTCTTTATCACCATCCTTCTCTGCATTATTCTTGAACCTGTTGATAAGGATGTTCATGTTGTCCACCGAAGATTTGAGGATTTGGAAATTTTGGTCAGCAATCTTCTTGACCTTGAGCTCCAGCTTGTCAATTCTGCTACCAAAATCTTTCATTTTGTTTTCCATTTCCTTTCTATCTCCCATCTCATTGACCTTTTTTTCCATTGCTATGATTTTTCCAACCATAAATTCAATAGCGTCCGCATTATGTAGAACAACCACTAACTCTTTAACATGATCCGCCAAGGGCTTGTCACCAAATGTAATTCTTGCAATGGCCTGTGTATTGGTTTTCAGACTGTTAATACCTATCACCATAGTAGCGATGGTCTCACAGAAGGCCTTAATGGTATCTTTGTCACCACTATCACTTTCATCCCCTTTTTCCTCCTTATGTAGACTTGTGGTATTCATGGCCTCCAAATTGTCCTTAACCGGGTTACCCTCCCCTTCTTTGTCCTGCCTATCGACCCTCTTGTTTTCTTCAGCCTCCTCCTCAGATTCAACTAGAACATAATTGAAGTTAGAATTGCTACCTTTTTTAGTATTCTTTTTCTGAGCCTTCTTTCCATTGGCTTTCCCTTTCCTCTTTTTAACAGATTTTTCCTCAAGGGATTCAGTTTCAGAATCTGACATTTCAGGATCCACAATAATCCTCCTCTTCTTGGCCCTATTCCTCCCTTTTTTGCTAGTTTCTTTTGACTCTCCCTTGGTCTCTGAATCAAATTTAAAACCACTATCCTTACTTTCCATAGTCTCATCTCTTGCATTTTTGCCTTTAATAGGCTTTTCAATGCACTTCCCCTTTAGCATTTTATAAACTAGGACCATAAGCCCCTAGTGGAGGGCATGATCACCTTTAGGATCCTTTTGGATCTCCTTTATAGTATGATCCATAGAATAGGTGAGGTAATAGGGAAGGCTAACCCTTTCTCCATGATGGAAATGGTTGAGTAGGATGAAGTGATGCCCGTAGGCCCTGGCAAACCTACCATCTAAGGTAATGTATTCAATAGAAGTGAATAAAACAAACCTCCATGGCCTACAAATTCTCTTCAGGGAGTGGTAGGAGTTGTCAATTTTGATCATCTTTCTCCTCTCTCCATCCATAACAGGAAACTTGTCTGCTTCTTTATCTAATTTTCCTCTGTCCCTGTAAAATTTCATACCCTCAGTAGTCATCCTCGTGGCCTCAGTGATAACCTCTTCATTGACATTCATCATCTGTGATCCAATCAGAATTTTTCCATTTTTCCAGTTCTTGATGAAATAACTAATGATTGTGGGGCCTTTCCCACTTAGTCATTCCATGAAAACATTCAGACCCCCCTGTTGAAGGATATCCTAGACATATTCATTCTTTCTCTAGTCAGAGCAAGAAGCAGGTTCAGATCTTTTCTTGTTACCTCCCATTTTTCTAGCACCTTCCTTGCAATGCCTTCTCTCATTTTGATAACTTATCCTCTAGTTTCTATGCTTATTCTATAAGAGCGCCTAGAATCTATGCCAAATAATAATGATAAGACACCTATTTAAAAGCTCATTATCTTCAAGCAAGCCCTGCATCAAAAAAGGCAGAAAGGTCATTAGAAATAATGATTAAAAGTACCACATTGTCTTGTATAGCTTCAATCCTAATTGAGAAAGGATTTCATTTCACTTGCAATCTCCATTTCACCATAACTAGTAATGATGTCTCCCGATTGGCAAGCCAGGTTGGCTGCCCAATCAACACAAGAGTTGGCCTCCCTGTAAACATGTGTAAAAACACACATATCAAACTCTTCACTGATTTTCCTAGTAGCTTTAATAGCATTAATAATTGACCAAGATGGTGGGAATTTCATATTTAAACAATTGATAATGTTTAAGGAGTCTCCTTCACACCAAACTTTAGTGCAATTGACTTCCTTGGCAAGGATCATCCCATGATAAGCTACCATGGCTTCGGCAACATGATTGGTCTGATTTCCTATGGGAATACATTTTATGATTTTACATATTCCCCATTCATTCCTTAGGACCACTCCACATCCTGCAACCCCCGGGTTTCCCTTAGAGGCCACGTCAAAATTGATTTTCATCCATCCCCTAGGTGGGCTGATCCATATCACTCCCTCTCTAGGATTGCTCTGGATTCTCTCTTGAGCCTTTAATCTCCACTTTTTATAGATAAATTGATCCTCCTTAGTGTTAGGGTTATCGATACCACCTATAATATTCATATTTTCCACTATACTTCTTCTTACTTTTTCAAACACAATTTTAGCCTTAGTAGTCTTTTCTCTAAAAACTCTATCATTTCTCTCTTTCCATAAACCCCAACACATGTGAGTTAAAGCAATTTTCCATAATAAGGTTGTGGTTTTGTTTTTTGAAGGATGATGCCATGACTTGAAAATCTCCTGAATTGAGTTGGGGAAGCTCCAACTGATATTGAATTGATCCAGACAACTTCCCCAAACATCAGTAGAGAAGGGGCAATGAAAGAGCATATGATTTAAAGTCTCCTCATTCTGGTTACAAAGAATATAGAAACTAGGCATGTTGATACCTCTTTTTCTGATATTCTCACTACTAAGAATTTTGTCTTAAAGGGCTATCCAAAAGAAAATGTTGATCTTGGGGGTGAGGCCTTTCACCCAAGCTTTAGCCTAGCAAGGACTTTCCATGTTGTTGAACTATTGATGATATAGAGAGGCTACTATAAAAGTACCACTAGCTATGAGTTTCCAAATTAAATGGTCTTCTTCTTCAATCCTCACCATAGAGTTCATGACTTTATTCAAACTACCCAAAGACTGATCCACTTGAGATAAGTCTTTCCACTGTCCATCTTTCCAGTAATCCTCCACCTTGGTTCCAAATCTTTCCTTGCATTGGTTCTGATATCTGTTCCACTCAGGGTTTTCATTCAAAGGGGACTCCAGAAGCCAAGGGTCCTCCCAAAACTGAATAAGATTCCCTTTCCCCAACTTCCATTTTGTACCTTTGATAATTAAGTCTCTAGTCCTAGAGACATTTTTCCAAATATTGGATCCAATTGGGATAATCTCTGCTTTGAGGAAACTTCGAAGATTCGGACATTGGCTTTTATATTTGTTGTCCCATATTTTTTTCCACTCTCCTTGATTTCTATATCCTCTCCAAATTTGCTTGGCCATGAGGTAATCATTTATATCTCTTATTATTCTAAGGCCCAGACCTCCTTTATTCATAGGATTACAGACCTTCTCCCAAGCAATTAAGTTCATTCTCTTCTTCTCCTCAACCCCTGTCCATAAAAAAAGATCTTTGAATTTTTTCAATAGCCTCAGCATACTTAGTAGGAATCCTAAACAAACTGATGGCATAGAGAGGGATACTTTGAAGAGTGGTTTTTAGCAATTGAACCTTACCTGCTTGACTAAGAAGAGTTCTCTTCCATCTAGATAGTTTTTTGTGGAATTTATCCACCAAGGCTCCCCAAAAGGTATCTGGAGGATCTTGGCCTAAGGGGAGCCCCAAATAAGAAGCAGGCAGACTACCAATTTGGCTGCCTAGAATGTTACTAATTATAATCCTCCTCCTCTCCGGGGTATTGATAATATAAACAAAACTTTTAGACCAATTTATAAGATGACCAGTAGCCTCTCCATAGTTATCCAAAGCCTTTTTTAGTCTTCTAGAATCCTTCACAGTGGATTTTCCCATTATTATAGAATCATCAACAAACTGTCGATGAGAACATATTTGATCTACCGAAGAAGGATTCAAACCAAAAAACTCCCTTTTCTCAACCATCTTTCCAATACATCTCCCCAAGCATTCCACTATGATGATAAACATCACTGGAGATAGAGGGTCCCCCTACCTGAGACCTCTTGAGGCTTTAAAGAAAGGAGAGGGGGAACCATTAATTAAAATAGAGAAAGAAGTCAAAGAGACAAGTTGCCTGATAAGGCTAAAACTTATGGGACTAAAACCAAAAGAAAAGAGAACATCCATCATAAAATCCCAATCCACTCTATCGTAGGCTTTAGAGAAATCAAGCTTTAGAAAAAATCTTCTTTTCTAGAAAAACCTAGAGAGTGGATATTTTCATGAATAGAGATGATAGAATCCAAAATTTGCCTTCCTGGGACAAAACCACTTTGCTGAGGCGAGATGATGGAGGGAAGAAACTTTAGAATTCTAGAGGTAAGGACCTTAGAGATTATCTTATAGAGAGAGTTGCATAAACTTATAGGTCTGAAAAGATACATTGAATTTGCCCCCATCTTTTTGGGTATAAGAGCAATAAAAGTATCATTAACTTCTTTCAAAAGTTTTCTAGCACCAAAAAACTCTTTCAAAGCTCTGGTAACATCATCTCCAATAACATGCCAGTACATTTGGAAGAAGAACATGGGAAAGCCATCCAGACCTGGGGCCTTGTTGCTCTCAAAGTAATTAACAGCTATCAGAATTTCATCATGGGAAGGGATGGCCATCAAATGATCATTTTGATCATCCCCCAAAATGGTAGGTATACTGTCCAATAGTTCCCTTTGGGCCTGTATATTCAAATTCTGATCCTTAGCAAGTAAATTAGAGAAAAAATCCATAGCAACCTTGCTCATGGAATCATCTACAACACATCTTCCATTCAGTTTAATATGAACAATTCTATTTATGGCCTTATGTCTTAAGGTGGACATATGGAAGTATTTAGTGTTCCTATCCCCCTCCTTTAACCAGGCATTTCTCAATCTTTATTTCCAGTAGGTTTCCTCTTTAGCTATTATATCATGATATCTCATAAGAATAGCATCTTCAGTATCTCTAGACATATTAGTGTAACCATTGTTTTGCATCTCATCCTGGATTTCCTTGAGCTCTAAGAGGGTTGTAGCTTTTGAGGTAAAGATGTTCCCAAAGCAATCCTTATTCCACTTCTTAGCATTATCTTTTACATTCTTCAACTTTTTGACCACTTTATACATGGCATTACCTTCAATACTGACTTGCCACCAGTCCTTAATCTTACTATCTAGATCCAAGTGTCTAGTCCACATTTTTTCAAATCTATAAGGGAAATGTCTCCTTCTATTCTTTATTTCAGCCATGAAGGTTATAGGGTAATGATCTGATCCTACCCTTATGTGAGAAGATAAATATTCTCACCACTTCTTCTATTAGTCCAAGTGTATTTGATTCCTTGCAGCTCCAGATCATGAATGGCATTATTGTTTATGAAGTCCATTAGGTCCAGTCTGCTATCCAGATTAGCTTGACTCCCTCCCTTTTTCTCATTTTCCTTCAAGGGAGTGTTGAAATCTCCCATAATTATCTAGCTGTCCTCAGCAAACCTACTTCTCAACCCAGTAAGATATCTCCACATCTCACTTCTACCAGTCTTAGTGTTGGGAGAATAAACATTAGTTAGGACCCAAGTAGTGCAATTCTTAATGTGCTTAAATCTTATACAGGCCAGATTGTTGTCCTGAATCAACACCTCTCCTTCTACATTATTTTTGTTCCAGAAGGTAACAATTCCTCCTGATGCACCTTCTGAACTACCTCTACTGACTCCTCTATTTTTTAACATATTCAAACTTTCAACTTTATCTTTTCCCATCTTAGTTTCTTGAATCAAAAAAATATCAGGATTTTTATCTCTAATCATATTTTTAACTAAATTATGCTTGTGAGGACTATTAAGTCCCCTAATATTCCAAGAGATGATTTTCATGGATTTTTAGAAATACCTGCCTCAAAGATGGTTCTTTGGGTACCATCTACTAAATACTTGCTTGTTTCCAATGATCTTTTTTTGGGATTTGAATGTCTTCCTGGAGAAGTGTATTGCACTCCCACATCACCATGCCTGCTTCTGGTGTTTCTAGTCAGCATACTATTGACTAGGTTATTGTTATTCTTTTTTTTTTGCTTGTTCCTTCTTTTATACTCTGCTACTTCTTCATCCTCCTGCTTTGTTTCATTCTTCCCCAGTGCATTTTTTATGTCCTCTTCATCTCCCCATTTTGGATCTTGTTCCTCCAAAAAGGCCAACTTTCCCTTTGCTGGGGTGGTTAGTGAAATTTCCGATAGCCCTTGGCCCAAAATGGTATCAGGTTGGGCCTCCTAGAACCAGTCTATTTCTTTATCTTGATCTTGAGAATTTGAAACAAGGTTAAAGTTATCTCCTTCCTCTTTGTTATCTGTGGGCTTTTTATCTTCTTTCTCTAACTTTGGCTTGTCCTCTTTCTGATCCTCTTGTTGAGTGTTGTCTTTTTCTTTGTGCTCTGAGTCCTTAACACTCTGCTCCAACATCTGAATCTTTAGTTCATTACCCACTTCACTAGTGATTTCTTCCTCCACCCGTCCTATCTAAGACTGCTTCTCCTGATTAGGATCATTGGATTCTAGGTCTTTTAGTGGCTTGTCCACTTTTTTCCAAACCTTAGTTCGAAGATGGGGTTTAGCCTCTATAGTTGGACATTTTTTAGCCCAATGTCTGACTTTTTTACAATGAAAATAGGTGAAGGGGATTGTTTCATAAACAATATTCTACTTCCACATCTCCAGTTTTGATTCTATCTCTATTTCCTCTGGCATGTTCGTATCAGGTCCAACTCCAACATAGGTCCTAGCATAGATCAGCCTTCTTCTGGATGTCATGACGTAATCAATAGCGATAAGCTCCCCAAAGGTATTGGCAATTCCTACAAAAACATCTTCCTCCCAGGATTCCATTGGGAGCCCAGGGAGCTTGACCCACACCGAGACTTGGACCAAAAAATTCTTTCCTTTCGCTACATTAGGGTACCACTTCTAGATGTACATGATGTATTTGCCTATTGCCCAAGATGCACTACATAGAATGTTTCTTCTATCCTCATCACAAGAAAAAGAGAAGGATAGACAACCTTTGTTCATTGCTACCACATCAACCTGACCTTTCAGGTTCCACTTTCTTTTGACAAATCCATGAACTATTTCTATATTAGGTCTAGAACCAAAAAAATTACCAATCAAAGTGTTTTCCATTCTAGCAATGTTTTGATCAATGATTTGGTCTAGAACAATGATAGAAAACTTTCCCTGAGACACATTCGAGGAGTTTTTAACAGGAGGCGATGAGGACTTACCTTTAGGCTTAACCCCAAACAATGAGGACCACTTACGTGTTTGTCCATTGGGTCCCCCCTTAGGGCCCGTTGATGAAAGAACCTTTTCCAGATGATCTTTACCTTCCACTATGTTCTGTGAGACACAAGTCACTTGCTGTCCTTGGGCTCCTTCCGAGTTGTCATCTTCTATTTTTGAAGTTTGAACCTACCCTTTCCTGCTCTCATCTACTAACCACTCTTCATGTGGTGTTGGTCCTCCCCCTGGGTCCCCCAAATTCATGGGATCATCGGGGTCCTTACCATCTGAACCCCCTCCATCTGTAGGGATCTTTGAATCATCTGCCGCATGTTGTCCTGATGCCAATCCAGAACTTCCGCTCAAATTTGAATTCTAGAACCAACCGCCCTCCATTGTCATGGTGAAGTTGTTAGAAGACAATAAAAAAAAAAGAACAAGAGTTGATCTCCCCTAATATCGAAATTGAACATTTGTTAATCTTTCATGTAAGTTACATTTTTTTACAAGTTACGCATTTATTGTATTATGCAAGTTACTTATTTATTATTATCATGCAAGTTATTTTCAAGAAGTTAGATATAATGGTCCTCAAAATTTGAATATTAATCTTCTAGTAGGAAATGGCTTGGCATTTTCAAGAGGTTCCTCATTTCATAGAATTTGTTTGTTTTCAAGTCTTTGCAATAATGATCTCAATTTTAGGTTGCACTAGGATAATGTTTATTTAAGTTTTCAGTAGTATAATAGTTTCATTTCATAGTGTTGCTTAAGCTTAATAAGTAATTAGATAGATAACTAAACAAGAGGTGATGGAAACAAAAACCTAGCAGTGTTTGGTATCTATGGTGCCTCTGGGTCATGCTTACGGGTAATGTCGTCATATTGAACTACTACACTTAACGCCTAATAAAGCTACAACAACGACATTTGTGGCATCATCCCTATAAATCATCAGGGGACTAATAAGGGTCATAAGGAAGTTAAAACCAAGGGGTGGGTAATCCCCCTTGGATCGATAATCTAAAAATATTAAATTTTAAATGAATTTACATCCAATCAATTGAACTTTAGATAACCCCATTAGGGTTTAGATGTGTGTGAAGATCTTTAATATTTATTTTATCTTGATTATTTCAACAGATGATAAAGGATTAAGGGTGACATATTTAATAGGAAATAAGACTTAGTTGTTTTAGGCCATAAGAAAAAGGCCATCTTGAGCCTTTTTTCTATAGAGCTACCATCGTGGGTAGCAACCATAGAGAAACTGTCTGGGACATTGAGCCTAGAAAGGGTTGCATACCCACCATACAGTTCACATTAAACCATAGTTTAGAAACCAGAACTACATACTTTACACCTTGATCCCGTGTCGAAACGGGTATGTAGGCAGTCTAGGGATGAAGTTGTCCCTTGTACTTAGGCATTCAGGGATGGGGGTTAGGATTTGGTTATGGGTGAGTAATTGGTTCTTGAAGCTCCTTGGTCTTTTAATCAAATGGTGCAAATAATAATTGAAAGGTTAAAATTAATTCAATGCATACTCAGAAGGAATCTTTTATGGATTTGCCTGACTTCTCGAGGCTTTAGGCCGAATTCTGAGGCAGAACTCAAACTTGTTTATGTAATTATTTTAATACTCCTAAGGACAGAGACCTCGGTGCACTCCTAGTAGGGGAGTGTAGTCTTTAGAGAGTGGCTCAGGACCCAAATGGTCCCGATGAGTCTAAAGTCTCTGGCCAGAGCATATCCTATTCTTATGTATAGATGCCTACTTCATTTGGGTAGATGCCTATCCCGGATTGGATAGATGAAACCTCCTGTCCCATATGGAAAGATTCCTAACCCGTATGGTTAGATGCCTAACCCGTATGGTTAGATGCCTAATCTCGTATGGATAGATGCCTAACCCGTATGGTTAGATGCCTAGTCCCATATGGATAGATGCCTAACCCATATGGTTAGATGCCCATCCTAGTTGGATGGATGCATATCCCATTTGGATAGATGTACCTGAGTATGTGATTGAATAAAAAATAAATAAGAATAAGTAAGAATATGAAATCAATATCTTTATATATTAAAAAAAAACCAGTTGAGTTTTTGGTTTAAGTTAAGTGGGTTATTACAAAATCCATAATCTCCACCATTTCATAAACTCATTTAATTTATACCTTTCAACCTTCACCAATCATATCTATTTAATGAATGTGGGACAAATTCTTATCTCTCCATCTCACTCTTTTATCCCACATTCTTCCCAAAATCGTGATTTCTTATGAGGATGCCTATAAATCCATTTTCTCTCACTTTTGAGTCTCTCGCTTCTATGAAATTTGAATGCCTTTGTGATGCCCAAAATTTAGGGCAAGAACAGGATAAATATTTTTTTTTTTTAAACATAACTTTTAAAAGCATTAAATCGACAAATATAACTACAACATGTATTGTCATAGCTATGTTTAGAGTTGACTAAGTAATCAAAATTAATAAAATAAAAATGGTGTTCTAATGAATAGTTTTGAGAGTGACTTTAACCTACTTGTCAATAATTAAATAGTGAATTTAACTGGGTCAACTAAAAGGTCGATCACAGTTTCAAATGCTTATTTTTTCTTATAGAGTTTAACCACATGCGTCCACGTTTAGGAGAGTTAAAAATTGAACCCTTTAGCCCAGCAAACCACCTTTGAATGTTAACTTCCCTAGTCGTTTAATATCCTAACACCCTAATTTTCTTAATTAAAATTAAAAAAAGTCTACCGATTTCAATTTGTAAATATCTCATTTCATTTAGATTCGCAATTAAATATTAACTGCAGAAAAATTTCCAATTCATAACATCCCAATAAAATAAATATTTAACCTCTTTTATATTTTATTTATGACATCTCAATATTTTTTAAATAAAAATAAAGAATAAATATTAATCCCTCTTAATATTTATTTCATAATCATTTTAAATTATAAAAAAATAAACATTAACCTCATTAATATTTATTTCATAGTCATCTCCACCAATTTATTCATATACCTATTTTCAACCATATAATAATGTAATAATTTTATATATACATATATATATTAAATTTTCTAAGGTATTGCCCATGCAACCCTAACCCTTTTCTTTTCTTTATTATAAAATAGGCTCTTCTATTATTTTATTATATCTTTTTTTTTCAACACATTTTTACCCTAACCCTACCTAGGCTAGGGTTTTCATTTTTTTTTTCTTTCTTGCTTGAATCGGGACTGTGCATGGCTGAATGAGAGGCAGCCATGACAATGGCGATGGAGGGCAGAGTTTTTGAGGGGGTGGGGGGGCAGCGGTGAGCAGCGCGGCCAATGTCATCCACTGTGCAAGGCACAGTGTTCGGCCCGGTCGAGCCACTGTGCACTACACAGTGTTTGGCCATGCCAACCACTGTGCACTGCATAGTGCTCGGCCCGCCGACCCACTGTGCATTGCATAGCGGCTGGCCCCACTGACCCACTATGTTTTGCATAGTGGTAGGCCGCCATCCACTGTGCATTGCATAGTGGGTTCGGCCCGGCCGACCCCCGCCCCAAAGTAAGTGTGTTTTTTTTTTCTTTTTTTTCTTTTTATTGTTTATTAAAATAAAAATAAATTATATGTATATATATTTATATATCTATCCTTTAAATATTTATCTATATTTATATATCTGGGTTCAATTTTATATATATATATATTTATAAATATATATATATATATACACAAAATTTAGACAATGAGTTTATTTATTTTTTGTTTATTTTTAAGAATACTTTCCTTTACTCATAATTATAGGCATGCAATTTTTGTTTATATATATATATATATATATGTAATTATATATATACTTGAATATAAATATGTGTTGTAGCTAGGGTATAAATTTTCTAAGCAATAATTATACAGGTGTTTTATTTCTATCTTCAGCTATATAAATGACTAGATTTAATAGTTTTACCAGCAACTAAATAAATCTAGATTTTATTTAATAAAGACTATAATAGATTGTGATTATCATTTTCTAAAATAAATAAATTGACAGACTTTGCAAAAATCTACAACAACTATTTAAAAAATAGATTTGGATTATCTTATGCATAAAGTAATTGACTGATTTTAGTTAATTTCACACAGCAACTGTAAAAGTTAAATTTACATTGACTAGATAAACTATCTATCTTAGTTACTAATTTCTGAAATAAATGAAAAGACAATTTCCAGAACTATAATGTACTAAACTGCATTTACAGAAAACAAAATTAAATGATTTATATGCAGCCTACAATATGCATGCAACTCTAATCTATTTATTTCCTTTTTATTTCATTTTGAATGCATAAGAATAAAATAACTTTCTTTCTTTGCAATTTATTATAAACACATCAGATATAATATTTTGAACTTTGGAAAAAAACTAATTTAGGAATACTCATTTCTTTTCTGCAATGAATAGCATACTACAATAATACAACTTTTAAAGAACGTATTTAAAAAAAACACTATTGTCACTTTACAATGGGTCTCTCATTTCTATTAAATGAGGATATATTTTTTAAATAATAATTACATTTACAAATAATTTCCTGCAACAAATAACTCCTGCAACCTACCACTTGTCCTATTCTTTTCTTCCGACAATCCTGTATTTTAATTCAAAACTATGACCATGGAGTGCTCACCTCCTAGCCTAGGCTAATTGGTAGCCATCCCCGAGCTTGGAGAACCAAGCCCTAGACAGGTAACAAACATGCAAACACAAAAGACATAATACACACAAACTAAAACACATCCCAACCCAGGCTACACTGCACCACACATTGTGATGTCCTTTTCAAGGGTGGTAGTGGACCAAGTACCCTGAGGAGAACTGCAAGTATGGAAAAAACATGTAGCCACCTCATGGCAAACCAAATACATCAAGTATAGCAACCCCTTATTCTGTCATGCCCAAACTTTTGGCAAGAACACAAACAACAAAAAAAAAAATTTGAACACTTAATTTACATGCAACCTATGTTTATAGGGTTGCGACAACTAAACAAGTTGCTCCAAATGTAATCTTAAATGATATTAATTTGGGTTTCTAAAGTGAGTGATGAATTAAAATTTAACTAGAAGCCTTAGGATTCGATATAACTCCTAGATGATAAAATTAGATTATTACTTACGTAACAATCATGAAAACTCTTGTTATCAAGCGGAACAATTTTATAAGGACAATAATAAATTCTCTCAAATGTCTTTCCATTTCAGATGTGAAATATATTACTTAATTAGATCAACCTCCACTACATAGACATTAGTATAATTATTTGATTCAATAGTTATTCATCTAGGTAAAGATATATTAAGTATTCCCCAATACATTAATCTCATAACCTCTTCATTTGTAACTTAATTAATTCTTAAATCTTTTAATTCAATATTAACACGATTTCAATGAATTAATATTAATTATTAGAGCAAATAAATTTAAAGTGCCAAACGTCATTATAATAGTTAAACTATTAAATGAAAAGTCACACTAGGGATAAATTCATTCAAAAGATCTAGCCCATTGACTTATTTTACAAATATATTATCCCACAATAATACCCATTCACTTAAATCGATAATATTCATTAAATACCCTTCATATACCTTTAAAATTTCCAAAAAAATATTTGAATAACTTAATTCAAGTTGCAGTATAATATTCCTCTGAACATTAGGTATTAGATATTTAATACACAATATTTAAATTACTTCTAGGTTTTATATCTAATTGATCAACCTTATAGAATTTCCATTAAATAACTCTTTTAATAAATTTACTCAAAAGGAAGTACATTATTTCTCTAAAGATAATTAATCTCCAAATTTAATAAATATTGTCATTCAAAATATTTTTTTAATTCAAATCAATCTTCTATTTAAATTATTTCCTTTAATAAACTTTTCACTATATTTTCCTATATTATGGGATAATATGATTATAAATCATTAAAGACCAACCCAAATGAATATATGGGAAAAGCCCAAGTAAATGAGATTAACCCATTTCAAACTTTTAAAAGAGTACACCCATCCCCTTCCCTTTTCTTCATTTTTTTTTTAATTTATTTATTTTATTTATTTACAGTAATACCTTTTCATAACCCTATCTAGGGTTTTCTTTCTCTTACTTATATCTCCCCCCATTTCTTATCCCTCTCAAAAACTAACCCTAACTTTCTCCTAACCCTGGGTCGGATTAGGATTCCACCATGGAGTAATTTTTTTTTTCATGGTGGATATTTTTTGTGTGTGTGTTGCAGGTTGGGTCGAAACCCATGGGCAAGTTTAGCGTTTGAAGGAGAGAGCGGAGGAAGTGGAGGCGGCAGCTCAAAGATGCGGCAGCGTCGAAGGGAGCAGGCAACATTGAAGGGAGTGGGCAGCGCCAAAGGGAGTGGTGGCGTCGAAGGGAGCGGTGGCACCGAACGGAAGGGCAACGCTCAGGGTTCGGGCGGCGCCGAAGGCAAACACCACGCACAGGGTTTGCAGGAGGGTGGGATGTCGAGGCAACCATGCCCGCAGATGCAAGGATACCCCTGCGACTGTGGGGATGGCTACCCACAGTCACGGAGCCAAGGGCGGCGCTCAGGGTTCGGGCGGCGCCGAAGGCAGACACCACGCACAAGGTTTGCAAGAGGGTGGGATGCCGAGGCAACCATGCCCGCAGATGCAAGGATACCCCTGCGGCTGTGGGGATGGCTACCCACAGACCACGGAGCCAAGGCTCCGTGACTGTGGGCGGCCTCCTCACAGTCGCAGGGGTAAGCCTGCGGCTGTGGACGACCGTAGTCCCCGCACCCCGCCAACAGGGCAAACCCCATTATTTCCCCTTTTTTTTAATTTATTTTTTAAATTTAGTATTTCGCTATTGGTTTAAAAAAAAGAAACTAGTTAAATGCAAATATTTAAATGTATATATAAATTTCTATATATATATATATATATATATATATTAACATGCATACATATATATATTTTCTTTTATATGTTTGTCAAGAAGTATTTATATAATGTATAAATGTGGCAGCCTGTTCAAAAGGGTTATAACATTCACTAATTTAAAGGCTATTTATTTAAATTTGTTTAATACATTTGTTTAATCAATCTGACTTAAGCTCTAATCTAAGGGCTAATTTATTTAACCTGATTAAACAAGATTTCAAATGCATGCACCAACTTAATGAAATGATTTTCTTAGGAAGATACAACAGCTTAGTATTTCATATTAAAACCTTTGCCTTTACTTAAATAAAATATATATACATGCATTTTTATATGGTTAGAGATACATATCCATAGCTTAGAGCATGCTAATCTCAAATAGTCAGAATAGAAATAAAACTCAATTTGTTTTATCACATATAGTTTCCTTTTGATTGAAGAGCAACAATATTCAGATTTATTTACTTTCCACTAATTTGTTCATTTTTTATTTTTTATTTTTTAATAAACACTAACAGCAAGCTCTAATGTGTTTCTCTCATTTACTAAGTCTAGATGCTAACTTAAGAAGCAAGCTATTAACTTTAAATTTACTTTCTGCAGTAAATAAAAGAGGAAATGACAGAAATAATTAAACTACAACAACATTAATAAAACTAAAATATAGTGTTCATATTAAGGGAATGTAACTATGTATGCATTTTGGAACTAAACTAATATGACTAAGAGGTCATTCTCAGATTTTTAATTCACATGTTATTGCTAATTTAATTATCTACACTATTTTCATTATGCATAGTAGAAAGGTTAGACCCCTTTTTTTTTCATTAATAAGGATACAACAAATATTTTATCTCAACAACTATATGAACTTAATCCATAAATAACACCCCTTTTTTTGCAAAAATAACTTAATAGGAAAATACATTTCTTTTAAAAGCATATAGAATACAAAGTAGTCAATATTACAAAAGGGTGTGACACCCAACTAGTCTCTCATTTCCATTAAATGAGGACTCAAGATAAGAAGAATACATTTCTTTCCCTTCAAAATGAATACAACATATAGATTTTCTTTTACATTGTTTCAACTAATATACAATAACCCATTTCTTAATCTTTTTTGTAAATAAAAATTAAAAAATAGCAATCTCCTAGCTTCCTTTATCTTTTTCTTCCCAAGCAACCTGCAAATAAAACATAGGGCTTGACCATGGAGTGCTCACCTCCTAGTCTAGGCTTACTAGAAGCCACCCCCAAGCTTGGAGAACCAAGCACTAGACGGGTCACAAACAAACATTCACAACAAACATAGGGCAAACATTCCACATACATTTTCCCAACCCAAGCTACACTCTCACCACAACTTGTGATGATCTTTCCACGGGTGGAAGTGGACCAAATACCATTGGGGAGATTGCAAGCATAATACAACTCAAGCCACCTCATGGCAATTCAAAATACAACAAATATATCTCCACACCCTTATGCCCCCCAAAGGCGTAAAAGCCATATCTTCTCCCCTTATGACCCCCAAATGCATACACAAGGCTATGTAGCAAGGGTCACAAAGAACACCCTTGAGATCACTTCTCCATAAGGAGAGCCTCTCAACCAAGGCTGTCATACTTCTTCCACCCCAAGACCATCCTACTCTCCCAAGAGTAGGGGGTCTTGGTCACTCCCAAAACAAGAACACATAAAAAGAACAAGGGAAGGAAAAATTACATCTTCCTCCTACAAAGAAATTTACATATACACATCTTCTCATACAAGCATTTCTTTCTTTTCAAAACAACATAAACAACATAACTAAAAGGAAGTAAAACCAACCTTAATCTACCAAAAGGTATGATAGACTTAGTTGGGGATGAGCAGCCCAAATCCACACAAACTCTTCACCAACACTCCACCAAAAATTTCTATCCTACAACTATTTTCAAAAATTGCATAATCTCCAACAATGGAGAGTGGGTGATTATTCACTAAGTCTCTAATCCTTGCCTAAGAAGGCCTCTCTCACACTTCCCAACCCCTTGGGTAAGGTGAGAGTTCCCATTGGTTGTTCTTCCTAACCTCTTACATATTGCTAAAACTAGAAAGGGAAAAGGTGAGAGAGGATGGGGAAGAGAGTTTGACATCAAAAGGGAAGGTTGTCTATCCTAGGAGGAACCTTCAAAGTTGAATTTTCGCTCACCTTGAAAAAAACACTTTTTGAGGTGACTAAACAGTCACATGGGAGAAGTCACATGTTTAAAAATACCCCTAACCCATAGGTATACCCTTTGGACCTTTGGAAAAGCCCTAAAACTGACCCTTGGAGTCCATTTGACCCCTTAGAAACCCAACTGAAGTTAACCTACGGGTCAAACCTGAGTTGACCACTCCCAAGACTCCCTACCCAAGGCAAATTTGGGACCACACTCATGTGTTTGAATGGCTTTGGTAAAAACAAATCTCCCTCCAAGAGACAAGTCAAAATCAATGACACTAATCAGCACATGTGTCAAGTGACACATTAAATACAATATAAAAATCACACACAGAATTTGTCTCTTGTAGGTTTACACAATAAATAAAATCAATTTAACACACATGCATCATTTACTTTCACAAATAAAATACAATACAAATGGGGTGTTGTCTCTCCAAATAGACAACCCCTGGCTTACAAACATACACAGGTCTAGGTTTGGTTCTCCATAATATTTCCATGGTCACAAGGATAATTTTTCCTGCGCATCTCAATTTACACATTAGTAATTTCAAATAACCTCATATAATATTAAACACATGAATTTGAATACATATCAAACACTCTGCATACAATTGACATTAATATCCCATATATCCCAATTAATCCCCATAAAGCAATTCACTGAAAGACATTATTTTGATCCCCATAAATTTCAAGCATTCATAAGACATGCATCACTTTTCTAACTTCATAATAAAATTCTGCAAATTTAGATATAACTGACATGCGTCAGATCAGGGTTATCCAATCAGTGGATCATTTAGGATTTCAAATTCATAACACATCAAAACGTACACCACAAGGTGAAATGATTCTATAACTTGGTTCAATTATTTTTCTCACCAATCTATCTGTCTAACATAGCCCTTCCTATTGAATTATAGCATTTATTAATAGGGTCAACCATGGTCAACTAAGTTAATCAAAGCTTGATTGGGGAGGGACTCTACATATTCCTTATGCCCCCCAAGGCTTTCATGCCTTATTTCCCTCCTTATGACCCCCAATGCATAAACAAGCCATGCAGCAAGGGTCACACAAAATCCCTTGTGATCGCTCTCATAACGAGAGTCTCTCACTCGAGGGCTATCACTTCTACCACCCACAAGATCATCCTCTCTCCCAAGAGTAGGAGGTCTTGATTACTCCCAAAAACACATACAATGTATAAACACAAAATACCAAATAAATTTCCTAGAGAACATGCATAGAAACTAGTCTTTTACACAAACATTACCTTCAAAAACACATGCAATAATAAATCCATTATAAGAAAGATACAACCAACCTTAATCTTCCCAAAGGTATGCTAGTTTTGTTGAGGATGAGCAACCCAATTCCATGGTTCTTCTCTTTCTACCCTTAGCCAAGATTCTCAAACCAAATTCTATCTTTTCTTTACAAAATTCTTTTGTCTCCAAAAATGGAGAGTGGGTGATTACCCACTAATTTTCTAATTCTTGCTTAAGAACCCCATTGTGAGAGTTCTCACAAGTTTCTAAAAACTAAAAAGGAAGGTAAGGTAAAATAGGAAAGGGAACTCTCATTCGAAAAGGAAGGTTTACAACTAGGTTCAAGTCTTTTGATTTCAATTTTCCCACAACTTAGAAAAGTCACATTTTTAGGGTGTCTAAAAGGTCACATGGGAGTAGAAACTTGCCTAAAATTACCCCTAACCCTTAGGTATACCTTATGGGCTTTAGGAAACCCTATTAAACTACCCCTAGGTGTCCATTTAACCCTTTTTTAACCCCTTTGAAGTTTATTTTCGGGTCAAACCTATGCTGACCATCCCAATGATTCTTTACCCAATGCATTTATGGAATCTCATTACATTAATTGAAAAATCTATAGTTAAACAATTCCCACCAAGAGACAAATTTAAAAAAATTCAAACATAAATCCACACATGTGTCAAGTGACACAAAGAAAATACTTTTACAAATTTATACATGAAATCGTCTCTTGAGGATTTTACATAAATCAATTAAATAACACTTAACACACATGCATCATTTACTGTTACGAATAAAATACAACACAAATGGGGTGTTGTCTCTCCAAATAGACAACCCCTGGCTTTATGAACATACATAGGTCTAGGTTTGGTTCTCCGTAATATTTCCATGGTCACATGGATAACTTCCTGTACATCTCAATTTACACATTAGTAGCTTCTAGTAACCTCATATAATATAAATCACAAGAATAACAATACACATCATCACTTGCATACAATTTACATCTGAACAATTTAATACATCATATTTCTATCATCATAGTAAAGTCCTGCAAATTCAATAACAACATTTATCACTACGAATTCATCCTATTCAAAAATCATGTAGTGTTCTATATCATAAAGCATATAAATAAAGCATCAACATATAGAAATGTTATCCAAATCATGGAATCATATAAGTTCTAAATCCATAATGCATAAAAATAAAGCATCCATAATAGTCTCATCATAAAAACCACTAAAATGTCAGACTGAGTTGGAGTGGGGCCTCACAGCCTTCATGTTATTTTGTTATCTCATATCAATCTTCATACTTCCAAATCATTTTTGATAAATCAACTACCTCCGTTCTTTCATAGCCTCTTGTGCATTATGCAAATTTGAGAGCAAATCATTATCATGCAAGATCTTGATAGATAGGAGAATAAGAGAATTAAATGTCTCTTGAATGCATAGTTTTATTTGTTCATCTCTGTTTTATGTTTGTACATTTCTTGAGGAATTTTTCTCTTGATATGACATTGGATTAATAATATAAATCTTTTCTTATGGTTCAACAATAAGGTTCAGTATTAGTTTCCCAATCCACCATTGTACAATTAGCATTAATCGTAGTTTGGTTTTGAGGTTGAGTGACATGTTGAACTAATCTAGGCTTCTCATAACTAGAAACATGAATAGAATTGAATTTTTTAAGCTCTTTGTTCTCCAAGTATTCATCTTTATAAGGCAAAGCATGAATGAAATTGCTAATTATTTCATCCTCTTGTTCCAAGATATCTCTATGGGTAAGACAAACTTTGGGAGAATGATTAACACTATCCATAAATGCTTTGATCTCTAAGAGAAATACCATGTAAATAAATTAAAATGGCATTAGAGAAGTTTTTTATGATATTATCCTCTTCATATAGGATACCCTTATGAGAGAGACATTTCAAGACAAATATCAACATCATTCTTCCAAACTTCATCCATAGGAGGGAGAGTTTTAAAAGAAGTGTTAATATTCTCTTCTTGTACCAAAGTGTTCTCATGGGTAGGAGGATCCTTAGGAGATGGTAAATCATAGCTATGGGTGAAAGGAATATCTTATTTTCATCATATGCATAAAAGGGAACATCATGAACATTTTAAATAAAACTTGAAACCAAACTAGAAAAAGAGGATAACAACTCCATATGCACCTATGATCAAATAAGAAACTTATATGCCATATTAAAGATGTAACCAAATAAATTTTCACTTAATATATGTAATAATATTATACAATATTAAAATCAAAATATGTACCAATGTAAGAAGCACGGGGTTCACCAAAATGTAAGGGATGGAAACAAGGCTTCACAAGTTTAGCTATATAAAATAGGAAAAATACCTATTTTACACACATTACACTAAAAGTAAAATGAACCCAATAGATTTAACCTAAATTCTATTAGGAAGAGGGTTGAATGAAAATTGGATCTAGTTCCCTTTAGTTTGAGTTGAAATTGATTTGGAAATAAATTTGAATCATAATGCTAGCTCTAAGACAAAAAATGAAAATTTGACCTAAAATAATAGTAACAATAAATTATAGATGTCATGCAGAGCTGTAAACTGGGATCAAAGAGTAGATCTAAATTGAATGGTTTTTCATATTAGAATGACCCACAAAACCTCCTACCATAAAATTGTTAGAAATTCCAAGGACTAGGAGGTGTGGACTAACTTGGTCCTCAAATTTTTGTGTTTTCAAAAGATGGATCTAATTTTTGTCATCTTCTTTATTGAACTCATCGCTCATAGCTTCTTATTCAATTTCCATTACATAGGAAGAAGGAAATAGGGTTTGTTGATGGGGGTTTTTCTTAGGTCAAACCCTAGTTTAGGAATTAATCTTGAAATTAAATAATAATTGAACTTGGAAATGGAATTGAATTGAAGTAGAATGCTTTCCTTTTGAGGGAAAGACTAGATCTAAAAATGAAATACTTGAATATAAGTGACTATACCTTCAATAGGTGATGAAATGCTCTTATAATAAGTCCTCCATGTGTTGATGCAATAACATGATAAAACACATAAAATCCATCATGAAATCATAATTGAAACATAACAATATGTATTTATGTAGTTTGTTTCTCCATGAATCAAGTATACTCTTGAGGAATAATATTTTCTCTTGAATTGGATGATAATGCTAGCATGAGATGATATGTTCTAGATGTTGAAATGAATTGAGAGGGATGCCTTCTATAGGAATTTCATAATTGAAATCACCTTTAGACCAACTTAGATTTATTGTATTTTTTCATGGAGCTAGATTTGAATAGGGTAGGACCACCCAATTATCCTCTCAAAATTTAGTGCAAAAAATGCAAGACCATGTCAGTCGAGGTGGCCTGGTCCCAACAATTTTAGCTCAAATTTTAGGGATGCAAGATAATAGGGTTATAATGCTATTTATATCTTGGTGGCTCAAAACATGATGTATAGATATACAAAATATATTTTGGAAGTTGAAATTGGGGTAGGATTAAGGATAAATTAGGATAATAAAGGATAAAGGGAACACCTAGAATCAAGCACCCAAATAATAGTGATGATGTAATAAAGAAAAATAAGACCCATACTATTGAGCTAAATATTAATTAATTACAATAAAGGTCCCATAGTACATAGAGGGATGATAGATACTAAAATGAGTGCTAGGAGAATGTGAAATTGGACACACTAATAAAGGTCTATAATTCACAACACTACAACTGATTGTAAGTTTTGACTGATGTAGTATATGGAATATTCAATGATCCCTTTTTTTTGCAGAATTGTAAATTGTAACTTGTCCAAGTTACATCTCATGTTTGTGCTCCTGCCTTAGCGTGTTCTATCTCCATCCTCTCTCGAGGTCTAATTTGACTCTATTATCCAACTTTTATGTCATGTACACCCTTTGGTGGGTCTTACTATAGGATACCCTCCTAGTACTTGTTTTGGTCCTATTTGTAGAAGGACCATGGCATGGGATGCCTTGGTCTAGAAAAGGGTGCCCCAAAATGCCTTGGTCCCTCTCAAAGGGGCCCTAATATTAAATGGGGTGAGATCTATATCTTGTTGATAGAATTTGATTCCTAGGGCTACACATGATCATAGGAGGTTGGCCTTATTAGTAAATTACCTAGGGAACCCTATATAAAGACATCCTATCAATGCATTTTTTATCTAAGACTCCATCCCTAGAATTTGTGCATCCATGAAGCATTCATCATCAAGCATCTTCAAAGATTCAAGGTTGCATATTTATCATTCAATAATTATGGAGAAAAGTTACATCAATCTTCATGCAAGCATGTGTGTGTGATTATGGTTTTTCATATTCATGTGTTTGTCATGCCATGACATTAAAATTTTGTGATTACATTAAAAGAGCATTGCATCATCATCAATAATTTCATATCTAAGGTATATCTCCCTAATATTTATTTTAATATTTTCATTATTTCATTCATGGTTAATTCCAAAATTGGGGTTTGACCTAAGGCAAACCCCTATCCCCAACATATTTCCCTTTCTTTCTATGTGCATGATATAGGTGTGGAGATGTACTGAGAAAATTCAACAAACTTATCAGTAATGAATAGGTCAAATTTTGATGGTAGAAAATTCAGAGGACCAAGGTGGATTTTTTCTACTTGGTCTTAAAAAAATAGGCAGAACTTTTGAGAATAGGTTCTAAACATCTTATTTTGTCCAAATCTCAGTTTGTGGCTCAGTGGGACATCTTTAGCTTATTGTTTCTATCAGATCACTTCAATAATCTTTTATTTAACCCTAATTTCACAAATCCATTCCAAATTCAACTTAGAAAGGAGACTCCCTTCACCCCCCAAAATTGGTAAATGTATGGTTAATTTGGTTAGTTAGTGGTTTTACTTGTTGAAACCTTAATTCAAACTTTACACCATTACATTTTGGTGAACTCGACTTCTTGCATGCTTATTTCTGATTTATGGTAGATATAATTTTTTTTAGGCATTTTAATTTTTTTTTTTGCACTCATAGATCATAATTACATAAATTTATTAATTTCATAAAAACCCTAATTTATTTTGCTAATTTTGGGTTGTGGGTTGCATAAATTTTCACTTATATTTTAAAATATGATTTTAGGCATTCATAATGAAATTTACTACTATTTCACATATGATTACATTTATTTATAGTTATATTTATCACAATCATGCATTGGATAATGGCTTCTTTCATTTCATATTGCTTCTTTTCATTCATTGTACCTTTGCATATTGCATTTTAGGGTTTCCAAGATATTTACTACTTGTAAATCATATCTCAAATCTTGTATCCATGTTATATGTTGTTTTATGATAAAAAATTTAAGAACATGTATTACATGTGTAGATAACATAAAGGCTTTTGTAGACAATGATAATCCTAGATATGACATTAACAAAGCTAATACTTATACCTCTCCTAGGGTATCTAATGTGAATGAAGAAAGAGTAAATACACCTATCAATGATCTCTCTAATGGAGAGAAAGCATTGAAGAGAAACATGACACCATCCTCCTATCTTAGGCATACTCTAGTGCAAGGGGGCAAGATCAAGATGTTGGTATATCAATCTCTCTAGATCCTCCTTATTATCCTAGATTTTATCTTATCCATCAAAATATTTGTAGGGAAGATGATGTTATGAACTTTATTCATGTATTATCTCCTCACATAACAATAAGAAAATATGAAGCCTTAGATGATAAGGACCTTCCCTCCCAACCTATCAAATTGGATATTAATGATGATAGAAAGGAGAAACTTCCTAAAAAGTATATTCCTCCATATAATTATCCCTTTGATCCTTCCAATAATTTTTTAAATAAATTCATGATAATAGTCCTTCTTCTTCACAAGTTATTACAAAAGGTCTAGGACATCCTCACCATTCACCTATGGATGATCTTAAAATTCAAAGGTTTAAGGAGTATGTTGCAATACATACAAGTTATCATCTATCTAAAGGTGCCTATTCCTCAAATATTATTTTTTTCTCATATCATCAAACCCATGATCATGATGCCGATGATTGTTCTTATTTTCAAAAGGGAATACAAGGACACATTGATAATGAAACTATCAAAATCATAGAAGACAATCCTCCTCCTTCTATCAAACCTTGTATGATATATCAAGAGACAAGATATACTCTTATTAATGATCAAGAGAAGTTAGCTACGAGAATATTTTGGAGATTGAAGTATGATAAGAATGTTGTTTTTCCCTTAATTAGACTTTAACCAAAATTAAAAGAATAAGGAAGGTGCTGAACATTGTCTTTTTCATCATGGTTATTCTAATTCTCTTGGAAAATGTAAATATTTTCAAACATTTGTTCAAGACCAATATGATCAAGCTCATATAGCTCTTGCAACTAATGTTGCACTTTTTCTTGGTGAAGAGGTAGTGCCTTAGCACTTCATTCATCTTATCATGTTTCTCCTCACCCAATGACACTAGTAGTGAACTTCATAAGGGGATCTTTGTCATGAGCGATGATGATGTTTCAATAAAAATCATCTTGGGGAAACAACATAATTATTCCTTGTTTCCTCGCTTGGGGGTGTGTGTAATACCTGCCAAAATACCCTAGAGAAATAAACCAAAATCTACTAACAAAAAAGAGATAATTTTATTTTCTTTTAGTAAATCGTCATTACTACGCTAATACTATCACTTAATAATGCAACATTACAATTAATATACATCAAGGCATCATTAATAATTTACTTGAATGCGTAAATCAACATGATCATAACTATAGAATCAAACTATGCAAGCAAAATAACCATTAATCATTAACATATTTCCACATAAACTCATACAATATATCCATTCCCCAGGGTATCTCAATGTCACTACTTGATATTATACTAACACATCACATAACCATTCTTTCTTTCAACAAAAAAACAACATAGATAATATAACCATTCTCTTTAATAAGAATAGAATATCCCTCAAGTTTCATTACAAATACCTAAGTCAAATAGCTCATTACCTATTTCATCTAGATGATTTCCATTACTTAAACAAGATCTATAACAACACCACTATTCTTTCAACTTAAATTTTCATAAGATTATACAAACAATTCCATCTTACTATTTCACACAATTCAAATGAATAATACTATCTCTTCCTTTCCCATAGAGAACTCATAGTCTAACATTACATAATGAATATCCAATACATCAGTTAATTGTACAATAATAACTTCTCCTACTACTACATCATATCCCTTTCAATTACATCAACCATCACATGAAGATAGATAACATAAAGGTACATAATCTCTTTTACAAATATAAACATCATGATACAATGCCTTCTATTATAAATACATATAAATCAGCTACAAATAATATCCACATGATGAAGAATCCAAGAATCCAATTCACACACACTAACATCCAAGAAGAAGAATATCCCAATGGAAGAAGGCATCAAACCACTCGATCATGTGGAACCAAATAGGAAGAATCCCCTGTGCTAGGAGATGAGATAAGGTTCCAACTCATACTCAAGACCTAAGCTGACACCTAACAACCAAAGGATACAATATGACATCATAAGACTCCAACATAAGAGTACAACACCAAACTACATCACATGGCTAAATCAAAGCAATCAACCTCCAGAGTTATAACCAACAAACCAAGGCTTATGGATAATGGACACATGTGGGGTAGAGTGTCATAACATGATAAACTCACGTGGAATTTGTCTCCACCTTGGAGTCACTCAAGGGATATCAATATACTACTCCAATAGTCTTCCCAATCTAAGATCCGAAAACCATCTCCCTGGGTCTATCCAATTGGGGAATACAATCATCATATTCTTAGTCTTGATTAGGTGAATTCCTAGTTACCCAACCCACTAATCAATTATTATTATGTTTTCACTTGAATTTAAACCATAAACTCTTCATGTGGCTCCATAGGTGTAGACCCCCTTCTTAGAGATCTAATGCTCATGACCTAGGTCCAACACATGCAAGAGCCCACTCTCCCAACCATGGACCAAGACCATAGGGTAAATACATAACAAGAATCATCACATTACAACATGAAGATCAACATGGAAAGCATCCAAAATTCCATTACAAATCTGATACAACTGAATCTTCAAAGATAAACATCAACATGAAAACCAAGAGTCACTTATCAAAAATCAAGCCATAAGCTCAAATTGCCAAATTGCAATAATAAAATAAACCTCAAGAATGTCAAATACTCAAAGATAAGGGCCATACATGAATCCAACAACATAAAACATCCCTCTACAATGAGGCACATCAAATCTTCTCGTTGGAGCTGCAAATGAACCTCCTCAACAATAAGGATACACTCAACTTGGCTAAGCATCTTAACAACACCTCAACAGACAAGCACAAATCCACTTGTCAGAGCTAAAATGGATTCAAATGCATCAAAAAGGAATAGCACAATGCCTAAAAACATCAAATATGACAATACAACTGAAAAGTCAAAACCCTAACCAAAAACATGTTGATATTGTTTTGGTGCTATTGTCTCTACTCTAGCACTATTGACTCCCAAAGTAGTTCTACTATTGCCTATTTTAGTGCTTTTGTAACTGGGTGCAACATTTGGGAAAATACGAATATGAAGCAATCAATCATGCTTAAGTTTGGGCAGAGGCATAATAGGGTTTGAGATCGACCCAAAACACACAAGAGACCAACAAAAATGTAGTATAGGGTTTACATAAGCCCAATGGGTCATATAACTAGGAATTTGATTACAAATGGTGAACATATGCACAAAAGTGTGTCACAGAGATAACCATTTGAATGCACACCATAACAGAGGATCTCCAAACACTATGAGAACCTTAAAAAAGATATGAAATGGAAATGCAAGCCTCCACAATACAAGAACTAAAAACCACATTTCCAAATACCCATTTCCAGCCATACCCAAACTTGCAATCATAAATTACAACTTTAAGCATTCCCATTGAATTTTTCTTTCAAGAACCAAAAATAAATAATTGAAATCAATTTCATATTTTCCCCAAACAATCTTTTGGAATACACTTGAAGACAATCTTTCCTGGAAACAAAAATGAGGAATAAGCCTTTAGATCCAACCTAAAAAATGAAGCAAAGGCAATGAAAAGTTGATGAAGAAATATTCCAAATCCACAAGCCTTAAGCACAATCCAAATTAGGAAACCAAAGGAAAATCCTCAAGCAATCTAAAAATTCTCCTAGAAGCCAACCTCCCATGAATGCATGGGAAACCATAAAAAATACCCAAAAATCAAACCCAAAACTTTATTGAAAATACAACAATCAAAATATCCAAAAAACCATATATTATACCAACCCTTTGCAAAGTTCGAGGATGGTATTAAATAAATATATTATTTACCTACCTCCCCCATTCGACCAATTAGATAAAATGGTAGGTAGATTAATATTATTTCAAGTTAACCAAAGAGGGGAGTAAAGAGACAAATAATTAAATAAATAATCATAAATGAATTATAATGATATAAAATCAAAAGACATCGTTAAAAATAAAATAAAATCAAAGATACATAATAAATAATTAAATAGTCACTCAACTCCAATTAAATACACATTGACTCATACCACCTTACACAAAAGGGGATGAACACAACTCAAGACTCTAATGCTGGCTTGCATCATGGCACAACTAAATGTTGGAATCCAATAACACTGAGAGGGGGGAGTGAATTAGTGTTATACCGAAATGATCAATTTTAGCCTTATTAAAACATGCATACACCAACTGGTATATACCGGTACATATAGAATTGAAAGAAGTAACCAATAAGCCAATCACATAAATGAGAACCATAACACACAAAATTATACGTGGAAAACCTCCAAGAGGAAAAATCACGGTGGGATTTGTGACCCACAAAATCAATCCACAAGCCATATGAAGAGATATTACAAAATATGAGGGGCCCAAACTTGCAGGAAAGCTTACAGCCTAGAGAACACTGCTCAATCACAAAAGGAGCCTCACTGACTACATATAAATCTAGACTATGATTTGGAGGTGTTGAACTACTAAGATAGCATCTTCTATGCCATAATACAATTTCAGCTTAAGCTTTGTCTGTTCCAGTCTAAAACCCTAAACCTTTTACCGTAATAACCCTTACATAAATATCCTCACATACATAATCTCTCTAATATATTTTGCATCTCCTTAAATTACATATTTTCATATCCATAATCTCCTATCTCATATCTATATCAAAATAATCTAATCCAATAGACCTATATACCCTATACAACTTATCATGCCTTATGTTGTCTTCCATAGATAATTACAAAATCAAATTACATGTCGGCTAGATAACATGAATACATAAATATTAAGAACAATTTCCGATGCCAGATCTAAGAGATGTCGGCCTCCAATACTGATAACCATATTCTAGACCATGTCGACCTATATTGCTGATAACCAAAGAAATCCTTTTTGTCCTGTCAGTGTCAGTGTAGTGTCCGTGAAGTGCCTGTCGGTACACAACTGAACCAAAATATGAAGCTGGAATAAGATACCATGTTGCAATCAATGACAACATAGTGAAACCAACCAATTAAGTGTCAATTGCCAACAATCTCCCCCTTTGGTATTGATGGTGACACTCATGTGAAAAATGGTCAAGGTTTCTTCTGTCAGTTTTCATCCTTCCTGCTCCCCCCGAGCTGAATATTCATTAGTGCAAAATACTCCACATCTCCATAACTCCATAACTCCCCCTAATGTATATAAATCCTATTATTTTTCACATGTATATCACTTCCCCTTTGACATCAATTCCATAAAATATTCTAAAAAGAATGTCAAAGATAAAACAAAATTGTACAAAGAATATCCCAAAAATATCTTACTGGAGCTTAACCAATTTCAAATTTTTTGGATAAGCCTTCTCCAATTTATCAAGATAGGTATCCCAACCAGTTTTGAATGTGCTGGAAATAGATACAAGTCCACTTAATATATGTGCAAATGACTCTTTCTCATTTACCTCTACCGGTGTGGGCTTTCCCACCACATCCATACATTCTTTCTTATGTACACTGAGTGAATCCAATCGGGGACTCACCAAGCCTCTCAGACTTCTGGCCCTTCTTATAATTTTATCTCTTTCCTTCTCAAAAACAAAAATTTGGCCTTCCAAAATCAAAATTTAACCATCAATAGATGTAGTCAATGAAGTTAATCCATCAAAAGAGTTAGATATATTTGTAATTTTCTCCTAAAATTCTTTTATCTTCTTATCCACATTATCTATAAGTATATCAGTATTACAATATACCCTATAAATATTTGTGCATTGCTTCAAAGAATTTTCTATTAGTTTCAGCTTTTCATCAATCTTCTTCTTCTCAAATTCAATCACCTAATCAAATGCAACTCTCTTAGCCTAAGTGAACCTCTCCAATACTTTCCAGTTTGAAATTTGTTGTAAGGATTGAAAATCCTTTGAAATATGCTTGGTAATTGTCTTAAGCTTGCCGTATGGGTTCGTTTCATTGTCAATCTTGCACTCTGGGACTAGTTTGTGTAAGACAGTGATTGACTAATCAATAATCCCTTTGTCTGTAGATCCCTCCTTCACTAGTTTTTGTGCAGCCATCATCATGAGTTCAGTAGGACTCATCTATGTTATGTTTTTCTTTTCAACCTGTGAGGTGTCAATTGACAATAATGATGGACCAACTACCGATTCTCTACCGGTTTCCCCTTTCTTCTCCTCTGATAATTCATCCTTTATGACTTCCTCACTTGCACTGGTGGCTTCGCCACTTGGTGTAGTCTTTGTAATTGCCAGTTCCTCTATAGGAATTGTAACCTCAACCTATATATTTGTATCTAGAGGACTATTATCCTCAAAATTAGTACCCTATACATCATTAAATTTTTCACTCTCTGTATTAACCGGTTTCTCAATATTTGTCTATACATTTGTATCAACTAGGGGATTGATTTCCACTAACTTAATGTTCTTCAAAATTGAGGGTGAAGTAAATAATCCTCTGTTCTCTCCAAAGAACTTGACCCATGATTTTTTAGTTTCTTTTATTATTTCATTTACCCTTCCTAGCATCAGACTAGTTTTTCTATGTTTGTTATTAAAAACTTTTCTATCTACCACCTCAAGTGTCCTTTCCATTTCTTATGGGGAAATAGACAAATAGATAATAAGTCTTGAATTTTAATATGCTTATCTTCTTGCATAGCTGATAGTCTTCTAGCATCTAACATATTATACAATTTAGCCGGTATTTAATTTTCAATTTCTATTAAGGCTTTCTTATAAATATCCAAGTATAATAAGACTGCTTCCTCTACCTATCTTTGTTCATCATCCTCTAAATGATCATAGTAAAACTATACATTCTTTAACATGTCATCCTTAGTAATTTCATCTACTAACTCTGAACAAGTTTTAGGTAGAACCTTACTAGATCGAATAGTTGTATCAGTGTCATTCTTCTTCTTCCTCTTTGCAGTACTAGATGCAGATGAAGTGGTTACTTTTGGTGCTTTCTTCTGTGCCGGTATTTTGAATGTAACCTTCCCAATCGGTTTCTTTTAAGCTTCAACCTTTGTTTCCTCTGTTTTCTTTCTTACAACCCTCTTGAATGCCAATGGTGTGTCATCCTCAGATTTAAAATCTGTTGTAACAGGCTCAATGTGTACTTCTAGATTCCTCCTCTTCTTGCCTTTCTCCGGGACAACATCAATTAATGCCTTAATGTCATGTGAGACCTTCTCAACAAACTTGATAGCCTTTCCTTCTTGCTTCTCTCTCTTCTTCCAGTTGAACTCTGTTTCAACCTCATGTGTTTTCTGTTGTGCAGTACCATAGGGCTTCTCTACCTCATCAATAGGTGCATCAATCAGCATTTTTGCATAAGCATCAAGAATATGTCCATCCACCTCATAGCCCATTTCCTCAATCCAAATTTTTGGGGCTTAATCGCTTCCATAAGTGTTTCATCATTCTTCACCATGAAGCATATGTCAGTTGAATATTTTTCTACAATATGCTGAGGAATCCTTACCCTAGACTTCATAGATTTCTGGAATTCCTTGAAATATCCCCAAACTTTATCATCTCTCTAATTGCCTAAAGCAACAATTGACTATTTCAATTATCTCCCTACTGGGATGTCAAATGCCCATTGCCTCTTACCAAAACTGGGTGTATCATTTATGAAAAATAACATTAAGCAGACTATCAAGTTGCCATACCGGAAGGTTCCCTTCTTTTCTCCCTTAATATTTCCTAGGTTTATTAATAACTCATCTAACATCCAACCGCATAGATGCAATTTCACATTTTCTCTCATCATTTTGTATGCAGCCAAAATGCAGAAACTAGAAATAGAATTCAGTTGGTTTGACTGAGTTACCTTATACCCAATGATCATGCTACCAAATCTGACATCTGTGTCGGTAATAGTGCTTAGTCTCATAGATCTCTTGTCAGATGTCACACCAGTAATTTTGTTTGTGAAATCATTTGAAACCTTCTTATCTGGATGTTGCCCAACCAATGGTAAACTAGTGATTGCCCAGATGACTTCCTTGGTGATCTTGTAAGGCCTATCTAACTAGATGAACTCCCCATGTACTTTTCTCAAAACATACCTAATTATCTCATCTTCAAATTTTGGAATGTCTGGAATGTTAGTAAACCCCAAGTCTTGAATGTGCTTGTATATCAGTTTGATCTTTCCAGATTCTCCCATCAACTTGCTTATATACATGCCCTTAATTTCATATGTTCCCAAGTCCTCTATGTGACAGTGTATGTATGCCCTAACATCTTCAACATAGACAAATCTCTCTGAAAAATGGGAGAATGCTCCAACCAAATCTTCCAGGGTAGCCACATGTGGATACCACTTGAAAATTGGCCTAGGGCAATCCTTGACCTCTACTACAGTTGGGTTTGCAACAAAGATAGGAATAGATGATGATCTTAATTCCATGTTTAAAGATAAATACATGTTGATCGCTTTCATTGAAAACCTTAAACAAAATCTTCCAGTCACTGAAGAAATCACTCAAGAAGAAATCTGATTGCTCTGAAATGCCTTTTATCACTCAGTTTCTCTTAATCGCTCTGAATGCAAGGTTATCAATAATGAAGTGAATTCAACCTTTTAACCTCTAGGAAAAACCCTAATCTTCCATTGACATAAATGACTCCCAGTGAAAGATACTAGATCTTGAACAAAACATATCCATGTTGGATAAGCATCTCCAATGTCTAGAACATCTTCCAGAACCTCTTCCAAGGGCATATGCAACATCTTCATGAATTTTTCCTACCCCTAAGGCATCCACCTTAGTTACCAAATGAGCTACCTGTCAGTTCAGGAGCAACCTCCTCTGTCAAATAAGTAACCGGTGCATTTCAATCTAATGATTGTTCTTCAGTCTTCCTAACCCATCTCTGAGTATGATCTTGTTGGATTTCACTAACCTTCTCTTTCCCTTTCTCATTTGATCCTCCATTACCAACCAGTGGATTTCTGCTTCTACAAAATTTAGCAATATGTCCAGCCTCATTACATGCATAAAATGTATTATTGTTCCTTTGAATTGCATTGCTAAAATCGATGAAATTGCTTGACCTGCACTGATTATCCATATGTCCAAACTTTCCACATGCATAGCATTTAACATTCATTCTAGGATATTTTGTCTTATGACCATACTTATTGCATTTAGAACATTTATTGGGAGCAGAATCAGGGTTTTGATTTGCTCTATTTCTATATTGTCTAGCCATGTGACCAAATCTATTGCAAACAAAAGATCTACCATTAAATTTATAAGCATTAAATTGCCTTATTGGTGCCTTATGGTTTTGATCTTTATTAGCAGTATTGAAACTCTATCCTTGCTCAAATCCAAGTCCATTGGAATCTCCAATCTGCCTTTGTCTCTTTAATAACTCATCTAGCTGTGCTGAGCTAATCTTCAATTTTTCTTTATACTCAATTGTAGTAGTTAGATCTTCTCTTAGAATCATCAATTGTCTCTCAAGCTCTTGTTCATTACTTTGGGATTGTACTAAATCAGTTCTCAAAATATCATTCTCATGAACCAGCCTACCACATTCTTCAAGTTTGTTCTTCAAGGATACAACAAGATTTTCTTCCTTTTTATTTCGGTCCTCAAACTCCTTAGACATTCTCATAGCTATAACTTTCATTTCATTTTTCATAACCATGTTCTCCTGGCTCAATTTTTGACATTGTTTCTTAAGTGCATCTTTCTCTTCATCATCCTGACTTTGCAAAAGTTCCTTCCTCTTATCTTGAACACATGATAACCTCTCTTGTAGGACAAGAATGGATTCCTTCGTAGAATTTAATTCATCTTCTAGCTTTAAGTTCTTCAATATTTCAACATCATAATCTTCAAGTGCCATCTCAAGTTGCTTCTCCAAGGCCATATCCATGGATTCTAGATTCTCAATCTTCCTCAAGTTGTTAAACTTCCTCCAAGGCACAAGGATCTGATACCAATTGTTGGAATCCAATAAAACTGAGAGGGGGGGGTGAATCAGTGTTATACCAAAATGATCAATTTTAGCCTTATTAAAACATGCATACACCAACTGGTATACTAGTACATATAGAATTGAAAGAAGTAAAGTAACCAATAAGCCAATCACATAAATGAGAACCATAACACACAAAATTTTATGTCAAAAACCTCCAAGAGGAAAAACCACAGTGGGATTTGTGACCCACAATATCAATCCATTGGCCATATGAAGAGATATTACAAAATATGAGGAGCCTGCACTTGCAGAAAGGCTTACAACCTAGAGCACACTGCTCAATCAAAAAAAGAGCCTCACTAACTACATATAAATCCAGACTACAATCTGGAGAATTGTTGAACTACTAAGATATAATCTTCTATGCTAGAATATTGTTCTGGTTTAAGCTCTTTCTATTCTGATCTGAAACCCTAAACCTTTTACCGGAATAACCCTAACATAAATATCCTCACATACATAATCTCTCTGATATATTTTGCATCTCCTTCAATTACATATTCACATATCCATAATCTCCTATCTCATATCTATATCAAAATGATCTAATCCAATAGACCTATATACCCTATACAACTTATCATGCCTTATGTCGACTTACATAGATAATTACAATATCAAATTACATGTCGGCTAGATAACATGAATGCATAAATATTAAGAACAATTTTCGATGCCAGATCCAAGAGATGTCAGCCTCCAATATTGATAACCATATTCTAGACCATGTCGGCCTGCATTGCTAGTAACCAAAGAAATCCTTTTCCTATCGGTGCTGGTGTTGGTGTCGGTGTCGGTGCCGGTGTAGTGTCTGTGAAGTGCCCGTCAGTACACAACTGAACCAAAACATGAAGCCAAAATAAGATACCATGTTTACATCAATGACAACATAGTGAAACCAACCAATTGAATGTCAATTGCCAACATTGAAAAGGTACACAACTTAGACCTAGAGCGTGTGAGAGAAACTATACCATCTTCGACAACTTTCCATTGGGATAAAGACACGCTTAGACCTATGAAGCCAGGTAGAGTCGATGTCTAGTACCTGCAAACCTACATCAAATACTAACATAACATATACAATACATATACATTATAATAAACAAACAAGTGATAGAGAATCGTGATGGAATATCATGCTCGCTATGAGTGATATGACATCATCTCTACTCATGAAGACATCCAGACAATAGAACTTCAAAACATCACATAGAATCATAATCATGAAATAGGGTTAGTACTATCATACCATTATATGTCATATAATCCACATGAACAATGATCACATATAAATCCATGAATCATTTAAATCCATCCATCCATCAAGGTGAATCTATGTACTAACATCCACAAGAACCATCCAATGTCATCCATCATATAGTATGTCCAACATCATCAATCATATAAATATCCAAACGTGATGAGTCATATCAAATATCATAAATCCACATAGAGTACTAGCATCAAAAATACCATCTAAGATAGCAATAGAGTCATAAATAACCTTCTAAGTATCCACCATATGTCTATATAAGTCTATCAAAATGCAAATTGAAATGCAAGTCTAGGAGGGACACTATAGGGTATTAGGACCCCTAAATTTTTTTGAGTAATTATAAATTTTAGGCTTGCACTCTACCCATTCATATTTCAAATATTAACCACCTATGAAAATCCTTTGTATCTTATTATTCCTCATTGTCATAAAATCCCTATTTTCCCTTCTTTGACCAAGATTATTTTATTGCATTACCTAAAATTACCCCCTTCCATAGGTTACCATAATACCGTAAGTACCATATCCCATGATTTGCATGGAGGCCACAAGATAGTGATAAGGTAAATAAAATGTTAATGCAGCATACCATAGTATCATGAGGGTTAAACCCTAAAATGATTACAAGGCTATGGGATGGTGATAACAATAAAAGGTTTTAAGTCACTAAACCACCATCCTGTTAGGACCTAGAGGCAACTGAGAGGGGGGGGGTGAATTAGTTGTCTATTAATTTCAACCCAAATATAAATTAATCAAAATTGATACATAATACTGGTAAACCAAACTTAATGTCAGTTGATAGTTTAACAGTTAATAATAGTACTGGTGAACCTTAATGCATGAAATAGAAAGAGAAACAACATCCACAGCACATAACACAGATATTTGTATGTGGAAACCCTGTAAGGGGGAAAAAAATGGTGGGAAACCTTACCCACAATTAGATGATACTACTACAGATAGTATGTGTGTACAAATAGGGTCTGCACATGTAGAAAGGCCAAGTGCCTAGAGCTCACTGCTCAATCACAAAATGAGAGTCACATTGACTACAATTGGATGATTAAATCCAATGATAATGTACTACTCAAAGTAGCATCTGCAATGCTAGATTTAGTACCGGTTAAGCTCTTATTGTCTTCTCCAAACCTTCCTTGAATCTTCAAATGATGTCTCCATGATTAGCTCTTCTTATTTCACATATATCAAATATCACAACCTTATCTCCTCTCCTCTTCTATTCTCTATCAATCTCACAATTGAGATCTTACATATATACCAAAACCTAAGACCAAATGTGTAGGTCGGCTTAATAAGAATATTACAATTAAATCAATTACAAATGAATCAATATGTGATGCATCATGTCAAATCAATGTATTTACAATAAAAACCAATCAATAAATCATCTCCATAACGTGTCGTGCTGATCTGGAATAGATAACGCATGCCAGTCCATAACCTAGACGAATTTGCTGGTAATAGCAAGTATGCTAACTCGATTAGACCAATAACCAAATCACCCAAATAAGTGTCCAAACCATGTCTTTGACATAACCAAGTGATCTCCAGATGATAATAGATCATCCTCAGTGTTGGTGAACAATATAACCTGTTGCTGAACCAAATACTAGTGACTGTGCATAAGTCACTGAACATGTTGGTGTACATAACCAAAGATCTCCAGAAGGATAAGTGTTGATAAGTGTTGACATAAATGATAAAACCAATGCAACACATCCATAATACCAACACATCCCACAAGATACTAAATGTCTCTTATTAAACATTTGGTGATGTGGTGGTAGAAAAGGATAACATAATTTAAGTTACCACACTATTGCACGTTTCTAATTATAATTCTTTTGATGGACTGTAGGATTGCGATTAAAGAATAAAGAAACATTGCACCCCACAAGAGTAAAATATTGGATTTTTATAAACCTTGAAGTAAAGTGATAATATGATAATTTACCACCATACCACAAGATGTTGGTAACTAAATGAAATCATCTTCGTGACAAAGTGATGAGAAGAAAGTGTTAACATCATGCTACTGTAGAAGGATCAAGTGTAATATAAAAGAGCATTGTGGTAACATGGTAACCAGTACCACAATATCATAGGGGTTGAGCTAAGTGCTTAAATATGTTTGGGGATATGATGGTAATATGATGTAATATATATTATGTGTTATTGTAACCCCGTGACAACTAGGATAAAATCTTGGAGTAAGATTGTGATACAATGGTAAATGAGGAAAATAAAAAGCAAGTGGATGATGATATCATGACTAAGTTGTGGAAAGGGTGGTGGAAATAAATCAACATGCATGAATTAAATATTGAGGTGACAATCACAGACCTTCATTATGCACCCAAAAAATTGACTATTTTAGCTTTGTGATAGTGAAAGGAGATATAGAGAGGATTGCACACTTAACAAGTAAGTACTATGATACTCAACGCTCCATAAATTGTAAAGATTTTGAAATATAATTAGCTAAATTTGAGCTAGAAGTAAAGAAAAGATAATGGTGAGAAAAGGAGAAAGTTCTAAACAAAAGGGTGAGTCTTCTAACCCTAACTAGAGAAGAGACCACTTCAAAAATCTATGTTAGATAATCTACCATGGTCTCAAGATACTATGTCTAGAAAAGTCTTTAATGATAACATTCATGGATGCATAGAATCTCTCATTCCAATAGATGGTAGAGATTTATTTTTGTATTTTTATAGGAATCAAGATGGGAAGGTTCTAGTCTCAAACCCTTGGACCTTGTATTTGGCCAAATTGATAATGCCAAATATATTTGTTGATGTTGAACTAATTCAAATACTCATTGAGAATTATCACCCTGTCACCAAGACAATAAGAATTCTAAGTGGAAATGCTCTACTAGAGGTAACTAGGTCATTATTTACTATTTCATGTTAAATAAAGAGGCTATTACCAAAATTGAGATGCAAATGTTTGAGCAAGATTACAACAGGTTAAGAAAAACATATAGGAAGGACGATCTCCCTCTGTATTGCAAGAGGGGTTTCAATAAATATACTGTTGAGATTGTGATTAATGAGCCTTTCCTTGTGGATGACTTCCAGGTCTAATTTCAAAGGACCTACTTTGCCTTATACCAAATATTAGGAGAATATACTGATTTCCCTTATGTATATCGCAATGAGAATCCAAAACTCAGAGATGAACTTGGAATTTGATTTTTCTTTAGAACTCGAGAGGAGGATCCATGTGTAGTTTGTCGAGTTAAAAGAGAAGAATGAACCTTTTAACTTTCACCAGTATTCATTGTTGTGCCATTTAATATTGTCCCAAACTAGCAAGTGTTACAAGACAAACTAAAGTTGGGGGTTGTTGACAAGATGGGGAATAGGGTACCGGTGCAATTATGGTGCAACTTGTGGGATAAGAAATATACCAACAGTGAATACATGACCTTCCATGATGTTTTTGTTGTGTCAATTATATATTATTTCAATAAGCAAGTAAATAAACTATCATTGCAAATGATGGAATTGATAAGACCCTTGGTTAAGAAGTCAGAAGCAAGGCATATCCATCATTTTGGTGATTGGTTTTACATGGATGACCACACCTTGATAAGGGTATATGGATTCTTGGTGGCTCCCCATCAATTTCCATTATTTTTTTCTAATAGAGTTGCCTTCTTAGAACTCATGTGGAAAATGATGTGGATGGAAAAGGACATCATGGAGAGAATGAAGGGGACATTTTTCCCCATGTGGCTAGATGTGCAGGATAGTCCATTGGATCTAATGTACTGGAAGAACTCCAAGGCTACTTAAAAACAAATCATTCTTTAAAATCAGGCAAAGAGAGATTTTGTAACCCTGAGGGTCACATTATTCATGCAAAAATAAAAATATTGACAAGCCTAAGTGTTGAACATGAGGTGTTGTTAGATGAAGATGTTATCAAAAATTGGGTAACCTTTGATGAAGTTTTTCAAAGAAAATGAAAATGGAATATTTTGGTGAATTTGGAAAAGGAGAAAAGAAGGAAAGACCCAAGATTTTTGAGGTTCTACTCATAAGAACCAAATATTCTAAAAAGAATTGAATTATACATAGCTAACTTTGAGAAGTTGTATGACAAGTTCGTTACATATGAACCCTCACATAAAAAGGAAAAATTGCCTATGATAAAATCCCATGGGTTTGTGATTGTTTATGCTCTAGATACTATTTTAGTTCAAGAATTCTTACATATTCCCCCTCCACCAAATAGATAGAAAAGGAATGAGATAGTGCCCCTAGTGTCATATGATGACACTAAAGGAGAAAGAGATACATATGAAGCTATCATTGCCTTAAGGATTTTAAAAGAAGGAGAGGGAGTTTATCAAACTCAAGGATCACCCCCTAGACATGAAGAGGAAGCACACGAGCAAGAGGCTAGGGTTGAGGAGGATGTGCCAGCAAAAGAAGAAGAGGATGAAAGGATTGAAATCTCTTTAAGCTTTATTGAAGATGATGAATTTATTAAAACACTTAGAGTTCTAAGATTTTTTGATAAAGATAAAGATGAAGGAATTTGAAGAGAAGAAAAAAATGAATATGATGGGCACAAATGTATCTTAGAATGATGATATTGCAACAAAAACTTTTAAAGAATTGAAATTTGATGAGATTGATGTTACCCGAGAGGAGGCTAGAGAAATGATATTAAAAAGAAATATGTTAATTATTCTAGGGATGACTATAAAATAGATGTTTTTATTGGATCAAGTTATGCACCAAGAGGACCCTATGTTACTAGCAGAGTTTGACTCAGAACAAGGAGTAAGTGGAATAAGGTTTAACCCCAAAACAGAAACACTAGCATCATGAGTAAATTTTAAACATACAAGCAAGCCAAAACTAGTGGAAATAGTCTAAGAAACCTAGGGAACTACAATATTGAAAACTCTTAAAGATACATCCCCATTAGAGGCCCAACCTCCATGACAATGCACTCTAATATGTTTACTAGGGATTCTGTAAAGAATATGAAATTTTTTTTTACCAAGTATGAGAAAATTTAGATTGATATGAATGAATGAATAAATAAATTGTACATTGAAAATGTTAAATTAAAAGATCAATTGATAGGAGGAGAAGATATTGAAAATTTTAAATTGAAAGATTAGTTGATATTGAAAACTCTTAAAGATACCTCCCCATTGGAGGAAGCCACCATGACAATGCACTTTGATATATTTACTAGGGATGTTGTAAAGAATATGCAACAAAAAATACTTAAGTATGAGAAAATTCGGATTGAAAATGTTTGAATAAATAAGTAAACTGTACATTAAAAATGTTAAATTTAAAGATTAGTTGATAGGAGGAGAAGCAAGTCAGAACAAAGCACTTGTTATTCAGAAACATGCACCTTAAAAACCAATTGACAAAAATGTTAACACTAAAAAATGGATTGAGGAAAAGAAAAAATATGAAAAGGAGATTAAAGAGATTCATAAGTTGAATGAATAAATCCAACAAAGGTTGTCACAATAGACTCTATACATGTTTGAGAAAATATTGATGCATAGAGTAAAATATGTCATGGACAAATTAAAGGAAGTAAACAAAGGGTATGAGTCATTGTTGAAGGCATTAGAGGTGTTCAAAGAGAACAGACCCATTTTGGAATCATTATCCAAGAGGTGGCAACATGTACATCATACTCTAATTACATTGTACAAAGTGTTATAGAGATATCCAAGTGCCCCCCCTACTATTAAAGCCACAAAAAAGATGGTGAAAATTGTGATCAAAGAACTTAATTATATTTATGTAGAGGAACCAAGAATAAAAGAAAAAAATGATTCTTTCCACACATTCAAACACTAGACTATTCTTCAAATTGTGGATAAGGACAATCACACCAAGGATCTCCACGATTGGAAAAGTGACTTCACTCGGATGGTGCCTTGAATCCTCACCCATATGTAGGAAGAAAATAATGTCAATGTGCATAGATTCAATCTCTTTTTAGACTTGGTAATAACTCTTGAAAATGGATATACAAAGTTTGTTTTAGATTTACAAGCCATGATGAACAAAAGATGGAGTGACCACACACTTAATGTTCCAGAAGTGAAAAAGTATAAGTGGTTGAGTGACTTTGATGTGTATCAAGGGGATAATCAATATCTAAATCCCTCAAAAGATTAATGCAATGAAAAGCTAGATGATGAGCATGAAGTTTGCTCTTACTTGAAGTAGAACCTTGCCAGACCAATTGATCATGGGTTTCTACTCATAATATGATGATAAGGAGAATACTTATGTTCACCAGATATTTACATGTTTTATTTTAACATTTATTTTAAAAACTTTGTTCCAATTTACAAACTTTTTAAATGTTTTAATTAGGCTTTGTTTAAATTAATGAGAAGGAACATCCTTTCATTTTGAATAGACATTTTGTAATGGTTTGAAGCTTGCTGCTTCTCCTACTTTGTATATAAAGGAGAAACCAAGACAAATAAAAGATAGAAAAAAAGAGACAAAAAAGGGGTGGCATATAAGAAACTATTGTATTTTTCTTTGTAGTGGCAATTACATAATACAAAAATCCTATTCTTGTTACAAGCTAGGGTTGTTGTTGCACCAAAAGATCGATCTGTCAATTCCTAATACAACCACTAGACTTATAGAATCCACAAGAGGCTGTTAAACCATGTCACAAATCCTTGCGAGGGACACTGGCCTTCCTGCTTTCAGTTGCTTGTATGGTTATGGTTGATATATGTTATATGGTTGTCTCCAATTTGGTATTTTCCTATTTGTTTAAGTCAGTTTATCAAGGATATTTTTTATTTATCAAAGAAAATTTCTTGCTCTGAGTGACTTAGTTAATTGGTTTTTGTAAGGCACAATTAAATTCTATTTAATAAAGTTACAACAAATTGGAAGAATCAATTGGATTAAGAAGAAGAACCTATTAGCATTACATTAATGCATGTTTATTGAAGGTATAAATAATTAAAGTGCAGAGTAATTTGAATAACAATGGGGAAGTGGATGTGTATAGACTCTATTGCCCTATAAGAAAGGCACCAACCTTAAATAATTTCCAAAAAAACTTCCAGTAAAATTCAGTTTTGTTTCTTTTCATTTTATTAGTAATAGAAGTAGAAGAATATTAATTTTTATATTTCAAGTATCCATTCCATCTTGAAGTAATTTTAAGAAGGGTTTAATCATAATTATATGAGAAATCGAATAGCTACTTAAAGCTAGCAAAAGGTACACCTCCCTAGGTCTAGCAGAACCAAAGTATGGGAGGAATCAATCATATCTAGGGTTAATCCTTGATTGTTGGCCAAATTATTAAACCAAATCATAAAGCTTGGCATACTTTTAAGGTTTGGTAATTTGTGGTTTTGGGAACCAACAGGGGGCAAGAACAATATTCAACTCAATTATCTCTCTCCTTTTTTTAATATTACCTACTCTTTCATGCTGTATTTTTTCAATAACATGATGTCCTTTCTAGCATAGAATTATACTTCATGTGAGTACATGTGTGTTCCTTGGTTAGGACATGTTCCTTGCTTGAAACTATACACCTCTTATGAATAAATCTCTCTTTAGAGGTTGTGTAATCCTTCTCATTGTCTTTATGCTTGGGGGCATTGATCTTTCCTACCCTTTCTAAGGATCCACTTTTCCTTTGTTGAGTGGTGTTTTCTTCAGATATAATGTCATTCCTTGTGTGAAGTTTTTCATTTCCTCAAGGATTATCTCTTATGTAAGTGGTGTTTATCCTTGACTATAACCCTTCTACACTTGTCCATGTGCATCTATTATTTAAAAAAACCCTCACTTAGGGTAAAAAGTGTGTCATCCTTCATCAAGAATCCCTTTCACCTAGAAATGGGAGGAAGGTATGTATTATTGTTCTCCTTCCTCTCTTTTGGATGATGATGATATTTTTGTTCAAGAAAATCCTCTTGGAGGTAGATGTCTTTTGAGAAAATATATCAAGGATTTCCTTTACACTTGTTGCAAGATGTCTCTTTTTTAAATATCTTTTCCTTGCTTATAAGAGTAATACCTCTTTAGCTTGGATGTATGAAAATTGTTTCTTAAAGGATATCTCTTTAGTGTTGAAGGTTTGTATCCTTGTTTCTAGCTTCATTAAGACATCAACATAGGGTTATGTTGACATCTTAAGGGGGGAGGGCATCACGTATCACCCTCTTTGCACTAAACTATATAATATCTTGTATGTATTACAAGGGGTATTCTTCCTTGAAACCAGATTAAATAAAGTCTTATATGACATGATTGATGCTCAAAACTAGACATAACATTTATATATCTTATATGGGGTACACATTCTCAAAACCAGACAAAAAAAGTCTTAAACAAGATGTTCCCAAAACCAGACATATATTTGTCTTCTGTAGGGTGTTTAGAGTTGAAAACAAATAAAACAAAGTCTTATACAAGATCCTTCATACCCAAAACCAGACATATTTGTATTTTCATTTCATGTCTTAAAAATGTTTTTTCATGGTAAAAAACAAACTCTTATATGAGATTCTTAACTCTTGAAACCATACAATGACATATGTAGCATGATGACTCTCTCCTCCCCAACATGGATCACCTAGTAAAACACAACTAGCATGTGGCATCCATGTCCTCTCTTTTCGCTTCCCTGTAAACTCATAGATTTTCTATTGGCGGATCATGGTTCATCATTTGATGCATGCTCTTTCTCTTTGTATGTGATCACTTGTGTTCTTGTGATATCATTCTGAGAATGATATTAGCAGTTAAGACATTTTGATTATAGAGGTCTCTTCAACTAGTTGACCTAGAGTCTTTTTGTGTTTTTTGTTACAATTTCTTTTTTTGTCTATGTTTTCCTTTTTATCTATCTTTTTTTGTGTGTCCTTGCATAAGATTTTGTGAGTTAAGATCCTAATATTGGGGGCTTGGTTCCTGAAAATTAGTGATGTCTTATCTCCTTGTGATCTTGCTCCTAGTTGTTCCTCTTTCTCTCATCATTCTACTTTACTCTTAGTATTTGCATAGGTTCAAACTCCCATTAAAGTGGGGGATAAATATAGCATCATAAACTATAGCTAGTCTAATTTACACTTCATGTTTGTGCTCCCAATTTAGTGTGTTTTATCTCCATCCCTTCTCTAGGTTCGATTTGACCCTATTACCTAACTTTGATGTCATGTACACCTTTTGGTGGGTCTTACTATGGAATACCCTCCCCCTTGGCTACTTATTTTGGTATTATTTGTAGAAGTACCAAGGCATGCAATGCCCTAGTCTAGACTAGGGTGCCCCAAAATGCCCTCATTTGGACTAGGGTACCCCAAAATTCCCTAGTCCCTCTCAACGGGACCCCAATTTTAAATGGGAAGAATCTATGTCTCCTCAATAGCATTTGATTCTTGGGGCTACACATGATTGTTTGAGGTTGGCCTAATCAGTAAATTATCTAGGGAACGCTATATAAAGACATCCTATAAATTCATTTTAGATCCAAGATTCCATCCCTAGTATTCATACATCCACAAAGCAATCATCATAAAGAATCTTCAGTGATTCAAGGTTTCATACTCATCATTCAAGCATTATAAAGAAAAGTTACATCAATCTTCATGCAAGATGACTAGGGTTTTTCATGTTCATGTGTTTGTTGAGCCATTACATTCAACATTTGTGATTAGATTAAAAGAGCATTGCATCATCATCAATAATTGCAGATTTCAGGTACATCCCCCTAACATTTATTTCAGTATTTGCATTATTTCATTCATGGTTAATTCCAAAACCAGGGTTTGACCTAAGGCAAACCCCTATTCCCAACATATTTCCATTTCTTTTGTGTGTGTGGGAAATAGGCGTGGATTTGTACTTGGGAAATCTGACAAAGACAACAATGATGAATTGGTCATCTTTCAATGACAAAAAATTCAGAGGGCCAAGGCGGATCTGTGCTACCTGGTCCTGAAAAATTATGCTAAACTTTTGAGAACATGTTCAAAACATCTTATTTTGCCTAGATCTTAATTGGTGGCTTTACGGGACATCTGTAGCTTACTATTTCTATTAGATCACTTCAATTCTCCCATTTTACCCTAATTTCACAAATACATTCCAAATTCAACTTCAAAAGAAGGTGATTCCCTACAACCCCCAAAATTGGTAAATCTAATCAATATTATAAACCCTTTTCTAATAAATTTGTGGCTGGATCTATTGTATTTATCTCCTTCTTTCAATGTATCATTAATTTGGTTAGTTAGTGGTTTTACTTGTTGAAACCTTGACTTTAAATTTATACCATTACACTTTGTATCCTAGAAATATCCCTACAACATGATCTGAAGCATCTGTGTGTATATTAAATGGGAGATTCTAATTTGGGCCCCTGAGAATAGGTGCCTCAATTAATACATCCTTTTTGTAATGCCCATACCCTAGTCGGATTTGTAAAACCCGTGTGACCTTGATTGACTTCCTATGTGGCATTCTTGAATGGTAGGTTAACCGTGATGCAATGTGTAGTTTAGATAATATAAATACTTGTGCATACTTATTATTGTGCCTTTGCATCGATTCTTGTGTATATGTAATTGTTTCCTAACTCTTGTGATAAATCTCGAGCTAACACCTTCATTGAATATGTATATGTATATGTATATGTATGCTTGCGTGATTCATGAGTGCAGGAGATTGCAGTTACGACACCGCCTAAGGCAAGGTTGATCTCCTTCGGGATTTGCAAGGTTGAGTATGCCTCCTTCATCTTTAGAATTCGGTTTTGGTGGTCATATAACTCTCGTCTTGCCTTAGCCATGGTCAGGTGAGCATCGCATGTGTGGTTCGTGGGGCTCTCACTTTTCATTGGATTTCATGTCATGTGATTTGGTGGACTCCCTCGTTTTGCGTGCCTTGCACGAGGTAAGTGGAGTTTGTTGTTCTAGGTATTAAATTCAAATTTATAAGTAGACGTGCACATTAGTAATTTAGAAATTTAAATGGGTAGCTTCCTTTATATGATTAATCATTAATTTAAGAGATTGCTTTAAATTATTATTGTAGCAAGCTTAAGGTATTTAACTGGGGTTAGTGTGATCATTTACACATTTGTAACATTTATGCATTTGTAGTTGAGAAATTAGAATAAATAAGACTCTTGCATTAGATTAGTCATTTATTTAAAAAGGTCGCTTTACTATGTTATAACAAGTCAATTTAATAGTTAAATTCGATAATAATGAATTTAATGAGTTATGCGTTTTGGAAAGGAAAAAAATTTAAAGTCATTTGGGAGATAGAAATAAATTACTCATTTTCGCATGTTGGAAGAGAAAGGGAAAATTGGATTATTTAAAAGGAAATTATTCTTTTTACTTGCAAATTTATATAGTGTAAAGGATTGATTTTTGAGATTTAAATTAATTTAAATATCTCACCCTTGTTAACAGTTCAAAATATAAAAGGTAGGCCTAAATTGATATTGAGAGATTAAAATTAGAATTAAATGGGAAATAAAAGCATGTTAATTTTAATTAGAATAAAACAAGTTAGAATTATTGAGCAATGGAAAACAATGGTTTCCACTTTCTTGTTCCTTTTATTTTCAAAAAAAAAATAAATGCCTAATTTCAAAATTGAAAATTAGGGCAAAATTAGGGTTTCTCTTTTTAACCTAGTTTTGTAAACATTTTGGGGGTTCTCTCTTTTGGGGGGATTTTTTTTGAAAAAAATGGAGATTAGGGGATTTTTGGAAAAGAATGGAGTCTTAGAGCAGCAGATTGGGGGAGCTCTTCATCAAGATTCTTGCCCGGAATGCATTATGAGGTAGGATTCGAATCTACCTTTCTATTTCTTGTTGGATAAAAAAAAAAGAGAGGATATTACTCAAGAATGTGTTTTTTTTCTTTTGAAAGATAGTTGCAGTTGTTCTTTTAAGCTTGGTTGATTCAGAATGAAATTTTGTTCCTAATAGATTTTGTGTTTAAACTTGATGAGGAAATATAGTTTTCCCATAATGAAGTCTTTTTTTTTGGAAAAATCTGGTAAAAGAATGGGGCTATGAATAAGAAATAAAAATAATAATAATAATAATAAATACAAAATGGGGGGATTTCGTTCTTGCCAAATCTTTATTCAAGAATTTTTATGGTTTGAACCAAACTGTGAATCGGATCAAGAATGTATGGAAAAAAATAAATAAATAAACCAAAAAAAAAAATATATGTGTTGGGGTTAGGGTTTGGTGGGTGGAGGAGCCGAAGCTCGGCTCGCGCTGCCACCCCCTCCCCCATTCCTTCCCCCCCATGCCATTTTTTGCAGTCTCCCCGTGACCACATTGTGGGCCACAGGCTGCGTCCACAGTGTGGGCCGCAGGCTGCGTCCACAATGTGGGCCGCAGGGACTGCGACCACATTGTGGGCCGCAGGCTGCGTCCACAGTGTGGGCCGTAGGGACTGCGACCACAATGTGGCGCAGGCTGTGTCCACAGTGTGGGCCGCAGGGCCTGCGTCCACAGTGTGGGCCGCAGAACCTGCGTCCACATTGTGGGTCGCAGGTCCTGCGATAAATTTAGGGTTTTCTCAAAGCAAAAAAAAAAGAAAACACAAAGTAGTTTGTTTTAATTCTATTTTTTTTTTTTTTATTTATATATGTTTTTTTGATGATAAAGAAAAATATATATGGTAAGTATAAAATGAATGAAACAAATGTTATGGAAAGTATAAATGAGATGAGATAAATTTGTAGAAAAAAAAGAACTATTTTGTTGTGATAATATAGATTTTAGTTGCTATACATATATATATATATATTAACTAATGGAGATCACATTTTCTTTTATGGTAGATTAATTAAACTTTATTGATTTTGGATTATTAAATTTATGTTAACAATCTTTTAAATATGGAACTTCTTGTAATAGGAAAGGTAATCCATGGAAGAGGGATCAAATATTGTCTTAATTTGAAGACCTTTGGAATAAAACACCTTTGTTAACGTTATGAAATATATTTTAATAAGATGTTGTTTTTCTTTTATATAATCATTGTCCTTCGGGTGAATGATTAAGATCTTCCGAGAATTTTAGAAATGAAAACTAAAGTATAGGAGAGTAAGAAATTTGAATCTAAATTATCTTCATATATTTTGTTATTACTTCATCGGTAGGCTAGTAGAACGCATGAAAATTTGATATTGTATTGATATAAAAAGAAAATGATGTAAGTTAAGTTCTGTATTTGCCTTGTTTAGAGTGGCGGCAAACTTTGGTGTATTTGTTTTCAGACCCTGTTATCTAGTTGTATGTGTCAGTCATAGCCGAAGTACGCCCCTAGTCAAGATATCATCAGTCATTAGAATCCTGTATTTGCTTTGAAGTGTCAGTTGGAATCCGCTTTAGAAGGGACCCATTTTGTAAATTCAGACCGAGGATCTGTTGTATATTGGTTGTATTCGCCTAAGTGGCAAGGATGTAAAAGACTTATAAATTATGTATTCCTAACGATATAATACCAAAGGGGTCTTGCAGTTGAGCAGACCCAGAGATGTAGCCCTTTAGGGGTGAACTCCGAGATCATATCTATGTTATACGATGTTTTTAGCTTACTTTGTTTTATGCTTTAAATTATCATGGATGGTTGTATTCTTGTATAAGTGTATGGTGGAAATTTAATGAATTTAAATCTAAGTGCATGACATTATTTATCTTGATAAATGTAGTTATTAGGTTCACAAAACATTGTAATTATGATTATGGAAAAAAGTATTTTGATAATGTGATTTAAAAGTTGTAATAGTGGAAAGAATCTTGCTAGATTACATCATTGGATTAACTTGTTATTAAGCATGTAAATTGAGCAAATGAGTAGGGGAAACCAAGATAGAATTAATGTTATAATTTCTAAGTTGGAATTTAAAGGGGTGATCAACATATAGGTAATTACTTTTATCTTCTTAAATGGGCAACGCCATGTTAATTAAATTCCACTATATTGAATGAATATATTTAGTTAATTATGTTGTAATTGTAACCAATAATCCTCACCAGATTAATTTTATAATTGGGTGAACTCAACTAGATATCCATATTTTAACCCTTATAAAAGGAATCCCTCATGATTGCTAAAATTGATCTAAAATGGGAAATAATTGATTAGTTGTTTATACATTAAATCTTAGTAAAAGTATCTCCCTCCTATTAACTTCATTTAACAAAAAAAAGAGATATGCAATAAGATAATTGTATTTTAATCCTAATAGAAGAACATCATTATGATCTTATTACTCTAATCTTGAAATGATGAATGTCATCTAGTTAACGATATTTTAACTTAAAGGATGCTCTCGTGTGCCCTAATGCATATCCACCTTAATGAAATTAGTCCATTTATTTGCATTATCAAAACTTCAAATGAATTCTATGGCTACTCACATTTTATCTTTCATAAAAGAACTACAACTCATTAGTTGGCTATGCACGAAATCAAATGAAGGGATGTCACTCTATTAATTGTAGTTAATTCTTAATGAATGAATCTCGTCTGATTGACCATACTTTTAATATTAAAGGATGAAATCAATTGTGAATGGATACCTTAAACCCAATAGAATGAACTTCATTATATTAAACGCATGAACCTTTTGGAGGCCTCTTAATGTAATTATGAATTAAAGTGCAATGAATAAATAACCTCTCAATGGCCTCCTAACCACCCAAAGTAAATGAATGCTTCCTAAAGTTATAAGATGTCAAACCATTGAACACATATATAATCAAGATCTATGCATTATCTCGTAATTAAGATATTCAGTTTAATGGATCTAATGACACAAGTTGAGTTAGGTGTAAGCTTATGTAATCGCGTTGGGAAACTCCTTAGGATCGTTTTAGCCTTCCACTGTGTTATTTAGTTAGAGATAACTTGAGATAACTTCAATCTATCTTAATATTGTAACTTTTCATTAACGCTCTTAATTATTATTTAAAAAAAAAAATATTTACACTCTATTTGAGTGTTTTTAACTTAAACCCTTTGGGGTTTCCTGGCGGGGCATTACACTTTTAGGTTTGGAAATATTTTTGGCATGCATTTGTCCACTTAAATTATGCATCTTTTGTGAGAGACAAATAATGGTAATGCAACCTTTCTAAAGTCCTTAATGAATCTCCTATAGTATCCAACATGACCTAGAAATCTTTGAACATATTTTTGTTTAGAATTAAGAGACAAGCTCATTTGATTACCTCAAGTTTCATAGGATCAACTTTTATGCCTTGTTGTAAAATATGATGGCCAAGAACAACACCTTCTTACATCATCATGTAGCACTTATCATTACTTAATGATAGATTATGATCCTTGCATATTTGAATTGGCTTTATTAGATTCATCATAAATATCACCATATGTGGTGAATTCATCCATATATACCTCAATGCAATCATGTGTGAGATTTGAGAAAATGTTAAGGACTTCTATTTGAAATGTAGGAAGGGTACTGAAAAGGCCAAAGGGTAGAAAAAAATAGGCATAGGTACCCCAAGGATAGGTTAAATGTTGTCTTCTGTTGGCCTTCTGGTGCTCTCCTTATTTGATTGTACCCATTGAAACTATCTAGAAATGAAAATACTTCTTGTTATCCAAATAGTCTAAGACTTGGTCAATAAAAGAAAGATGAAAATGATCCTTCCTTGTGGTTGAATTGAGCTCCCTATAGCTCATGTAGACTCTCCATTTTCACCCTTTTCAGGAACAATGACTAAAGGTGAAACCCACTAGCTATTAGAGATGGGATATGAACTTTTTGTTTGACATTTTCAACAAATTTGTCTTAACTATCTCCTTAACAATTGGATTCATTCATCTCTAAGATTTCCTAATTGGCATGTAATCATCCTGATGTATATTGTGTGAGTACATAGGTTTGGGATCAAGCCCCTTCATATCATTGTATTCCTAGGAAAAAATTATTTTGCATTCTTGTAGTAGAGAGGTTAACTATTTGTATTGTTGCTACTCAATCTTGTTGTTAATAATAAGATATTTACCAAGAATAATTTGCAACCAAGTGATGAGAAGACTGATAAGGCAACATTAAAATATTTGATCTTTGGATCACCAATATGTGGTAGAAACTAATGAATTAGTTATGCATTCTAGAAGTAACCTTGAGATAATATTGTAGGAAGTAATGAATAAAGCAGACAAGAAGCGCATGCTAAACATGATAGGCTCACTTCCTCTCTATGGTAGTCATTTTGAATTAAGTGATCTAGGACTATATCTTCATCATATTTTTGCAGAATTAAGTCTCTTCCTATCATCAAGAGAGTCTGTAGAGTATTTTCATATTATCCCCAATATTTGGCTATACCGTATGATCATTCTATTAAGAAGGCTAGGTTGGAGGATAAAAAAAAAGATTCTTTGTAGTGTTCCCATTTGAACTAATTATCTCCTCTAATATTCATCCTTTAAACTCATCCACTCTTGTAAGCCAAGATCTTCCTAATATGAGTGGATACCCTCCCAAGTTAGCCTTTGGTTGCAGGATTATGAAATCTATAGGGTATTCCCAAGAGTCTTATGTTATAACTAGATCCTCCATAATTCCTTTTGGTATTACTGTTGAAATATCGATCAACTATAGAACTATGGGAGTAGGCCTTAATTTTGTTATCTCCAAATTTTGCATGGTTTCCCAAGTCATTACATTAATGGGTAACCCTCAGTCAATCAGTGTATTTGGTATCATCATTCCATTAATTGTAATGTTGACCATAGGACTACTAGGATCAATATATTTGGGAGCAATAATTTTTCCTAACATGATATCTACCAGCTATACCAGCACATGAATAGTTGTTGGGTCTTTTCTCTTTTGTCCTATATTTTTTAGGCATAACTCCTTAATGATTTTATTATAAATGGGCACATCTTATTGCCTCGAACAATATGATTTTCATACTAACATTTTTAAGTTGGTTTAGGAAATCAGAATTTGGATCAAAATCAAGTTTTTACATGTGAAGTATGTTTGGAAACTATGGTGTAGGAACCTTATGAGGCTCTAGGTTAGATAAAGAATTTTGGATTCTTAATGGAAGATTCACATCAGTTGAAGAATCATCTAAAGGAATCTCTCTAATAATTGGTCATTTTGGGGAAGCTAAAGCCTTTCCATAGTGAAGGTGCACATTGCAAATGTTTAGCACATAGGTAGGGAATAACTTAGCATCATTAGCATAGGCTTGTTGTACTATATAGTTATTGAGGTTAGGTGCAAGTTGTTCTTGTAACTATGTGGATTTTGGTTGTTGCTAGGTAGGATTTGTAGGGTTTGGCATAATGGAAATTTGTACAAGTGGGACTTGTGATTGTTGTGAATATCTTGTAGTAGGCTTCCCTCATGACTGGCTACCCCTCCATTGTTATTGTTGCCATTTTAGATGAGGTATTTTCCAACTAGAGAACTAATTCTACATTTTAAAAGATGACCATCCTCTAGGAGGATTATTCCATGGTGGAGTACTATATTTTTCCAACTAGAAGGAGGCTGATTTTGCCACTAGTTAAAAATACCATAAGAGTTGTTATAAGGTAGAGGATCTTGAGGTATACCTTGTCTCTAGTTCCATGGCTTTTTCTAGGCTAGGTAAAAGACTTGGCCATCATCATATTCTAAATCCTTGAAGTCAATTATCATCTATGCTTGCAATCCTTTTGCATCTATAATCTTTCCTCTTTTAGTGTAAATGTGGGTAATATTCAGTTAGAGTAGCCTTCACTTCTTCATACTTCCTCGATGCTTGCAATGCATCCATTTGAGTAGCCATGTGGTTGTTGAAATATTTCTTCATTTATGTGAGTAGGTTACTCATATCCATGTAGGAAAATATTGCAACTAATTTTGATGTCAATGTTCTTATGTTGTAAGTTTTCTTCATTGATGATCTTGAATAGTTTTTAGCAAGTTGGTAGATATATTCCCAGTTGGATTGATTGATATCTCCTACCACTAAGTATGCATCCATGCAATCTTCATGAACCCCTCTAAGAAAGATAAGGTTATGATAATATTATCTTATTGATTGTGCTTATATTTTTATAGAAAAAATGGAATATTCTTTACATAATCCTCTAATGTCTCATCTTCCTTTCGAGTCATCCTAAAAGTATCATCTCCATGCATTCCCCCCCCCTTTGCAATAATATTTGTACCTCTTCAAAAAAAAATTCTTCATTACCCTCCCAATCAACCATGACATCTCTTCCCATGATCATGGACCATCTCAAGGTAGAATCCTTAGAGTAGAAGGAAATAATTTCAGCGTATGGATGTCAATAGTATAGTCATAACTAACTATGGAATATGATATGAAAATTAAAAAGGAAAGTGTTAGGGTCTTCAATAATAAGCCCATAAAAGTTTGGAAGAGATAAATGTGGTGTGTTCTTTAGAGCAACATTCCTCTCTTAGTGGATAATGGGAAAATGAAACATTGGTGTGTCATTATCTTTTTAATTCATCTCTTGGTGGTTTGTGTTGGCATTTGCATGAAGATTGCATTAATGATATGTTATGTTGTCATTGATGTCAATTAAACCAGTAATGATATTGTTGATATTGTTGTAATATTGTTACTGTAACTGTTAAGAAGAATTTGTGAGGAGAAACGGTAACTGGTATAAATAGTGTAAACCTTATCTATTGTTGTAACTGGTAAACCCTACCTGTTATTTTTGATAAACCCTAAACTATTAAATCTGGTGAATTAGTTATATTGGTTTATGATCTGATTATGAGCATTAATGTTGATGACACACATGATTATTGTATTAAGACAATTCCAAGATATTTTGGTGAGTTGTTGTAATGGTTTTTGTCTAGGGAATGAGAAAATGTATTGGATCTAATGCAAAGCACGTGATGAGTTACTAAGTTCAATGAAGAGGTGATCAAGGAGCGATCAATATTTTCTTGATTGATGTGTAGAGATTGCTATGTAATCCAATGGTCATACTTGAACTGAATTTGTTTGTAATCTTGATTAGAGTTAGGTTTTTGTTCTATTATCGACCTGATTGATTTATATTTAAGGTTGATGAAGTTGTTTAGTTTTAAGAGAGTTGGAAAAGAGATAGACATAGTTTAGTTGAGTGTGTGGTTGTCAAACTGGATGATATATCTGTAGTTTGAGTAAAGGAAGCTAGGATCATGAAATGGATTTGATCAAGCAAGTGTAGTGCTATTTAGACAGATCAACAAACTCCTATTGTTTTCTAATAATTACAGTAGAATTGAAATCTCCTAACTGGGTAAGCTCTAACAAGCTTGGTGCTATTTAAATCCTCTAACAAGGTGGCCCATTAGATTGGATTTTCAAATCCTCTACCGAGGTTACTCCTTATAGGGTATTGCTTCTAACAAGGCATTTGTAGTCAATCCCTTAACCGAGTGATTCCTAATAGGATCAGTTCTTAACAGGACTTTTTGTAAAGCTTTAATAGGCTAGGCTCCTAACAGAGTGAACTTCAGAAGAGTTCAGATAGTTATCTTATGAGTCTCATCTCATCATGGTTTTACCTATTTGCATTTCCACATAAAAAATATTTGTGTCAAGTGGTGAATGTTTTTGTGGTTATGTTTTTATGGTTAGTTTACTTAACTATTTAACTATCTTTGATAAGTCATGATAACCAGAAGAATTGAGATATGAAGAAGTTGATTACTATTAATTTGTTGTAACAGACAACCAGTTTATCTTATGATTTTTTATCTTGACAACATTATTATTCAAAGTTTACTTTGAGAGATTGATTGGTGAAGTTTATTATCAGTTTTTCTATCTACTAATTCACCCCCCCTCTCACTAGTTGACTGAATACTTATTCTTTTATCATACCATCAATTTGCATCTCCCAAGTTGTCTCTAGCTAAATAGTTATGTGGTGTGGAATTAAGGAATAAATTGGAGTTAGCTTGAGAGGTGGGTGAAGCTAGTGGAGAGTGGTATAATTGATGTATTTTTACCATGACTGCTTGAATAACTTGACATACAATATTGGGAAGAAACCTTCAATGAGGATCCCCTTGATGGATAAATGATGAACAGTTAGTACCAAACTAGTATTGAGAGGGGGGGGTGAATCAATACAGGCAAAAACACTTTTCCTGAACCGGTTTGACTGCAAACACTGCACTTTGACTAGCAAGCAATAACACCGGTCTAAATTAGATTACTACTAGTAAAACATAGTGAGAATGTGAAAGACATAAACCGGTAACCCTTAGCTTTCAATACAATCTAATACCTCATTTCCACTTCACCCTTATGCATAAACAAGTAATCTATCATAAAAAATAAAATGACTGCTAGTTCAACATATTTTACCAGTTTGACATAAAATAGTAAACCATCACATGAAAGGCATCACACATGACACACTGATTTTTCATGTGGAAACCCAATTGGGAAAAACCACGGTGGGGATGGATACCCACAAGCTGTTCTTGAACTCTTTTGAAGTCCACTTTGTTAGGAGCCTAGTCTGGTTAAAGACTATTACAATAGGTTCTGCTAGGAATCGATCCTGCTAGGAATCACCCAGTTAAGGGATGGCTAAATACCTGGTTAAAAATTAGAACCCCATTAAAGGTTACCTCACAAGAGAATTTGAAGAACTCATTGAATTGAGTCACCCTGTTAAAGGATTAACACAAAATCTTGTTAAAGCTACCCGGTTAAGGGATTTTCCAACTGCTAAAATAGTTAGAAGTCAATAGGTAATACATTGATTTGATAAAAACACTCAATGCCAAGGCAGATCCACTTTAGCTCCTTTTCTTCTACAATCACACTCTGCAGGTATCAACACACTTCTATGGTCTAGAAAGAATTAAGTATCACTCACTGGGATACACGCATCACATTTTCCAACAACTTCAAAATGAAAAACATCATTGACCTTATAGGAAATAGATAGGTTGGTAGCACAAACCCTAAACCCTAAACATTTAGGTTTTACAATCTTGTTGGTTCATTCCTGACCATTAATCACACTGCATCGAATACAAGAGTCTTGAACAGATCTCAAGATGTTCTTCAACATTTATTCTTTGCCGCTTCGGGAAGCTAATAACTCATCACATGCTCTCCACCATTTACAGAGACTTTGCACATTCCCGAGGTAGATAGGATCAATCTCCATGCAAGATCCTCAAGGAAATCCTTCACGAGCACAAGGCTAACATGGCAACACTTATCTGGTCTTCATTACAGTGCTAACTCATCACAAGATGTCATCAGTTAAATTGCACAATCTTGGAATGCATCAACCAGAAACCCTAAAGCTGAGACTACCAATCGGTAGTCATGCCAAGTGAAACCCTGATACAAAACTTCCATTTACCAGTTCTCATTCCAACATACCGGTTCACCTTGAACAAACATACCACTTCACTTTTTCACAAATACCAGTTTACATCATCATACCGGTTCTCTTGCAAGTTTTCTTACTACAACATACCGGTTCATACTTCAGCATATTGACATCAATGACAACATATAATAACATCATGTCATCATGCTCTGCACATATGCCAACAATCTCCCCCCTTGGGATTGATGGCAATATGCAAAGATATCTTTTTGCTTCTACTTCACATCTTCTCCCCAATATGGCAGATATCTTTTCCACTTCACATCTTCTCCCCCTTTGACAACAATGCCAAAGTGGAAGCATACACATCTATCTTCCACTATGATTCTCCCCCTAAGGAGTAGCATCCTTCAACACACCAATCCTAAAAAAAGATATATCAATGTAAGACCCGACTGATGTGGAGCACACACCTTTAGTTCAACTCTTGAAGGGGTAGCACCCCTAATTCACCTCTCAAATAGGTAAAGGTAGCCTTCGGTAGAGGTTTGGTGAATATGTCTGCTAACTACTCCTTACTGGAAACATGTTCCAATACAACCTCTTTGTTTTGAACCTTGTCCCTCAAGAAATGATACTTGAGCTCGAAGTGCTTGGTTCTAGCATATAAAACTAGATTCTTGGAGATGTTAATTGCACTTGTGTTGTCACAAAATATACTTACCAGTTCAGATATAGGAACTTTGAAGCCATTTAATACATGCTTCATCCAAATTGTTTGGGTGCAGTTCATAAATGCTGCAACATACTCTGCTTCTACTATAGACTAAGAGATACAACTCTGCTTCTTACTCATCCATGAGACTAGTCTACCACCAAGAAAGAATGCACCATCGGTTGTGCTCTTTCGGTCATCCACATTACCAGCCCAATCAACATCTGTAAACACTTTTAGGTTAAAATCATTACTGTATGGATACCATAATCCATAGTCAATAGTTCCCTTCAGATATCTAAGAATCTACTTGACTGCTACCAAGTGGGATTCTCTTGGGCTTTTCTAGAACCATGCAGTAATACCCACTACATGTGCAATGTCTGGTCTGCTATTTACTACATAGTGCAATTTACCAACCATTGATAAGTATTCCTTCTCATTTACCAACACTGAGTCATCCTCCTTTGATAGTTTACAACTGGTCACCATCGGTGTACCAACCAGTTTGTTGTCTTCCATGCCAAAGGTCTACAACACCTCTTTGACATACTTGGACTGAGTGATAAAGATTCCATCTTTCATTTGTTGAATATGTAGTCCAATGAAGAACTTAATCTCCCCTATAAGTGACATCTCAAATTCCTTTTTCATCTCATCTACAAAATCATGACTCATCTTGTCATCTCCTCCAAAAATTATGTCATCAACAAATACCTCTCAAATTAGAATCTGATCTCCTTTTGACTTTAGATAGATATTGCTATCTTTACTTGTTCTCTCAAATCCAATCTTCACAAGATGGGAGTGCAAGTGTTCATACCATGCTTTAGGTGCCTGCTTTAGTCCATACAAGGCTTTATGTAGCCTACACACCATGTCACTATCTTCTGATAGGGCAAACCCATCTAGTTGCTCTATATACACCTCCTCTTCTAGTATTCCACTCAGGAATGCAAATTTTACATCCATTTGATATACTTTAAATCCCTTGAAGGCTACATATGCAAGAAGCATACGAACTCCTTCCAATCTAGCTACTGGAGAAAAGGTTTCTCCATAGTCTTCTCCTTCTTCTTGAGCATATCCTTTGCACACTAATCTGGCTTTGTTTCTTACCATTGTGCCATCTTCATTCAGCTTATTTATGAAAACCCGTTTGGTGCCTATGACATTTTTATGCTCAAGTCTGGGTACCAAAGACCATGTACCATTCTTTTCTATCTGTTCAAGTTCCTCTTCCATTGCCTTAATCAAATCTTCATCTTTATGTGCCTCTTTGAATGTTTTAGGCTCAAGTTTAGAGATCATGCAAGAGTTTTCTCTAACCTTTCTTCTTGTAAGAATTCCTACATCCATATCTCCTATGATCTGCTTTGGATCATGATTCAACTTTACATACCTAGGAATGATCTTAGTTGTTTCTTCTTGCTTTTCTTCTTCATCCTCATCTTCATCAGCATCAACATCTACCGATGTAGGAGCATTGTTACTAGTGCTAGGCTATTTTGCAACCGGTTCCCAGAAGGTTACTATCAGTTCCTCTCCTACTTGCTCACTGTTAGTTTCCTTAGGTTTCTTCGAGGTTTCATCAACTCTAACATTGATACTTTCAAGAATTCTCTGATTCCTATTGTTGAAATACTTAAGAGATTTTCTCTTGGTAGAATATTCTAGGAATATCCCTTCATCACATTTTGTATCAAACTTGCTCTGATGTTCACTCCTCTTGATATAACATTTTCTACCAAACACTCCAAATTAGCTTACCACAGGGGTTTTACCGATCCAATACTCATAAGGTGTTTTATCCTTACCCTTTTTGATGAGTACCCTATTCATTGTGTAGACTGCAGTGCTCACCGCTTCTCTCCAGAAAGTGTGAGCAACTTTTCCTTGGAGCAGCATTGTTCTGGCTGCTTCAACTAGAGTTTAGTTGTTTCTCTTTGTTAGGCCATTCTATTGCGGAGTCTGGGGGGTAGACAGTTGCCTCTTGATGCCGTTCTCTTCACAGTACTTGTTAAATTCACCAGAAGTGAATTCTCCTCCTTGATCACTTCTTAAGCACTTAATCCTCTTACCGCTTTCTTTTTCAACCAGTGCTCTGAAGGCTTTGAACTTTCCAAAGGCTTCAGACTTGTCCTTCAAGAATGTGACCCACATCATTCTTGAGCAATCATCAGTAAGAATCATAAAATACCTATCTCCCTGCACACTCCTAGTTTTCATAGGACCACACAAATCAGTATGCACAAGATCAAGTAAATTGTTTGTAGTGAAAGATTTACCTTTGAAGGTTGAGGAAGATATTTTCCCCAGTTGACACTCTATGCACAAAGGATTCTCCAGTTTGCTCAGCATAGGCAATCCTCTAAGTTCCTTGATCTTACTAGCCTTCACAATATTATTAAAGTTGACATGGTAGAGTCTCCTATGCCATATCCATCTATCATCAAACTTAGCCATTAGACATGTACTGATATTTGCATTCAGCTGAAATAGGTTACCTTTAGTCTGGATACTGGTGGCCATTAGTTCACCACTCTTACCTTTTATTTTACACACTCCATCTCTAAATTCCAGAGTGAGTCCATTATCATTCAGCTGGGCAACACTCAAAAGGTTGTGTCTTCTACCCAATACACATTGTCGGCACTTCTTTTTCCATTCAAAGAGATGGACCCTTTGCCTTTTACCATACATGGTGCATCATTACCAAAATGAACCACACCACCATCATACTCTTCCAGAGATAGAAACTTACTTTGGTCACCACTCATATGGTGAGAACAACCATTGTCAATAATCCACTCATTGGAATTATCAAAGCAGGAGATAAGAGCCTTCTTGTCTGACACATCTTCCTTAACTACTACAAACACAATGTCTTCACTTTCTTCATCTTCTGATTCCTCATCAATGACACCTTCATCTGCTACAAAACAATTTCTCTGGTTTCCTCCTTTGAACTTCTTGAACTTCTCTGGTTTGTCCTTGTTATCACCATTAGGACAATTTGCGGCAATGTGTCCTATCTTATAACAAGAAAAGAATTTCAAAGGGAGCTTACCTCTATATTTACCATTTCCCTTAGGAAGTCTCTTGGCAAGAAGAGCTTCAAATTCCATCAAGATCTTCTCATCATCCATTTCTCTGCTTTGTCTTGGTTCACCACTAGTACTAGCTTCTTTGCCCTTTCTAGATGGTGTAGCAGATGCTCTAGAGGCTGATTCAATCTTTTGAATACTACCATCATAATTATTTAGCTCATAAGCTGTCAACTTAGCAATGATGGAGTCTAGGGATACCTTTGTCTTGTCTATAGACCTCAACTCCTGAATAGTAGCAACCCTTATTGCATAGACCGGTAATAAGGATCTCAAGACTTTGCTAACAACAGTTGAAACATCTATTATACCACCTGTACTCTTGATGTCTCCAACAACAGTTTTGATTCTTATTCCATATTGTTGAATGGTCTCTGCTTCAACCATCTATGCATCTTCAAACTTTCCCCTAAGGCTCTCTTCCTTAGCTTGTTTCACATGCTCATCACCGCCATAGATATACTCAAGAGCATCCCATACTTCTTTGGGATTGTCTTTATCCTAAACATCAATAAACTCAATGTCAGATAGACTATTGATTAGGGCTTCCATGACTTGCCCATTCTCCTAAATCTCTCTCTTTTGATCATCGGTAAGAGTACCGGTAGGGATAACATAAGAATTCTCAACATAGCTCTAGTGTTGAGTACCCATGAATTTGATGTATATCTTCATTCTATCCTTCCATATTTTAAAATTGTCTCTATTGAACTTTGGATCTTCCCTCTTCATCATTAGAGTAGGATCTTTTCCTCAAGTGGTTAAGCTTACAACACAGAGGACCTGGAGGACGCTCTGATACCAATTGATGAATAAATGATGAATAGTTAGTACCAAACCAGTACTAAGAGGGGGGGGGGTGAATCAGTACATGCAAAAACACTTTTCCTAAACTGGTTTGACTGCAAACACTACACTTTTACAAGCAAGAAATAACATCGGTCTAAATCAGATTACTATTGGTAAAATATGGTGAGAATGTGAAAGACATATATCGGTAACTCTTAGCTTTCCATACAATCTAATACCTCATTTCCACTTCACCCTTATGCATAAACAAGTAATCTATCATCAAAAACATAATGACTGCTAGTTCAACATATTTTACCAGTTTGACATAAAACACTAAACCATCGCATGAAAGGCATCACACATGACACACTGATTTTTCACGTGGAAACCCAACTGAGAAAAACCACAGTGGGGATGAATACCCACAAGTTGTTCTTGAACTCTTTTGAAGTCCACTTGTCTAGGAGCCTAGTCCGGTTAAAGACTATTACAATAGGTTTTGCTAGGAACCGATCCTACTACGGATCACCCAGTTAAGGGATGGCTAAATACCCGGTTAAAGGTTAGAACCCTATTAAAGATTACCTCACAAGAGGATTTGAAGAACTCATTGAATTGAGTCACCCTATTAAAGGATTTACACAAAAGCCTGTTAAAGCTACCCGGTTAAGGGATTTTCCAACTACTGAAATGGTTAGAAGTCAATAGGTAATACACTGATCTGATAACAACACTCAATGCCAAGGCAGATCCACTTTAGCTCCTTTTCTTCTACAATCACACTCTACAGGTATTAACACACTTCTCCGGTCTGGAAAGAATCAAGTATCACTCACTAGGATACACACATCACATTTGCCAACAACTTCAAAATGGAAAACATCATCGACCTTATAGGAAATAGATAGGTCGGTAGCATAAACCCTAAACCCTAAACATTTAGGTTTTACAATCCAGTCGGTTCAATCCTGACCATTAATCACACTGCATCGAATACAACAGTCTTGAACAGATCTCAAGATGTTCTTCAACATTCATTGTTTGCCACTTCAGGAAGCTGATAACTCATCACATGCTCTCCACCATTTACAGAGACTTTGCACATTCCCGCAGTAGATAGGATCAATCTCCATGCAAGATCCTCAAGGAAATATTTCACGCACAGAAGGTTGACATGGCAACACTTATCTGGTCTTTATTACAATGCTAACTGATCACAATATGTGATCGGTTGAATCTCATAATCATGGAATGTATCAACCAAAAACCTTGAAGCTAAGACTACCAATCGGTAGTCATGCCAAGTGAATCCTCGATACAAAACTTCCATTTACCGGTTCTCATTCCAACATACCGGTTCACCTTGAACAAACATACCGCTTCACTTTTTCATAAATACCGGTTTACATCATCATACCGGTTCTCTTGCCATTTTTCTTACTACATCATACCGGTTCATACTTCCGCATATTGACATCAATGACAACATACAATATCATCATGTCATCATGCTCTGCACATATGCCAACACCCCCTTTGCTTGCAACGAGTATGACCCTTGTTGCAATGTACCTGTATAGCGTTAGTAAGAGATTTGGAGGTTTAGTCAAAATATAAAATTATATAAAATGAAAGCAATGAATTCTAGTCCTAGGAAAGCATAAAAACCTACAAAACAACCTAGATAACTTCATAATTTGACACCATACCTAGAAATGATGCGACAATTTTTGAGATTCTTATTCTAAATAAGATTCAATTCCTATCATGGTTCAAAAGCTACATTTATTTGTCAAACCAGGGGTTGTGAACTTGAAATGGAACAACACAATACATGCATTATGAACTTATCCTCGGTTGTTATCCTACATTAACTAAAAATATTGTAGTAAAGTATAGGAAAATGACTATTAAAAACAATTACAACTCATAATGAAATGTCAAAGACAGAAAAAGTGCACTGAAAGAAAACATGACAATAAAGTAATCTCATTCTAAGAAAACAAATAAAGAACATCTATGAACTGTCACGTGTATCATCTAATCAAATCAAAATAATAATTGATATAGGAAATTAGTAAATAATTAAAGACTATATAGTAATGAGATTTTTACAATAAACTAAACTAGAAAAATCTACTTAAACTATATGCATAAAATAGAACTAGCTAAACTAAGAGTGTCTTCACCTCAAGTGGTCCCCCTTGGGTAAGTACTCGTTAAAATATCATAGAGTCACACAAATAATTTAGAAGATTCTTTGTCATTTGTTCATTAAAAAAATACATGTTGGAAAGAGACACTGTTCTGGTAAAGATTGGTGCATGATTAATGCTTAGAGGTTCTCATTGATGGAAACACAATTTATAGATCACATCCGGTGTACATAGATTTGACTTATCAGAAGTCATATTTCTCACAAGGCATAAGTCTAGAAGGTGGAAATTAGTAACCGACAGAGAATGAGATCATGGTGCACATCTTGATTTTGGTGATGTAATTGTGGTTTTGGTGATCAAGGAAGTTGATTCAAGGTTCGAGATAGATTATGGCGTGATCCTCATATCCGGTGTTGAATTGTGTGCAAGTTTAGAGGTCTGGTATTTGGTAATTCAGTTAGAGCAGAGCTATTTTGGTGTAATGTGTGTTGTGGATCTGTTGGGTTGATTTCGATGATCAGTTCCGTGTTCGAGGTGATTGGGCTGATTTATGGGAAGCATATTGTCATCTTGTTTTGGTCCACATTTGGATTTGTGGATGGATTGAGCCGCCTTGGTGATACATGTTTCATGTGTTGTGTTATGCAGTTTTTGGAAGCTGACTTAGTAAATGATTCTTTTGTTAGTGTCAATATATAAGATTGATTTGGTTGATTGTTTTGATATATTTTACGAGCAAAGGAAGTCTATGTGAGTGAATTTTTAAGTTTGGTGAATATAATTGAATTTTTTGGTGGTTTGGTATGTGACAGAGTAGGAAAACATAGAAGAATGATAGATTAGTTGTAGGAGATAAATTGAGCCTAACCGAAACTGCATTTTGGCATAGTTAGATGCTATACTTCAGTTCATTAAATATTGTAATCATTTGTAATATCTTGTAAGGAAGTGATCCTTCCTTTAGGTTGTAGCCCTTTTGTAATTGAGAACTGAGCTCTAAGCAGTGTGCCTAAATGCAAGTGCATTCCCCATATATAATATTATCGTACTTCTAGCCATAGTATAATAATATTGTGGGTTCAAATCCCACTGTCGTTTTTCTCTTTCTGTGTTTCCACATAAAAATCTTGGTGTTATGATTATGTGGTTGTCTACATTATGTTTTTGCATTTTACTTTCCTTGATATGCATAATGTGGATTAAGAAGCAACTAAATAAGTTTGCAAATTATAAAACACTGATTCACCCCCCTCTTAGTGTTTATTGATTCCATCAATTGGTATCAGATCCTAATTCCTTGGAAGAAGCCTAACAAATTGAGGAAGATCCAGAAGATTGAATCAATAGACTACAGTTTTTAGAGATAGCTTAGTGTGGCACTTGAAGATCTTGATGCAACAAGAAAAGAAGTAAGTTCCTTGAAAAGAAATCTGAATGCATTTGAAGGCTTCATTGAGACTGAAAGATCAAGTGAGCACATCTAGAGAAAAGAGAAAGGAATTGATGGATAAACTAAAGGAGAAAGAAGAACAAAGTATAGACAATCAAGTTATACAAGACAAGATAGATGAATGTTAGAAGCTGGCTAGGGAGAATAGAGTCTTGAATAATGAAATGTAATCCATTGTAATGAAGCTGACAAAGGATATTGAAGATTGGAAGAAGAATGAAGAAACCCTACCTTAGTCACTAAAGGATAGATCTAATGAATGTTTCATATTGGCATATGAGAATGATTAGTTGAAGCTTGAGTTGGTGAAAACAAAGAATTATGGTCAATAACTTGAAAGGCAGATCATAATTCTGAGAGATGAGATTTCTATTGCTAATGAGTAAAAAGAAAAATTCAAAGCCAGTCCAACCCAGTTGGATGAGATGTTGGTAGGTTAGAGACATGGAAAAGACATGTGAGGACTTATATTTGAGAAATAATAATCCACCAATTCTTCTCAAAGAAATCATCAACAGAAGAACAAGAAACCTTTGGTAAGATAGCCTAATGCCTATAAATTCAATGCTAAATGTTTTGTTTGTGGTAAATTCGATCATATGGCAAGTCAATGTGAAAGTAGGATGAATCATGGGATGATGAATAAAGTGATGAATAATGGTCCTACCTTTACCGGTCAATGTTTCATATACAAATTTGGTCATAAGTCAAATGTGTGTAGAACAGTGATAAAAAAATTTCAGAATAAGAGATGTTACGCTTGTGGAATGTTTGAACATATCTCTAACCAATGTAGGATGAGATAAAATAAGATGAACTTCAAGGATGTGAAGAGAAATGTTGTCTACTATGCATGCAATAAACCTGGTCATATTGCAAAATATTGCAAAAGCAAGAACAATGGTCTAGTAAGAAAGAACAAATCAAATGAAAAGGGCAAAGGTAAGGTGGAAGATATTAGAGATCAACATAAGAATATTTGGGTGAAGAAGGAACATTAAAATATTCAAAATAGCTCGACACCTGATTTCAGTGTAGGAACCTCATCCGGTAACTAAGGCCTAATTCCTTAGGGGGAAGATTTTCATGCAAATCTTTAGAAACCCCCCTTTCAATGATCTGTAACCGGTCAAGGATGGTTGCAGATGATGGAGATTAGTTGTGCAGTTGATATCTGAAATATTTCATGGTACTTTGAGATGTCAGTGAGTGAATTCATGAAAAACATAGTATCCGAAAGCCTTTAGGGTTGTGCATTTATTATAAGTTAAAATTAGGTTTTCAATGGATAAAAGGGAATTTCAATACCTCATTCTTCACAATATGAATAGGTGAAAAAAAACTAGAGCATCAGAGTGAAAGTGATATAGCAAGGAAATCCAAGCTTGTAGCAATTTGACAAAAAATTCTTGCATCCGGTTGAGAATCACATATTTATCTATTTACGAGCTATCTATTCATACCCTTATTTTGAAATGGCATCTGCATCTACATTTGGTGTTGTGACTCCCTTGGTGGTTGAGATCACTAAGAGAGAAAGGCCCGTATTCAAGAGGCATCCATTCAAATTTTCTAAAGATGATTTGAAAGGTGCATTTTCCTCTATCCCATATGGTGTGTTGCATAACAAAGACATTAGGGCATATATCCACTACAACATTGAAGAGCTTAGAAATGCAGACATGTTATCCTTGTATACCAATCATATGATGGATTGATTTAGGAATTCGCAACCAGAATTCAAGTCATTAGAGGATAAGGGTTTCATCTAGTTTATTCACTTCTCGGTGTTCGATGAACCCGAATGGGTTTCATACATCCTGATTAGAGTCCATGATGAGTTCATATGGCTGGATCGACCTCACAAAACCACCAAGCAATCCATTCAATTAGTTACCTATTTAAATGCAATCAGTGAGATCCCCAGACTGAGGAAAGTTCATAATACAATGGTAACAAAGGTTACCGGATCTCAACATGATAGCCAATCAATGACTATTAGTGATATCATAAAGCATGATGTTATATTTTCTTCAATGGTGACTGGATATAAGGTGTTCCAATCCAATAGGAAATTTTTTGTATCTAGTACTTCTATATTTGTAGCCTATGAGATGCTCAAGGAGGACAAGAGGTATGATCTTTATGCAGTTCTTCTCAGTGAGTTACTAAAAAACCTAAACAAGATTAAGCAAGACAAGAAACATGTTTTCAAATTCGGTTCCCTGATTATTTTCTTAGTATTGTATTTCCTGATTGAGATCCCTGGTATTGGGAAGATTCAATGGGGTTATGATAAACTAGCGGCCATTCAAATTAAAGAAGGATTGCAAGGTCTAGGTGATACAGTTGTACAAAAATCTACTTTATGAGGCTATTTTAAATCCTTTCAAGCCATGATGCAAAACAAAGAGAGGATCCCTAAAGAGATTATTGATAAGTATGAGAAAACCATCTTCTTTATGGTTGATAAGGACCAATGCCACATGGAGGTAGTTGAGCCAAGAACTATTTGGATCATGCCCATGGGGTATGAGGTAGATGCAACCACACTTGATGCATATTCTCAAAATTTGTTGAGTTAGCCAGTAGATGATAAGGAAGAAAGTTTCGGTACCTATAAAGAAAAATATCTTGACTTACATAAGAAATTTACATGATCGACAAGGAAGACAAAAGTAAGAAAGGATTTTGAGGAGCTAGCAGAGAAAATGGGTATATCTAAGGAGGTTGTGCAAAGGGAAAGAGAACAAAATATAATGAAGGAGGAGGACTAGCCAAGCTCAAGAAGTCAAAACCTATTCCCACTCCTCCAAATCCTAGATAGTCTTATTCTACACCTACCTCTAGTGTGTAGAAGGCAGTTCCTCCACCCAAGTCACAAACAACATCATCTAATGGAGCGAAGAAGAGAAAGAAGGAGAAGCCCTAAAGAGTGTATGTTGTTGCTACTGAGGACATAGAGATTGAATTTGATGAAGCAGTAAAAGAGGTGAAGAAGACAGCCACCTATGCTAAAGTGGTGAAGAAACCTTAACCCAGTGGTGCCCAACAATCAAAGAAACCAAGAGAAGAATCTAATTCATTTGGAAAAGTCAGAGCTAGAAAGAAGCATAAGTCAGAATTGGATACAACTCTTAAATCTAGAAAATTACAAGGTGCATATGAATTTGTGCCTCTGATGACTCTAAAACAAATAATAGATGAGGTACTTAAGGATGGAAATTTGAAAAATGTACCTATATATTATGGAAATTTTGATGATAAAGATCAGAGGACAATTGAGGAAGCAGTTGTTGAATATTTGGATGTCTATAGCAAGGTATTGATAGAACTATCATCCATGATTCCTAAAATCCTATATGACACTTTGGATGCTAGGAGGCATACAACTAATTTAGAAGATGGAAGATAAAGGAGTATGTGTTAGTGATTTTATCCTCTGTCATGTCCAATTATGAAGTTATTATATTATTGAAGCTTGCAAAGGATAAATTCCGAAGCAAGAAAAGGGTAAATAAGCTTATGCTCGACAAGATTGATGAAGTAACCAAAGAGACAGAGATAATTTTGAAACAATTTTTGATAGATTAAAAAAATGATGTGAATCCGAAAGAACCATCTCAAGGCACATTTTTTCTGGAAGTACATGTCATTGTTCCTAACAAGAAAAAGGATCAAACATTTGATAAATCTATTCTGGAAGAGAAGCCCAGGGTGAATACCATAGTTGATGTTGATAATGTTGATGTTCAAATCTTTGGCGAAGATGTATAGGATCCTCTGGTGATTGAAGTTGTGTCAGGCAAGACAATTAAGGAGACCATTCATAAAGAAAAGACCAAAGATGGTAATAAGGATGAGAGTGTAGAGGAAGGAGCAAAGGAGAAAGGAGAGAAGGAGGTAGATCAGGCTTTGATAATAGTGGCAAGAGACACTGTACCTACCAAAGGGAAACAAGTTTCTATCGATTCATATGGTTTTGGTCAAGGGCCTATAGATCTAAGCTCATTATCTCTAATTCAAGCACTAAAGTTGGAAACTCTCTCTCAAGCCAAAGGCAGTGAGGACTTACTTAAGTACCATTCTGTCGACAAAGAGTTAATACCATTTGTAGGAGACATGTTGGAGAAAATTATGCCATCTTCCAAACCAGATACATCTGATCCCTCCAGTAAGCTTAAAGGTTTGATGAATGTTGTGGGTTCTTATTTTGAGTCTTTAGAGAAGGCAACAAATATTAAAGTTTTGAATCAATTCAATGCTATGAGATTGAAATAATTTTTGAAGATGATAGAGTCAGTTTGGTTACTGCACTAAAAAGTATTCAAGATTCTCTTATGAAGGTGGTAACATATACAAGTCATGTCTGATTTTTCCCAAGTTCACTATAGACATTGATAAGAAAATAAGGGAATGTGAAGGTCAGCTAGCGAGCATATCACAGTCATATGCCACAATCAGCCCCGACTAGAAATTTTGAACATCAAGTTTAGAGTGTATTAAATAAGATCAACAATTTGAATCAAGAAAAGGAAAGAGTTTTGGGTAGAGTGTCAAAAGTGAGGAGTCTTATTACTACCTAGATAGATTCATTGATGAGTAGCATGCAGGATGCTCTAGATAAGCCCGTTCTAGTAGATAAAAGAGGACCAGAGATGCATTCTTACCTTTTCAGTGGGATGATAAGCATTTTGGAGAGCTTAAAGAAGGTGTGGGATAATCATTTTCTATCCCTTAGAATAATTTTTGTAGACATCTTCAAGTTTTTGTGAGAAGTTCTAGATATCTCTGTGTATCAATTTTGGTGAATTATTTGGCATTGTTGTCAAAGGGGGAGTGGGAAGAGTGAAAAATGGTGTAAAATCTCAGGGGGAGATTGTAGATTCTTGATGAGTTTGAAATTTTAAAGTTTTGCAGTCTTGAGTGTACAACTCATTTTTCATAGTGTTGCCATCAATGCAAAAGGGGGAGATTGTTGACAAGAGACATTGTTCCAGTAAATATTTGTGCATGATTAATGCTTAGGGGTTGTCATTCATGGAAACTCAATTTGCAGATCATATCTAGTGTACATAGATTTGACTTACTAGAAGTCATATTGTTCACAAGGCATAAGTATGGAAGGTGGAACTCAATAACTGATTGAGCATGGGATCAAGGTGCACATTGTTGGTATTTTGGATATGTTGATATGGTTTTGTCATTGATGTCAACACTTGTCAAGACTTGAGAAACACTTAGAGATCTTCGGTTATGTTCACCGACATGCTCAGTGACTTATGCACAATCACTGGTATCTGGTTAACTAACAGGTTATATTGTTCACTGACACTGAGGATGATCTATTATCATCTGGAGATTAATTGGTTATGTTGAAGACATCATTTGGACACTTGGTCTTGGTGATTTGTTCATTGGTCTAATCAAGTTTGCATATTTGTTGTTACTGGCAAATAGGTCCAAGATATGCACCGACAAGCTTATCTATTCCAAATCAGCACGACACGTTATGAAGATGATTTATTATTATTGTAAATGCATTGAGCTGACATCATGCATCACATATTGATTCATTTGTAATTGATTTTATTGTAATATTTTAGTGAGCCGACCTACACATTTGGTCTTAGGTTTTGGTATATATGTAAGATCTCATTTATGAGATTGTGTGGTAGAGTGTGGAAAAGGATTGTAATAAGGTATATGTGAATGTAAGAAGAGCTATACATGCAGACATCATTCAAGATTGATGGAAGGTTTGAAGAAGGCAAATCAGAGCTTAACCGGTACTGAATCCAACAACCATCCAATTGTAGTTAGTGTGACTCCCATTTTGTGATTGAGCAGTGAGCTCTAGGAAGTTGGCCTTTCTACATGTGCAGACTCCATATTCTACACACATACTATCTGTAGTAGTATCATCTGATTGTGGGTAAGGTTTCCCACCATCATTTTCCCCTTACAGGGTTTCCATGTACAAATAACTCTGTTATGTGTTGTGTATGTTATTTGTCTTTTTGTTTCATGCATTGAACTTTACCAGTACTAGAATTAACTGTTAAACTGTCTATCGACATTAAATTTTGGTTTACCAACATTAAGCATTAAGTTTGGTTAAGTTAGTTTTGGTTTGTATTTATTGGACAACTGATTCACCCCCCCCCCTCTCAGTTGCCTCTGAGACCTAACACACATCTTGATTTTGGTGATGTAATTTTAGTTACGGTGATCAAGGTAGTTGATTCAAGGTTTGAGATAGATTATCTCATGATCTTGATATTTGGTGTTGAATTATGTGCAATTTAGTGGTCTGGTATCAGATAATTTAGTTAGAGCAGAGCTATTTTGGTGTAACATGTGTTGCGGATTTGTTGAGTTGTTTTCAATGATCATTTTTGTGTTAGAGGTGATTGGGACAATTTATGGGAAGTATATTGTCATCTTTTTTGGTCTGCATTTAGATTTGTGGACGGATTAAGCCGAGTTGGTGATACACATTGCATGTTGCATGTTATGTAGTTTTTGGAAGTCGACTCAGTAAATGATTCTTTTTATTGGCACAGATATATAAGATTGGTTTGGTTGATAATTTTGATATATTTTATGAGTGAAGGAAGTATGTGCGGGCTAATTTATGAGTTTGGTGAATGTAATTAAAGGTTTTGGTGGTCCGGTATATGATAGAGCAGGAAAACATAGTAGAATGACATATTAATTGCAGGAGACAATCTAAGCCTAACTGGAACTACATTTTGGCATTGTTAGATTCTATACTTCAGTTCATTGAATATTGTAATAATTTGTAATAGCCTATAAGGTAGTGAGCTTCCCTCTAGGTTGTAACCCTTTTTTAATTAAGTGGTGAACTCTAGGTAGTATTCCTAAATGCAAGTGCATTCCCCATATGTAATATTATCATACTTCTGGCCATAGTATATTAATATTGTGGGTTCAAATCCCACCATGGTTTTTCCCTTTCTAGGTTTCCACGTAAAAATATTGGTGTTATGATTGTGTGGTTGTCTGCTTTATTTTTCTACATTTTTCTTTCCTTCATATGCATCCTATGGATTAAGAATCAGCTAAATAAGTTTGCAAATTATAAAACACTGATTCACCCCCCACCTCTCAGTGTTCATTGATTCCAACAATGCATGTCTTCTTTACAAAATAATATTTAGAAATGAGACATTACAATAGTAAATATTGTTAACCTTTTCAGATTACAAATGGACTCATTCATACTTATAAATCCATGACTCAATCCATAACTAACACTCAATCCCTAGATATAGGGAGAGTTTTATTGAACACATAAAGATGGTATAAATTTACTAAGAGTCCTATTAGGACTAAAACTCATAACCAATTCAAGGCATAAGTGTCCACTCAAAATATTAGAACTGACTACTAAATAAGACACCTACAAGTAGTTAAGAATGTTATCGAGAAGTCTAGATATGAGTATTATAGATAAATCCAAAAACTTTAAGAATCTTTCTTGAGTCATTGATAGAAACATTCCACAATATAACCCTTCAGAGAGATTTCAAATTAGCAATGGTGTCTTTATTCCTGAGTGGCTACTTTTTTTTTGAAAATCTACAAACTTCATACCTTTCATGTAGCAAATGCATGTCATGTGTTAGCTTTGCATGATTCCTAATAAGATCACACACCTTCAACTTTGTGAGGAATGTCAACATGCAATGTCATGGCCTCACATGATTTTGAGTAAACTCTTTTTTTTTAGTGCTTGCAAGCTAAGCTCATTGTGTGTCAGATTTGTGAAATTATTAACAAGACTATCTACCTTCATCTTTGTGAAAGAATGTCATCTCACTATGTTATTGCCTCGCACAATTCCAAGTAAAACATTTTATTTTTAGCACTTGCAAGAGGAGCTTGCCACATGCAAGATCCATGAGGTTTTGAGAGAATCATAGAGGAGAGACTTTGAAAAGGTCCCACTAGTTTACCATATGTCTTGATAGTGAGATCCCCCGAAAGGAAGGCAAAGGAGTCCACACTATGACTGGAGTAGGCCGCATGTTGGCAGGGTGAAAGTCCTAGAAAATTTAAATAGTGGATAAGGAACCAAATCACACCATAAACCATGTCAAAGAGAAAATACATCAGGGCACACTACATATCCAAATCAAGAACATAAATCCAAATAATATTCAAATATCCACATGATTCAAGAATCAACTCCATTTGATTAGTTGCAATAAAAACATAGAATGTTCTAGGTGAAATTCATGCAGCGCACGTTGGAGAGAAGGTAATGATACAGATCTCTAATGCGGAGGTGGTTTTAACAAATTCCATGATGATTATCAACATGCAAAAAACACGTAGACTTCTTGTACTAGTAGTTCAAAGAATCATTTCTCACTTTAAAATATTTTTTATTTAAGCCTGGGGCACCTTGTAAAAGGGAGTTGGTTGTTCTTCTTTTGTTTCCATTTTTGGCTGGTAAATTCAGTACTCTGCCATTTTGCACTAAGGAACCAATTGTAACTATGTCAGACATTAATATTGCATGATTATTCTTTTAATTGAAATAAAAAATAATAGAATGTGCCAAGTTTGCCTTTCTATGTGTTTTTTCTATGTTTGAATATTCTACAATTTCTATGTTTTTAGCAACGGATGTTATTACTAGTAATTGAGAGTCTTGGATTTTATAATTTCTAGCATAATTTGTGAGTTATGGATCATGTAAGGATATTTTACTCTTCCATTTTCCTCAAATTAGGAAATTAAACTATGGCTTTTTATGGCTTGAATTTATTAATAGTAAAATCAATTAGAATGATGAAATGATCTGCATATTTTTATTGAGCCTTGAGAGGTACTTCTCGTAGAAGGATCCAAATGTCATACCCTATGTCTATGTAGCTTTGTGTATTTCATTATCATCCCAACAATAAAGGATTTATAGTTTGTCATGCTCAATTTCAAAAATTAGAATTTCTTTATGATTTTATGAAAAGGGATTTGAAGTGTTGTAAAATATGTGTATTAGTGCATTGCCTTAGGTTAGCTAGGATAATATCCAATCTTCTCTCTTTCCACCCTAGAATACTAAAGAGATGGCTTTTGAAATCCCAGAGGTTGTTTTAGAGATCGTACTAAGGTCTCACATCTATGAAATCTTTGGACTACCCTAATAATAAGTTAAACTTTTGGAGGTCAACAATTTTCTTGGCATGCCCAATGGGAAAAAATATTTTCATCATTGGAGATTTGGTTGCTTCTTCAACATATTCAGCCTCAAGAGGCACCTATGCAAGCACTTGGCAATCCTACGGGAGAATTAAAACATCCACATGACTCTATAGATACATTCCCAAAATCCCAAATATTAAGTGAACCTATTATTCTCATTTAAGCTATCATTTATAAAGTGTTCTCTTGAATCGTGCTTTAGGATGGAAACAAATCATGAACATTGTAATTTTATTCCTCCTTTGCATAAAAATACATAGCAATTGTCTTCTTACCCATAATTTTAAATGGATAATAATGTTAATTTTTCCCATATCCTTCCATGGACAAAATAATTCAACAAGTTCCAAATGTCTACTTGCCTTTTCGACAATTAGATCTCACTTTCCAACAAACCCAAGAGATTCACTCCATCTCATACTAGTATGTTCACTCTTTCATTCAACATCAAAACACAACAAATTCTAGTAACCTAGCATCAAAGAGATCATGTTGGATATCCAAGAACAATTGAATTTGATTGAGGAAAAATAGAAATATAAGGATCAACTTAGTTTCTAAGTCCAACTAAAACAATAGAAAGTGTATGTCTAAAGGATGCAACAAGAGAAATTTTAAGCAATGTGAGCTACTGCTAGAAGATAAAATGAACTTATTTGGAAAAGAGAAGATTACATTCAAAGCCTTTAGGCTAAAAAATCTAGCCTTAGAACAAGAGATATCTTCAAATGAATCACCTACCTATAGAGACTTTAGGCCTATCATTTCATGGAAAAATATTACTTAAGAGCCTACTCCCACTTAAGAAGACCAATTTACTTGGTCTCATCTATGAACAAAAATCCACTTGCAATCCTCATTTCATGATACTATTTAGCTTTTTAAGGGTGGAGTTGTGATTTGAAAAGTTGATTGGCCACTTGAACAAGAAAAGGAGAATAAGAATACTCTTAAAGGTGAGCTCCCACAAGCTCATAGAGGCAAGGAGTCTCTTTGTCAACAAAATAAAAATGAAGGTGAATGACCACATTGGCTAGATCCTAGTTGCGTTCAAGGGATAAAGGAGAGAGGTGATTCATGCTTTATATTGAATGATATTCCCTTCTTCATTGAAGGAAAATAAAATAATGAACATAAGCCAATTATAGAGGAAAATTCTAAGCAAAAAAGTGATGAGATGAGGCTTACTAAGCAATCAAACTATGAGGTTAGCTTTTGGAATGAAATAAATCTTGATACAGAGCATGAGAGTATTTTTGTCCTTAAAGGTCCCTGCCAAAGCTTCTATGTGAATAAAATGATTACTACCTAAGAGGAGAGTAAGGAGAAAATTGATGAAATTCAATTCTGGGATAAATTAAAGGATTTCTACTCATCGATTGATATTAAATATATAATATGGTGAAAATTTGGAATTAGGGTTTCACCAAGTAAATCCACTAAATAACCCAATTAACATCACATACATTGAAAAAGGGTTGAACCTAATAGATCTAGGCTCAATCTGAATGGGGAAAGAGGCTAAGATTCTAATTGGATTCAATTGGTTTTAATTGAATACCCTCTTTCTTAGTCAAATTTGGAATGCAATCATGAAATCTGGATAAAACAAGGAGTGATTGAAGTAAATTGTTTAAAAAAGACTACAACAAATATCCCATAGAGACACAAACTGAGATCTAGGAAAATTAAGATGTTTAGAACTTGTTCCCAAAAGTTTTGCCTAATTTTTTAGGACCAGGTAGCATATATTCACCCTGGTCCTCCAAATTTTCCTTTTTCCAAACCTGAACTTATTTGTCACTATTAACTTTACCATAATTCTAGAGTACAACTCTTGCACCTTTTTCTTAAGCACAGAAAGAGAGAAAAATATATTATGGATAGGGGTTTGCCTAAGTCAAACCCTAGTTTAGAAATTAACGTTGTATGAAATAATGCAAATACTGAAATAACCATTAAGAAGATTTACCTCAGATTTGTAATTATTGATGATGATGAAATTCTCTTTGAATGTAATCACAAATTTTGAATGTAATGGCATGAAAAACACATGAAGATGAAAAACCCTAATCATACACACACTTGTATGAAGATTTATGTAAGTTATTTTCTCCACAATTCTTGAATGATGAATATGCAGCCTTGAATCTTTTAAGATGCTTAATGATGTATGCTTCATGGATGCATGAATAATATAGATTGAGTCTTAGATATAAAATAAGTTGATAGGATGTCTTTATATGGGGTTCCCTAGGTAAATTACCAATTAGGCCGACCTCCAACGGTCAAGTGTAGCCACAAGGGGAAAATGCCATTAGGAAGATAAATAAATTGCCCCGTTTTAAATTGGAGTCTATTAGAGGGGGGCCAAGGTGTTTTGAGGTGCCCTGGTCAAGACTAGGGCACTCCACACCCTAGTCCTCCTCCAAAAAATACCAATACAAAGATAAAAGGGGAGAGGATCTCTAAGATGGGGCCCACCAAATGTTGTTAATGACATCAAAGTTGGAGAATAAGGTCAAATCAAACTTAGGAGTGGATGGAGATAGGACACGCTAAACTAGGAGCACAAACATGAGGTGTAAATTAAATTGGTTACAATTTGTGATGCTAAATTTAGCTGCCACTTTAACAAGAGTATGAGCCTATGCATATACTTGCAGTAAAGTAGAAAGATGAGAGAGAGGAGCAATTAGGAGAAAGATCACAAGGAGATAAGACATCACTAATTTTGAGAAACCAAGCCCCTAATCTTAGGATCTTAACTAACACAATCACATGCAAGGACACAAAAACAAGACAAATACAAAAAGGCAAATAAAGACAAACTATAATAAAATACACACCAAAGAGACTCCAAGTCAAAGAGTTAAAGAAACCTTGAAAATAAAAATGTCTCAGCCACTAATATCATTCTCAAAATTCTATCACAAGAACATGAGAAATCAAATAAAAAGAGTAATAGTATGCATCAAATGATGAACCACGATCCACAAATAAAATATCTATGAGCTCATGGGAAAGAGGAAAGAGAGAGGGCATGGATGCTATAAGCTAGTAAGTTGTGTTATGGTAGGTGATCCATGTTAGGGAGGAGAGTCAAAATAGTTTCACTCATCCTGTTACATATGTCATTGTCTAGTTTTAGGAATTAACCATCTCATATAAGACTTTGTTTTGTTTGGTTTTGAGCATGCAACGACATTTATAAGACATGGAATAAAAATGAAAATGTTTGATTTTAGGAACATCTCGTATTTGACTTTGTTGGTCTAGTTTCAACAATGTGTACCTCATATAAAACAAATATATGCTTGGTTTTAGGAACATCTTGTATAAGAATTTTTTTTGTCTGGTTTTGAGAATGTGTACCCTATATAAGACATATAAACATGTTGCATCTGGTTTTGGCCATAAAGAATATTGTATAAGACTCTGTCTTGTCTAGTTTCACATTTGAAAACCCTATATAAGACATGTAAAATATAGTACAAAGATGTTGACATGTAATGCTCCCCTCAAGATATCAACATATTCTTATGTTGACATCTTAAGATAGATGGAAACAAGGATACACACCTTCAACACCAAGGAGATATCCTTTTAGGCAGCAATGTTCATAAATCCAAGCTAAAGAGGCACTATGCTTCTAAGAAAGGATATGATAGTTAAAAAACAGATATCCTACAAGTGTAAAGGGAATCCTTTGGAGGAGAAGAGATATTTTCTCAAAGACATCTACCTCCAAGTGGATATTTTTGAACAAAAATAACATCATCAACCAAAAGAGAGGAAGGAGAACAAGAATGCACACCTTCCCCCTACTGCTAGGTGAAAGTGATTCTTGATGAAGGATGACACACTTTTGATGCAAAGTGAGGGGTTTGTTTAAATATATATACATTTCAAAGTGTACAAGAGGTTGTAGTCAAGGATACACACCTCTTGCATAAGAGAGAATCCTTGAGAAAATAAACATCTTCACACAAGGAATGACATTGTATCATAAGAAAACACCACTCAACAAAGGAAAAGTGGATCCTTAGAAAGGATAGGAGAAATTAATTCCCCCAAGCATAGAGACAATGAGAAGAATTGCACAACCTCTAAAGATAAATTATACATAGGAAGATGTACCCCTTTAAGAAAAGAAAGGTCCTAAACAAGGAACACACATGTACTCACATGAAAGAATATTTAATGAAAGAAAAGACATCAAGCTATGCACAATGCAAATTTAAAGAAGAGGTAATATTAAAAAATGAGAGAGATAATTAAACCTATTGGCAATATTGTCATTGATGTCAACTAGGGAAGTTTGCAAATGAAAGGAAGACATTAATGAGTTGCAGTTGTGAAAAAGTATGAATTGAAAATTATGCAAAAAAGGGTTGAATTCATGTGTCTATATCTTGTATTGATGTTATAAATTAATCTCATAATATGATGGATCTATTGCTTGTGATTAGTGTATGCTGCAAATTGAAAATTTTAAAAATCCTTATGGGTGCAGTTTTTCGATGAGACAGCTTTCTTGTCTCATCGACATGTATTCATGTCAATGAGACATGGCTTATCGGCAAGATATTTTTCCTTTCTCACTGGTATTTATAAGCTATACCAACAACCCTTTTTTTTTGATTTGAGGACTTCTCCTCTTGGTGACATCCTTCTTTTTGATATGATGTTCATTCTGTCTTACCAGCATGGTTCCATTTTGATGAGAGACTTGTTATATCTTGTCGACCTCTATGTGTTATACTAACATGATCTTTTTCTATATTATGAGGTTTCTATCTAGGTGACAAGGTCTAATTTTGGTGTAACTATGAGTTTGTCTTGCTAACGTAATTTGTATTTTCGGTATAACCTTGTATATTGACATTACCACTTTTGGACTTTGCAGACCTTGGGTTATTACAGTGATGGAAACTCTTTTTGGTGTGACATGCAAAGTGTCTTGGCAACATACCTTTTTCCCCATATGACTTCATCATCTCTGTCGGGCCCACTTCATCCAGGTGTCCATTGGCATTCATTTGGCAGTCGCTGATTGATCCACCTGTGCCATGATCTGTTCACATGGGGACCCTTGGTTTTATGTCTCTCTTCCTTCCTTATGACCCTCCGTATCAGTAAGACAAAATTTGGTTTGTGTAGAGCCCCCACATCATGCCGATATGCCCTTTTCAGTGGGACATTTGATATGTCTCACTAACATGTCCCTTGTCGATGAGACCTTGCCTTTTGGCAAGACTCACTTTGCCTTTGGTTGACCTTTGGTGACATAGTGAAATGACCTTCTTCACTGAGATGGAGAAGGTATCTTAGTGATAACCTACATTATGTTTGTTCATGGAGTGTTGTGTTGGACTTTTGGGCCCACTTTGGTCATATTATCTATAGGTATTTAGATGGAGGGCACTCATTGATCCACCTAGGTGATGACATGTTCATGTGCGACCTCCTTCTCTCTCTGACTTTCCTTGAGTTTGATGTGACTTTGTGAGGTCTTAATGACATGTTCCGTATTCATTGTGATGAAGTGATGGTCATGGTGATAAAAATGGTTCTTTTTGGGGTGACATTTCTCTTTGACAAGACCCGATATACATCTTGTTGTCTTGTGAAGCCATAGCGACATGACAGTTTTGATGTGACATAGTCATTGTCACATCGACAAACAGTGGAGATGAATTTCCTTTGCTGTAACCATAGATACCTCTTGTTGACAAAGTTTCTATTTTAGTGTGAGATATTACTTTGGTGTGACTCCCTAATGCAACTTGGTGACCCTTTGTGCTATAGTGATAGGTTTTATGGTTATTGTAGTTGTGTGATGTCTTGCCAATAAAACCTTGAATGTAAATTCTAACTAAATAAGGTGATTTCAACAACTCCAATGAAGCCCGATAGACAAATGGTCCATGTGGGTGATAAACAAATATTGACCTAATGACATGGAAGGAAACCGAGTACACAAAGCGCATGGAAAGAATAAAATTCCATTTGGATGATAGAGCTTTGCCTTGCAAAGTTGGTCAACATGAATGCTCCAATTTTGGTAGTTTGGAAATCCAATCAAAACTAGTCGAGGAAGAAAATAAGGGACACTTTCATTTAATACTACAGACTATTTAATGGCTCCAAGTTGACCTGAAAATATTCTAGCATGAGATGTCACTACCATGGGATTAACAAAGAATGTACAGTTGACAAGACATTATCTTATAGGGAAGACTAGGGATTACTAAATATAGTAATCTATACCCAGAGATACAATCTAATTTCAGAAGGATACCATGGAAAAGAATTTATGATTGGTGGCTACTTGTGTACAAAAGATTGGATTAGGTTGTAGACAATATCTCTTAGATGACTGACATGATTAAAAGTTTGAATCTATTTTGGAGGGAAAACTTGCATGACAAAATGGAGATGATGGTGATGAGATGTGATTGAAGTAGTAAAGTGGGACTAGTAGAGAAAGTGAGAGCTGTCATAGTGAAAGAAGTTGTGTGTGTGTCATAGCCTAGAAGAAAAGTGTGTGTATCCATGAAAAGAATAGAGTAGATCAAAAGAAAAAGTTGTTGCAGTGCTGCAGAAAAAGATAAGGTAGTTGCAAAGCTGAAAAGAGAGGCATGTGTGTGTATACTGAGCAAAGAAGTGTGTGCATCTTGAGAAGGTGAGAATGCAGAAGAAGAAGAGTATAAGACAAAGCTAAGTGGAAGAAGCAGGAACTTGTGAAGAGATGAATAGATGTGTTCAGAGAAACTAAAAGGAGGTAACAAGAAGAATACCATAATGAGCAATAGACACTAGAAGAAAGAAAGGAGATATCAAAGGATCAATATATTAGAGCAACAATATGTGGATAACATTTAAGTTTTAAGGGTTACAAAACTCATTTGTAAGAAGGCATTTCTTTGTATGAAATATTTTATTGAATCATTGTAATTATCTATGTGGATGCTCAAAGAAGGGGTCGATGTTCCTTTGGGTAGGTGCCCATAAACTACAGGGGTTGATGCTTGTTTGGGCAGGTGCTCATAAATATTATAATTAGTTTTTCATTGTGAGGGTGGATTGGAGCAGTACACTCTAGTAGCTATTCTCATCGAGGTTTTTCCCATAGTGGGTTTTCCTCATACACCCCGTGTTATGTGGTTTTCTCTTGTTTACATGTGTCTTTGATCTTTTTTTATTAGTGCTTGGACAATTTGATTTAAAGGTTTAAAGATTCACTGATTCACCCCCCTCTCAATGGTCAATTTGTATTCAACAATTGGTATCAGAGCCCTAGGTTCCCTATTTGATAAGCTTTCTCTAGATTGGTGATGCAGAGTACATAGCAAGAAATGTACTAATGGGCCTACTTCTTGGTTTATACACCCAAAGATTGATTTCTCACTCCTAGGTGGTCCAATGGATTCCTAGATGGAAGGACTAATATCCTAAGTGTGTTTCACACCCCACACATCTTCTCAAGGTTCTAGGGAACTTACACAACTCCAACCAAAATTGGGTTTTAGGGACACTTTCCCCAAATTTGACCAAAATATGGAAATCTGGCCTCGAGTCTACAAATCCTCAATCTAATGATTGGAATAGTTTACTTATGGCTAATAAAAGGACAACCAACCACAATTTGGATTATGGGACCTCAACAAGGCTAAGAACCCTTATAGGGCTAGAGGATCCTAATAGGTCTCTTTAGTCAGTTTATGGGCAACAACTTGCAAAAATTCCAAAGGACTAGACAAAAAACCACTATTTTGGACACCCTTTTTGGACTTACAAAAGATCCCAAAGCTGCAGGAATTGAATATACTCCAGCATACCCCTACCCTTACTATGTTCACAGACCTAATAGGCCTAATTAGGCTTGGTTAACAAAGCAAGTATCAAGGAATGGGTGCATAGAACCAATGCAACACTTTGGTTAGGTTCTCCTACCTCCAAATGAACATGAGCCACTATTAAACCTATCACCTTGCTTGTTTGGCTGACTGTCCACACAATGGTCTCATCGGTTAAGCTAAATACATAGAGATATTTAGCCTAGAACTTGGTGGTTGAGGAAATAAACAAACTCCTCCAGTCCTGAGCCTTTAGGGTCTTACTATACACTCTCCTAACTTTCATTTTACAATTGGCTATGATTTTCCACTGTAGAAAAGACAAGTTAGGGTTCCATCTCTGCACTAACCCTGAGATTAAGGGTTTCTAGACCAGTCAGAATAGAAAGAAGACAAAACCAATACTCTGGTCACCAAGTGAACTCCAAACATGGGAAAAAATGAGATGATTCAATTTACCATCGTTCCATGCCTAGAGTTTTGATCTGGTAATTCATACTATACTGTACTATCCTAGAAAAAAATTGCTCACAAAATTCAGTGATTCTCATTCAATTCTCTACCAAAATAATATCCAATCACTTCTCCCCTCCACCACAAAGGTTTCACATGCTTACATAGACCCTTTCCAATTAATCGTTAGAACCAAAATGTGACTTCTCAAAGCAATATTGCAAAAGTTGTTGACAACTTTTTTGACAATTTTGCAACTTTTGGCAATTTGCATCCTTCAAGCTCAAACATGTTTAGGATCCATTCTAAAGTCATTTATTTGCTAAAATAATATGAAAACCAATTATGACATCCTATTCTAAGGTCCTATTGGTCTAATGAGACCCAAGGTTGTCTTAAGGTACCTTTGGGACTCTTAGCCTTACAAATTGGACCAAAACATTATTAGGTGGATCCAAAGGATCAACACCAAGATTACACCCTATTAACCTCTTACTACAACCTAGTGATCTTCCAGAGTCTGAGATATGTCTTAGGTTCCCTGCACCACTTGGGTAGATTATGGTGTGTGAACACAATGATTATGTATAGTAACTCATCTATTAGTGTATTTTTTATTTTATGACACAAAATATGTCATTTGGAGCTCAAGAATGGAAGTCTATTTATCCTCTCTAGGTTATGATGTCTGGATGTCAGTTAAAGATGGATAGTTTATCCTTGCTACTCCTCCAACTAGCCTTGATTCTAAAAGGAAACATGAGAGAAATGATGAAGCAATGAAGACTATTCTCAATGGGTTGTCTGATGGAGAGTCCTTTAAAGTCAAGAAATGTAAGTTTGCAAAAGATGTATGGGATAAGTGCAACAAAATATATGGAGAAGTACCTAGCACTGTAGTTCAAACCCAAGAAAGAAAAATAAGAGAGGTTCTAGAAAGAATAAAGATGATAAAATAAGGTCAAATTGTAGTTGTAGTGAAAATGAAAAAGAAGCCTAGTTGGTTATGGCACAAGAGACACAAAATGAGAAGAAAACATCAAAGTGTGATAATGAGACTCAATCTAGAAAGAAAGAAGTGTTTAGCAGTGATGATGAAGGAGAGCTAAGATGTGCTCTTGAATAATTATACAAAGTTAGGAAAGAATATAGAAAATAGAAGATGTCAGCCTTAGAGGAACAAGAACGGTTGATAAAGAGACTTGAAGATTCTAAAATAAATATCATCAAAATGACAACTTAGCTCAAAGAAGTTAAATGCATGTGTGAAGTAATAACATTAGAATTTGATTCCAATAAGAGAAGGTTTGAGGAGTTAGAGTCAACAATGCAGACAAAACAAAAGGAGTGTCAGAAGATAGAAGATGAAATGACAAATCTAAAAATGGAGCTTGAGAAGTGCTAATAAGATCTCAAGCTAAGGATGAAGTACGATGGTAGCACCAGTGCATTGAACAATATGTTGAACAAGAAAAAGAAAAACAAGGATTCTACTAGTGTAGGATATGATGTTGTCCAATGTTCTACAAGTGTTGATTCATAAAAAAGAGAAATAAACTTTGTATCCTTAGGCCAGGATGATAATGAGAAAACTTTCATATTTGTTGCTTCATGTATAGAGAATGCCACTATTGATACAAGAATTGATTATTCTAATTACAAGGGAAAGGACAAGTTGAATGAATATGGCTCCATCAGAGATAAGGACACAAGAAGAACATCTAGGAGACCCCCTGCTAGAAGATGAAATGGAGAAAACAAGGTTGAAAGATCTTCACACATTTGTCAAAATAAATTCATAAGTTACAAGATCTCTTTCTCTAGTTATTGTTACTCTTGCAAAGTTTATGGGCATAAGGCAAGTGAATGTTGGAAAATGTCTAAGAAGAGTCTAGATGCATATAAGCATAAAATTTTAAATAGTAGAATCATGCATAGACCTGCTCCCAACCATGAAAGAAAGAATCCTTTTATTGTCCTAAGAGATAGGAGCATTATATGTTATTACTACAATGGATTAGGTCATAAGAGTCCTAAGTGTAGAAGAAAATTATATCAGTCAAGAAGCAACCCCTCCACTTACTCTTTCAACAAAAAAGTAAAATGTAACAACTATGGTCATCATGAAAGAAAAGGTAGAACACAAGAAAGAACCAAATATGCATGGAACAAGAATATAAGTGTCTAGAATTTATCTTGTTCCTTCAATTGGTCATAGAGGTATGGTTTGGATAAGAAAATCCTACCAGTCAAACAAAGGTCACTCCATTGCAAAGGTTGATGTAAACACAATAAGTTTTACATGTCACAAGGTTGGGCATAGAGAACAACACTGTAGAAGTAATCAAATTAAATCATCTAGATACAACAAGAAGGAAAGCACCTTGATCAAGAAAAACAAAATGCCTATTAAAGTTTGGAGGAGGAAGTATAATTTAGGTGATGAGAGAGGTAAGAAGGAAGGATCTATGAGAACTATGCATTCCATACACATATGACATCACCTCAACATTAATGAGAATCATAACTCTAAGGAGAGATAAATATGACATCTTTTACCCCCAAACTTCTGGAAGAATGGGTGTTTCAAAGTGATAAGGAAGATGGTTAGAATAAAATATTGTTTATGTATATATATTAATTGTTGTTGAGACCAGCTAATATTGTGCATTTTGTTGTAGGTCCTTGTAGTATAGAAGTTTATCCCTTGATAGCATATCAAGCTTAGACATTGTTGACATATAGATCATTATGAAAAGGAATTTAGTTGTTGTTGCACACTTGTATACATAAGGGTGAGTACAACTGTAAGTGTTGAAAAACAAATTTTTAGACAGGCCACATTGCATAAAGTTGTCTATGTTGAACGGTTGTAGATGAATCATTGTAAACTAAAGTGTCATAGTAGAGCTCAGTTGTGAAAGGATTGATCCATGGCATCATTAGAGTTTGAGTTTGGATAAGTTGAGAATGTAGTTGTGTGTCACACAAATTATTTGTGACAATATTTTATTCAGCAAAAAAAGATACAAATAATTAGACTAGTTGGATGATAAGAATAGTGTAGCATAAAGGTGAATAACAGCTACATAGGAAAAGACCAAAGTTTCAGGATGGGTTGAACACTCAGATTAGAGTTGAAATAAAAGGGCAATTATGGAGGTGCAAGATGTCTATGTTGTCAAATTGCTATGCAAGAGTAATTCATTGTCAAGAGGAAAATAAGAAAAGATAATGTAATATTGTATCTGAAAGGATAGTGTACATGAGGAAAAAAGATGAGGATTTGAGAGTATGTGAACAACATAATGGGTAATGCACAAGAGAAAATTGAAAATAACTAAGGACAAACCTGCACGAGTTTTGTTAGTGTTCAAGGCTAGTTGTAGCAGATGGGAATCAAAGGACAAAACTGATCAGAACTTAGCAACAGAGAAAAGGAAGGAGATGTATAAAGCACGATGATTTATGTTGAAACATAGGTATCCTAGCTATAAGGATTGTAGACAACTAAAAATGTCTCATTAATTCTAAACTAATTATTCATCTATTTAATTAAGTAATTCTTTAATTATTTGATTAAACTAATTATTTTTTCTAATCATCACCCTTGACTATTACTAATTATTTACATTTCATCATTTTATTCAATTAACCCTATCCCAATTATTAATTAAATATTATTTATTTATTAATTGTGACTTATTCCTTAGTTAAATAATCTTTATTCTTTAATTAATTCATTCTCCTAAGTTTAAATAATTTCATTTAAATCATTTAAAATAATTAATTAAATTCCTCCAATTTGCCAAATTAAAAATTCCAATTCATTACATCTAATTTCATTCCATTTCCCCCCCAATTCAAATTTCATATCATTTCATCTAATTTCACATTTCACCAAATCTGAATTTCAGTCTATTTCATGTGCATTTCAGCATTCAAAAGACCAAATTCAAATCCAAATTGAAAATAAAATCAAATTCAATTTCAAAATCCTATAGTACATGCTAAAATCAGAACTGCTTGATCAATTTAGTCTTCTAATCAATCATTTCAATCTTCTAATCCATCAATTTGGTCTTCTAATCAATCATTTCAATCTTCTAATCCATCAATTTAGTCTTCTAATCTATCAATTCGGTCATCTCCATAGTCTATGTTAGGATTCCCATAGCTACTGAGAGGGGGGGGGGGGTGAATCAGTATCTAACCGGTGAGTTGAATTTCTTAACTTAAAACATGTAGAATATATTATAACAGTGTACCGGTATGCAAGAAATAATGCAATGAACAGAATTAAAAGCATCCACATGAAAAACACACCATAACACAATGATTTAACGAGGAAAACTGGTGTGGGAAAAACCTCAGTGGGATTTGTGACCCACAATATTCACTTACTGGCCAATAAGAGAATATTACTACTACAAGAGGGGCCTGCACATGCAAGAAGGCCAACTACCTGGAGCTCACTGCTCAAATACAAAATAGGAAGTCTCACTTACTTACAAAAATGGATTATACAAATCCAGTATCTTGTACTGCTTCAAAATAGCATCTATAATGCCAGATCTAGTACCATTTTCTGCTTTGCTTCTTACATAAACCCTTAACCTATAATTTGCTTAATAGGTCTGCCTTATTTTGCCTAAATATATTCCTCTCACTTACTTACAAATGTTCTATAATGATCCCTTATATATATGAGTCATTATACAATGATGCCAAGTTAGCTTACAAATATTTTACAATAATAAACAAAATATAATATAACAAAAATCTTGTCGGCCTCTGTGCCAGTATGCTTCCTTTCTCTACCGGTGCCGATTGTCTGAGTGTCAATGTAGAGTCTGATCTTGCTAGTGCTGGTGTAATTCCTTACTGGTGCCATAGGATTGTAAGGTTGCCATCAATGACAAAACCTTCAATCACCTACAATGTCTCATTGGAGTGTGCATATGCCAACAATCTCCCCCTTTGGCATTGATGGCAAAACTCATGAGAAAATTCAAAAGTGTATCCAAAACTTGTAATCCAAAAATATTTCCAAAAATATGTTACCAAAAATATAAGAGCTCCCCCAGAGTAGATAAGTCTTCTGCCAATTAGTTTCTCATACTACTACTCCCCCTTTGGCATCAATGACAAAGGTTGTCAAGATGTCAGTAGAGTTGTAGTCTCAACCTTGTAACTGGGTGGTTACAATTTGAAAAGATCTCCCAAAATCAAGTTTATACTTTCCATAAACTTCTTGATGTCCTTTATTATTGTCTCTATTCTTTGAGATGTACCAATGAGGTGCTGCATATGCTCTGTCGATGTTCTCTGTCCCTGTACTAGTGCCTCAGATATTTCCTTCCATAATGATGCTAGATAGTCCAATCTTGGACTTAGTCTTAGTCTCAAATTCTTTTCCTTATTTACTATTCTCTCCTTTTCTCTTTCTAACTTAAGTAACTCGTCCTCAAAACTTGTTATCCTTTGTTCAAAAATTGATAATGTATCAGGTGAGTTAACAAAATTGTCAGCAAGTTTATTGATTTCATCTCATACCTTGCTCATTTTCTTATCTATTTCTACTATCAAAAAGTTTGTCTTGCAAGTATCTTTGTACAGAGTTTTAAATTCCTTCAATAAGTTACATAGTTCCGGTAGAAGTGTGTCAAATTCCCTAGTACACTTCTTTATCTGATCTTCAAAGAATTTTTGCTTTTCAATTTCCAACTTATCCTTCAATGCCTCTTCCTTTATTTTCTCAATAGTCATTGTGTTCTCAGTTACGTATTTACACAAAGTGTCAAGCTGGCTTAAAGAATCCTTATTGTCTATGTTACATTTAGGAGCTATCATCTTCAAAAGTGGAATTGTGTCATCTATAGCTTTATAAGCCTATGAACTACAATCTGTTATCCTTTTGATGGAGTCCAAAAGTACTTCAGTTACATTTGTTGATTTGTAACCTGTTGAGGAGGAACTAACATTTTGAATTCCATCAGTGGAGGAAGTAACCAAGCTTGTAGTGACCTCTGGTAGGTCAGTTTGTGTTTCCATTTCTTTAAGCAATGGTTTTTTATCTTCTCCTGTTGCTGGTGGCACTATTTCCATGTGAATCTATTCTTGTTTCAGAGCCTGTTGCTTTGCTTGTCTCTCTATTTGTTGCTCTATTTTAGTCTTAGTCTGAGTCTCTACATGTTTCTCTATGTTATCAACTTCAACTTTTCTTTCAGTATTGTCAATGCTATTAGTTGTTGGTGGCTCACTAGCCATATCTATCTTGTTGGTTGTATCTTTGTCTATCATAATATTGACCTTTTGTGTATCAACATCAACTATGTAGGATTCATATCCTCTATGTCCATACTCTCATCTGCCGGTTGATCTTCAGTAGTTGTTACCGATGATGTAATTAGAGGCGATGGGAGTAATTTGTCTTTTACTTTGATACTCAGAGGTCCACCAACCTTTCCTTTTCCTTTGTCCCTCTCCTTCTGGTATACCTTTATTGGTTTGGGGTTCCTATACTCTTCCTATTTTTCTTTCTCAACAAGGAATATGTCCCATGAACTTTTTGTTTCCTCTATTACTTTATTCACTCTTCCAACCATTAATGCAATATGTTGGTGTACAGTAGAGAAAACTGACCAGTTGGCTTCTGCAATTAAGTCATCTATCTCCTTAGGTGAGTTTACTGGGTAAACAACAAGTAACTTTTCAATTTTGATTTTCTTATCAAGCTCTACAACAACTTGTCTTCTTACTCCAGTCTTTTGAACAATTCATCTGGTAGTTCATCTACAACTTCCATTAAGAACTTCTTATAGATGTCCATGTGTAAACAACATTGTTTTCAACTTGTTCTTTTTCATCTGCTGACAAAGTATCATAGACCTTTCCTATGTTCTTGATTTTCCCTTCCTCTATGATTTCATTTAGCAATTTTTCAAGAGGGGCCATGTTTTGTTTAGTCTTCTTCTTCTTTGGTGTTGTCTTTCTAACTGGAGACCTCACTGCCTATTGTTTTTTCTAGTCCTTCTAGGTGAGGGTGTGGATGTCAATGAAGGATCCCTTTTCCTTACAACTCTTTTGAAAGTTGCAGGCATGCCACTCTTCGAAGAAGTAGCTACCGGTGATAGGTGAGTCTCAAGCTGTAGAGTTCCTAACTCATCCTCAGTGATACTGGTTTGTTTCAGTACATCTTCTTTAATAGCCTTAGTCTATCTAGAACCTCTTCTCACAACTGCTTCAACCTTTTTCACTCTCTTCTTAGATTGAATTTGATTTTCTATGGTCTCAACACTACCAAATACTTCTTCCTTTGGTTCATTTGGTGCTTCCAGAAGTGCTTTAGCATAAGTCTCAATTATATGATCATCAGTCTCATAGCCCATCTTTGTTACCCAAATTGTTCTTGGGATGACTGCTTCCATCTAGATCTCATCCTTTTTTATCACAAAACATATTTCATCCTTGTATTTGTTGACAATCTTCTGTGATAGTCTGATTCTTTTGTTCATCCTAACCTTTAGTGCTTGAAAATAGTCATGAATATTCTTTTCTTTGTTTTCACCCATGTTATTGAATAGGTCTGTTAACTGTTTTCCTACCGGTATATCAAATCCAAGGTTCTTATTTCCTATACCGGTAACCTGTTTGGTTATGTGTAGCATCAAGCATACAAGTAGATTTCCAAATCTAAAAGTTCCTTTCTTATCCTTCTTGATTTTTCCTAAGTTATAAATCAACTCATCTTTTAACCATTCACATAAATCAATTTTTACATTATCTTTAACCATGTCATAAGCACTTTTAATGCATAAACTTGAAACTGAGTTAAGTCTATTTGCATGAGTTGCTTTGTATCCTAAGATCATGCTAACAAATCTCACATTTATATCGGTCACATCATTAACCCTCAGAGACCTTCTATCTATTGTTGCACCAGTTAAGTTCATTACTAGGTCATTTGAGACCTTCTTAGTCTTGTCTAGTCTGTTACCGGTGGAAGGTAACCCTGTTACTACTTTCACAACTTCCTTTATAATTTTGTGAATTGAATCAAGCCAGAAGAATGAACCATGTACCCTACTTAAAACTATCCTAATCACTTCCTTGGAAAATTCAGGAATGCAGAGGATTTCAGTGAATCCTAGGGTTTCAACAACTTTATGTTCAGGTTTTACATTTCTGGAGTCATCATATATAACAATCTTATACATGTTTTTAATTTCTTCATCTCCTAATTCCTCTATGTTGCAATGAATGTATATTCTGGGATCTTCTGCAAAAACAACTCCTTTTGGAATTTGGGAAAAAGCACCTACATTGTCATCTTTCTTAGCTACCTCGAGAACTAGCTGAAATACGGGCCTAGGGCATTTTATAATCTTGACTACAATAGGGTTTGCTATGAATTTAGGTGCAAAGGAGGATGCCATGATGATAAATACCTTTTTCTTCCTTTGGATGGATTGATTGCTGAAGTGCTTTGCCTCTTTGCTCGAAATGCCTAAGATCTGCAAATTTTGCACTCTTTGAATGTTTGAAATCTTGGTGAAATGAAATGGAGCCAAAACCACAAATTTATAATGTTTATTTGCCATCTACCACATTTAATGTATGCCGGTTAAGTAGTCACTTAACATTGTCTGCCAGTATAGAAGTAATTTCCAACTTCTCACTATTAACTGAGGGAATTATAGCATATGTCTCATTTGATTGCCAAACCCTCAAGAAAATTTTCTTCAATTTGATGAAGAGCTTCCTGCCGGTGGAGTATTACTCTATCCTGTTGGTGAAGCACTAGTCTATCCTACCGGTGAAGTGTTGATTGGTTCTACCGATGGAGGAGTATTCCCAACAATATTTAGGTTGGACTTTCTAATCCATTGTTTTGAGAATTCTTGCTTAACCTCTTCAACTTTTTCTTTTCCTTTCAAACTAGAACTTTTGTTGTCTGCTGGTGATCCTTTACTTCTATAGAATTTTGCAATATGCCCAATCTTGTTACATGCATAGCAAGTCACATTATTCTTCTGAATAGCTTTCCCATAACCTATGCCGGTTTGTGTTCTACATTTATTAGATAAGTTTCCAAATCTTCCACAAACATAACATCTCACATTCATTTTGCAATTTTCAAAGTTGTGACCAACTTTGTTGCATTTTGAACATTGACCAGTGGGTGTGTTGATATTCTGATAATTTCTAGATCTACATTCATTTTCTCTATGACCGTACTTATTACAGTTAAAGCATTTTCCATTAAATTTATAAGCATTAGTTTGCCTTACCAGTTTGTTGTTATCCTGAGTGTTTGCAGTACCAGAGCTTTCACCAACTTCAAAGCCAATTCTAGAAGTGTCACCTTTAGGTTTTTGATTCTTTAGCAAGTTACCAAGTTCTTCTAAGCTTTTCTTGAATATATCTTTATGTTGATTTACAGTATCTAGTTCTCTTTCTAAGACTTCTTTCTACCTCATCAGCTCATTTGAGTCATTCTGAGTGTGCATCAGATCTGTCTTCAACAAATCATTTTCATAACTGAGTCTTGTGTTTTCATTTGCAGCATCACTTAGTCTTTTGGTCAATTCTTCTTCATTCTTCTTTCTATCTCCAATTTCTTTACAAAATCTCATAGTCATGTCCTACATCTCATTCTTTGTTGTCATGTTCTCTTGTTTCTACTTGTTTATCTTTTCATTAAGTGATTCCTTTTCATCATTCTCATTTTGCATCTTTTCACAAAGTTCTCTTCTCTTGTTTCTTGAAATAGTAAGATTTTCTTGAAGTGCCTGAATGATATCCTAAGCTACCTTTAGATCATCTTCAAGTTTGATATTTTTCAATTTTTCTACATCATAGTCTGAAAGAGTTGCTTCTAGTTGCTTCATCAGATTTTCCATCTCTACCGGTGGCAAGATCTTCCTCAAGTTGTTAAGCTTCTGAAAATAGATGACCAAGCTTTGATACCAATTGTTAGGATTCCCACAGATACTGATTCACCCCCCCTCTCAGTATCTGTGGCAATCCTAACAGTCTATTCAGTCTACCAGTTAATCAATTGAGTTCACTCTCCAATCAATCATGTTAACAAATCAATCAAATGAGTTAACTAATCAATCATGACTAGTTCATTGTCAATCAATCTCAATTTACTATCAATCAACACTTGAGTTATATTTCTCATCCCCTTTGTGTTGAAAATGTATAAATTAAACATCATTTTCTCAATTCAAGCTAGAATCACAGAATCATAGTCTTGAAAATTGTTGTCCATCTTATGCAGGAAATCAAGTACAATACCTGAGAGCCACCTACATCAACAACAATGGAGAAGAGAAATAGAAGCCTTGCTATGTCAATTAAGGGAGTTTTAGATAGATCATTCTTTCAATTCAATTGATTTTTCATTATTTCATTGTCATTTAGGAGTAATATTAATTAGATTAGAGTTGTGATTCGCTCTTATAATCTGATTAATTATGATGATTTTAACCCTGGGTACATTTGGTGGACTTGACGTGAAATCATTCTAACCTTGACTTTCTATTTTGACTGATTTTGCATATTTGTACATGCACATGAATCTTCAGTTTGCAATTGCCATCACATTACTTCACAATTGCTCTGATGTTGCACCGTAATTGCTAAAACAAGTCACAATTTACTTAAGGGTTGCAAAATTAAAAATTTATTTGTCATTTCTTTATACATAGATCTTGCACACCTAACCCAGAAAAATCATTAAATTCTGGAGATTTCCTTTTTTTGCATAAAATGGTTCTAACCCAATGGCAAGAAAGGTGCCTTTCAAAACTGCAGGTGCCAAGAGGAAAATTAATATCAAAGAAAGAGAAAACTTCTATCTTCTCTCTTTTTCTTCTGCCTAATTTTTTTTTTTAATAGCCTAACTAATTCGCAATTGCTTTATTAGAAATTTGCAATTGCTTAGTCAATAGTTTGCAAATGATATAATACCAATTCACAATTGATTATATGCTAATTTGTATTTGCAGAAATAGGGTATACTGCTTTTATTTCAGTTGCTCTTTGTTTTCTGTCAGTAATTGCCTCTGTTTTTTAAAACAGAGAGGTCAAATTTGTATCCAACTTTGAAAAGTCATAACTTTTCACTCCGAACTCGAAATTGCAAACCGCTTACATCATTGGAAAGATCTCCAAAATCTCTAGTTCTAGTCCTTTTTGGATCTACCTATGCCAAAATCCTTAAAGAACCATCCAAAGTTTTGAGGGCTCAAAATGCTATGAAGACCTCCGAAAATGCAATTTACTAACATGTAGAAAAATACCAAAAATTATATTTTTGATATTTTTAAAATTTGTAACCGAGAAAAGAAAAAAATAGGTTGGAGAGCCCACAATGTGCTTACTAACATCATTTTTTGTAGGGGTAGCTTAGAAACACTTCAATTTGGTGCTAATTAATAAAATAAACCACAAACAAACTTGTCTTCTTTTTCACAATTGCTTTGAAAGTTAAAATTGAACCCCATGCTTTTATGGAGCAACATCTCCAAATAGATTAGAGAATCATTGCGATAAAAGGTTAAAAAGAACCCTTACTTTTTGTGTCTTTGAAGGGATAGGTATCATGCTCTCCCTTCAATGGGTGATCAAAGATCCAAACTCTCTTCTTTCATGCTTTCATTTATTTTTTGGAATTAAATCCTTTAGAAGGTCCACCCTCCCAAGTTGCCCTTAGGGCGCCATTAAGGCCAGTGAGAGGGGAACAACCTAAGTGGCAATGACTATGTTGGTATTTTGATGATGTTTAGTTGTGATTGTCATTGATGGACACACACTTATTTTATGTATGAGTTAATCTCCACTAGTAATATGTGTTGTATTGTTCACACCAGTATTATATACCATTAAATGTTTAGTATTTGTTTGTAGAAGACTATCGATGTTCTGAATAAAATGCTTATCAATCAAGGCATGACCGAAGACATCAAGCGCTATAAAGACCTCAAGCGGAATGAGGACCCCTAGTGGCAGTCAATCTTTTTTATCGGAACACTATGTTCTAGTTTACTATTCTTTTTTTATCGGTACATTGTGTTAAACTGGTAAAATTGTAATGTGTAACGAGTTATCATCCACCGACACTTTAGCGGTATTTTTGTGTTGTGTTACCAAATGTGTCTATATGCCTTGAACCTAGGAAATTATAATTCAATCTCATTGGACTGACATTAAATCAACTTCCTTTTTAAGGACATCATGTCTAGGGTTTTAAGATGATGAATGTATGTATGTGCATGTGTGTATTGGAGAGAGAAGTTGTTGCATCATGTGATAGAGATTAAATATACAAAGGGTAGAAGACTGAAGTAATGCTGCAATGCATTAATAGAGAGATGTCAAGGATCTAATTAAGCATTCTGTGCTATTGTCTAGATCATTCACTTGTTGATTACTAATCTCTTGGACAAGTCTGAAACCCTTAACCAGGTAGGCCTATCAAGCCTTTTGTAGAATCCTCTAACAAGGTGGTTCACAGTTGTGGATCTAAAATCCTTTAATAGGCTAGTCTTTAATAGGACTTATCTCCTAACAAAGATCTAGATTCCTAACAGGATCTGTTCTGGTGAAGAACATTGTAAGGCCTTAATTGGTCTGACCTTAACTGGTCTGGTTACTATTTTGCAAATAGTTGACTTGTGAGTTTTACTCACCATGGTTTTTCCCATTTGGGTTTCCACATCAAAATATCCCATGTTATGGTGATTGTGCTTCTGTGGGTGAATGTTCTATTTTCTATTTGGCTCGTTTGTGTTTTAACTAGTTTGTTGTTTAAACTACTATACCAGTCTGCAGTAAAATTGCTTAAAAGTTGGGTTAAGGTTTTGGGCATACTAATTCACCCCCCCATCTTAGTATTCATCAATTGGTATCAAAGCCAACCATTCTCTAATTCTAACCACTTGAAAGGAGATATGGGGGAATATAGCATGAGGGAACTCACTCACCATTTGGCTGAATCTGAAAGAGCCTATGATGAAATGAAGATCAAATATAAAGCCTCTTTAGCCAAAAGAAGAGAGCTTGTTGAGAAAATGATGGAAATCACTGAAAATAACTCTTTTGATGAAGCAGACATGGATGCCCTAGTCCAAGAAGTGGAAAAACTAAATGAGTCCAAAACTAACCTAAGGAGGGAGCTGGAAGGACTGACTATCAGGATGAGTCAGGAGCTAGAAAATAGAACAAAAGCTGAAGATATAGTGAAGGACAAGGAGCATGAGATCTCTAAGTTGAAACAAGATATTGGTACCATCACCACTTATCTGCAAGAGGGTAAGGAAGAGAAAGAAGAAATGCAAGAAGACCTCAATGCAACCATTTCTCGGAATGAAACCTTGATGAAAACCAATGATGCTCTTTCCAAAGAACTTGTTGAGACAAAGGAGATACTTGCAAAGTTCAACCGAAGTGCTATGAAGTTGGACCAAAAGATGAAAACAATGAAGCCATCAAAGGATGCCTCTAGACTTGGTTTTTCTGCATATAAGGAAGGTGAAACATTTGGAACCAAGACTGGTGCACCAAAGGAGAAATCAACACCTAAGATCAACTGAAGCAAAGGTAAGAAAAAGTTCAAACCTGTATGCTTTTACTATCTTAAGGAAGGACATATTGCCAATGTATGTAGGATCAAGGCTTATAATAATTTACCTTACATGCAAAAAAATGTGCATAACCACAAGGCTAGAACTCGTAGATTTAATGGTCATTGTTATGCATGCAAGAAGATTGGGCATAGATCTTTTGAGTGTAGGACAGTTATGAATAACCCCTGGAGTCTATGCACCGAGACCAAGATGGATTGTCCAAGTACCTCCTATGAATAGGAACCTGAACCGGTATAGAACCTATGACCACCGGTCAAATGGTTATGAAGCGTCAACTAGTTGGAGAGCAACCTGTTTGATCTGTCATGGTAGCGGTCACACTACTACAACATGCAGGAGGAAGAATGAAAATGTGAACACCAAACCATGGAGAGCACCTGGTATGGTATGCTATCATTATCACAAAACCAGACATATTGCTAGAACATGTAGACTAAAAAAGAATCCATCAGGAGACATACCGGTCGACTCAGAAGGAAAGGTCGATGTTGAAACCGTTCAGGATATTATGGATAAAATTTGGAAGAAGAAATATGAAGAGGAGCCAAAAAATGTACCAGTTTCTACACTCGGTGTAGAGACCCCTAAATCGGCAAACTAAGCTTTGAAAAGCTTAAGGGAGAACATATCAGTAACAATTTTTTGGACCCTTGGTGTTGTTAGGTCCAACTAGGAAAGCTAATGTACTGAGAGGGGAGGGGTGAATCAGTACTTCAAAACTTTTCTCAAAAAAAATCTTATTGATAAACATAAACTATGTATAGCTGATCTCATAATATATAAAGCTAAAACATAATCATAGAAATAACATCCATACACATTTCACTCCATAACACAAATATTTTGGTTACGTAGAAACTCTTTGGTAGAGAGAAAAATTGTGGTGGGGATGACAACCACAACTTCACTACTGCAATAATAAAAGTTGCTCGGTTAGAGCTACATGTTTAGCTATTTCTGATAGCTTACCCTATTAGGAGTATCAAGATCTTTTAGATCTACCTTGCTAAAGGATTTTACATACACTTTTACAAAATGTTGTACCTGGTTAAAGGTTTTACAATTTATAGACTTTGTTAGAGTATTTTACCCTGTTAAAGGTTTCTATTACAACTCGAATGATTCAATCAAAAATCTTTACAAAATATCTGCAACTTTACATCTAAAATGTTATAGCAGACTCTATGTGCTCAATATGAAATTACCTTGCTCATAGCATACCTCAGTAATTGATAAATCAGCTCGGTGACCTCTTCTGTATACTCTATCCCTAAAACTATTTTTTGAAAAACCTTCTCAGTGACCTCTGAATATCTATGTCACTCTTCTCTTATGATTTTCATTTTCAAATCATCAATCTTTCCTCTCAATGTTAGATACTCAAATCACTCTACATATATAGATCTCTGAGATGATGATCTTGTTCATACATTGATCATACAAACATGTTTTATCAAATGAATAAACATATAAATTATTTCATTGGATAAACTTCCTCAAAATCATACAAAATCTTTGAATAAAATTTCCTATGTAATAACGGTTCCCTGTTCTCGAATCTTGAAACACATTTCCACATATGTGTCCAGGTTCATTGAATCTGGTAACACATTTCCACTCAGTTCAGATTAACTCGGTATACCTTCTTTGCTGCTTGGTAGGCATAAGAACTTTACTCGGTAGGCAGATCGGTATTACTCATCTTGGTGACTAGCCTTTCTTCTGTAACTGACAGCCTTAGTACTTATCGACTAAATATTTTTGTAGTATTAACCGACTAGAGTATATATGATGACTTTGGACATAAAACTAATGACAACTTAGTAACTAATAACAATCTCACCTTTTGACATTAGTTTGGTATGTTTGACAAAACTCCTTTCAATGTCATAACTCAAAATCTATATACTTACAAAATTTGACTAAAATGACAGTATATACATTTGTTCAAATACATACTTCAAATATATACTCCCCTTATTAATATGTTGTACATAACTTGATTTGCATGCTCCTGATGTTCCATGCTCCCCCTATCAATGCCATCTGTACACTCGGTAGATAGGATAAAACTCTAAAAATTATGTACTCTGTATACTCGGTACACTCCCCCTTTTTGACAAACGTCAAAACTAGTTACCATTAGGTGGGGGCAACTGGTCAAAAAGAGATTTATACTTGGTACAAGCATCATTGAGAGCATTGGTAAGTGCATCCTTGACACTTTCCATTAAAGAATTCTGAGTTGTAATATCAGCTAACAGTGAAATTAAACCATCTAAAGTGCTTCCCTCTATTTGAGTGGATAATTGGGTAACTCGGTTGATCTTCTCTTGAACGGATGATAAATGGGGAATAAATAATGTTTGAAGAGTCATGATATCCATCCTTATTTTTTTCTCTTCATTTCAAAGTTCTAACTGCTGAGCCATAAGAGTTTGTAATTTTGTATAAAAATGCTGAATATAATTGGGCTCGGTAGTTAGGTTATTAGAGAGATCGGTAATCTCTTTTTCAATGACTTCAGTCTTATGCTTGATATATTTAATAAAGAATGAAAATGTACATAACTTCTGAAATAAATAAATAATATGCTTGAGTTGAGGGGACAACTCATCAATGAATCCAACAAGCTTGACTTTACCTATAGCAATTGCTTTCTATACCAATCATCTTTGTAGTTAGCTCTTTGTCTTTTAATTTGCTAAGGTATTCTAATGCATCTACTCCTGATGCTTCTAATTGAGTGAGTAGTTCATCCAGTTGCATATGGATGGTAGCATCTTTATTCATGGTAGCTTCAGATAGCATGTCTATCAATAATTCTTTCACCTTCTGAAGTACTTGGTTCTTCTTTTGAATAGCTATCTATTTTTCCTATTCTGATTTGGCTTTACATAGCTCTATGAATTCAATAAGTGCTTGCCCTTTTAGTTTTGAAATGTCAACATTTGGCAACACAATAGGATTTGACAGATCTATTTTAAAACTGTGCTTCTTTGCTTTCTTCTCTTTGGATGATGATGCCTTCACCGGTTGAACAAGTACAATGGCTTTGGAGGCTTGTTCTTCCTTGGTTTGTTGCTCGGTGGAAGCAACACTTTTGTTGGTTCTTGTAGCCTCTAATGTATCCTTCAGTGTTTCCTTTCTTGGGGTCTCAATGGCAATAGTTTCAGTGTTTGTAGGTGCTTGAGAAGTTTGCTCGACTATGGCCTGAGAAATAGATTCACTTGGTGTAGCCTTTGAATCCTCTTTACCTTGTTCTGTGTACTGAGGTTGCTTGATTGACACTTGTTGAGTTATCAAAGGATGGGACATAACCTATTCCAAAACTGATTCACTTGATATCAGTTTGGCATAGGCATTTCCTTCTATCATCTCTTCTTCTTGTGCCTCAATGTCCATGACATCCTCATAGAGTTGAATAGTTGAAGCAGGATCTTGCTCAATGATGTCAACTATTTCCACTTCACCTTGAGGCTCTTCAGTCTAAATTCTGAATATGTCTTGCCATTTTTCTTTAGTTTCCTTCTCTACTTCAAGATAAAGACCATTCATCATTTTCAAGGCCCTTTGCTTTACTTGAAAATTTGTCTGGTAGTTCTTCAAATGTTTTCTTGTATCATCTACCAACATGTCTGGAAAGAGATGTACCAAAACTCTTTCTCTTACCTGTTTCTCCAAGTCCATAGCATATTTCCATCTGTTGTCAATATGAGAGTACAATGCTTTTGGAAGAAAATCAGTTACTTCCAATGGAACTACTCAGAATTTGAGAAGTGTACACAGTATTGACTCTTCTATTTGCCTCTTCTCTTCTTCTGTTCGAGAGTCATATTTTACATACCTAAATGATCCAAATCCTCCATATTGTTTCAAATTTGCACAAAAATTGTCAACACTGTGTACATCTTCCTTTGTGCTTTTAACAATCTGAAATTTATTTGCATCTTCAGATTCTATGTCACTTGACTCCTTACTCAAAATGAGTCTTTTGGTCGACTTTCTATAAGTCTTTGTAACTTTAGGCAATTCAACATTTTTTTGCCTCTTACCGGGTGACACTGCAGATGATCCAGTGTTAGGTCGCTTAACTGGAGGGGTCAGTGATACCTTAGTAGTATCCTATTTCTTTCTTTTCAGTATTTTGCCCTTTGGCAATTCGGTGCTCAGTGTAATTGCTCCTTCTCGAGCTTTAGATTCTTCCTCGATTGTAAGTTGATCATTTTTCCTACCTACTGGCTTAGTAGGTGTGGAGGTAGAACCTTCTCCAAATTTCTCAGTTAAAACTTTGATCATTTTAGTGGCTTTTCTGGTAGCCTTTAGTACTACTATGCTCAATTTTACTTTTTCTTTTACCTCTTCATAGGTACCATACCTGATCTCGGTCGAGTTCCTTGGAAGTGCCAAAAAGGCATCTATCTGTTGTTGAGTAATATCAAAATCAATCTCATAACCCATAGGCGGTAAAGATTGAGTTCTGGGTTCTACTGCATTGACATAACAGTAGTCTGTGTCCACTTCAAAACATATAGCATCCTTATCTAACTGAGGTGGGATCATGTACCTGTTATGCATCTTTTCCTGAAATTTGTTAAATTAATCATCCATTATCTCATTGAAGTTATCACCTAGCTGATTGATAAAGTCATTTATTTGATGGGTGATTGGTTAGTGTAATTCCCAAATGATGTTACCAACTGAAGGAAAGAACTTCTCAAAATAGAAGAACATACACACTAAGAGTGACCCAAACTTTAGTGTGTTAGCAGTGTTATTCTTCTTAAGTTTCCTTATTCTGTTGAGATTTTCAAAAATATTCTTCAACAATACTTCACATAAATCAACTTTCATACCCTTTTTCATAATTTTATAGGCCAAATCTATAGCTACACATTGTACACTATTTTCTCTTGCCGATTGGAAGAAACAATAACCTATGACTCTAATTGCAAACTTTAGCTCTGCATCTGTTACTTTATTCAACTTAAGACCTCTGCAATCAGACTCAACTTCGGTTAAAGTTATCAATTCCTCCTATGAAATCATCTTCTATGCTCGGGCATGGTTGAATATAGGGTATCTAGTTATTATGTGAATAATATCCTTGGTGATTTTGAATGGTTGCTCCTCTAACCACATAAAGTCATCATGCACTCTACTCAAGACAAATTTGACCCATTGGGGTTTGAAAACTCGAGGATAGGTTAGGGCTTTGATCAATCCCTTAACTTTGATATGCTCATACTTCCTATCCAGGATTCCATCGATGCATAATTCATCATACATGTCCTTAATTTCGGTATGACCCAGCTCTTCAACACGGCACTTAGTATAAAATCTGACATCTTCAACCAATAGAACCCTATTCGGAATAAGAGAGAATGCAATTTTCTCATCGGGTTTAGATGCCACTTTGGGAGGTAAGGAGTACTTTAGTGAGGGCTTCTCAATAGTCTCAACTACAACAAGTTTTTGCATCTTGGGATCCATTTCAAACTTGGATTTCTACTAACGAAATAGCTTAGGGTTTCAAATTAACCAAAAAATTCTTTTGACTTAGTAAATATAATGCAAATATTCACAACTGATATTGATTGGTTAACTTGCTTTGAAAATGCGTTTAAGATTGTTGTGAAAATACCTTGAAATTTTCTTGGGAAATGTTTTATCACCTTTGATTCGCTTAACTCTACTCTTTGAAAACTGGTAAGTATAAAATGACCACACAAAGAACTTTTAAATACACCCTTTACCTTATCAGGCTTCGTGCAGTTAGGTAAGATAAGCATTAAATGCACTCAGTTCCACTAAACGGATTATCTTCCTTCTATGCTTTTACCGACTAGACAGGTTTCCTGCACTTACCGACTTCTTTGGTACTTCAAAAGACTAGATAGTATTTAAAAATGTTATTGCATCTTAGGTATGCAGATTTTGGAATTATGTTCATGATTAAATAGGAACTGATAGGATCTAACCTTGAGAAAATGCAGTCCCTTCATACCTTTAATGATTAATTAGAAGTAGATGAACCTAACTCAGTAGGTAAGGTGCTTTCTTCATTAGTTGACCCATTTTCCTTCTTTTTCTAATTTTTCTATAATTTGCTTCTTATTTCCTCAGTATCTTCTCTGGTTTGATCTTTGCAATCTTTAGCCAAGTGTCCAACTTTGTGACAATGAAAACATGCCATTCTAGGATTTCTCCATGATCTCCGATTGTTCATTCCAAACCTTATCATGCAGTTGGCACTTATATTTCCATATCTTCCATAGAATTCACACCATATCCTTGTATTGTAATCCCATGGTACTGTAGTATATTGTCGGTTAAGATCTGTGTGATTTCAGTAGCTTCTAGAATTTTCTCGGTGTGAAGACCACATATAGTTTTTCTTCTTAAACCAACACTTCTTGGTATTGTGTCCATATCTATTGCAGTTTTTGTAAAACCTCTTGAATTTTTCCTTCTGATAATTGTTAACAAAATTTATCCTACATTGATTAGATGTGTGACCATACTTATTGCAATTGTAACAATAACCATCAGACCTAGTGACATTCAGTTGCTTACCTTTTCTGATTCAGCACATGTTGGCAGTATATCCTTGTTTTCCACAATAATTGCAAATAGGCTTCTTGCCTTTCATCTTGTCTTTGTTTCCAACCTTCTTTGATGATTCTCCTTTCTTGGTGGTGTTGATTCCTTTGTCAGTAGAGTTATTTCTTTTGTAACCGAGTTTGGCAGATTTGTTGGGTGATCTTATGTTTAGTTGCTCATCCAACATTCTTGACGCTTCATAACTTTTCTTCAGTGTTTCTTTTGACTTCTTTTCTACTTCAAGTTTATCGGTCAATCTTGATAATTCAAGTTTCAATGCTTGATTCTCATTTTCTTTTAGATTTTCTTCATGATGTGCATAACCCAATTGATCAGATAGATTATGTTGAATTCCAGTCATCCTTGTGATTTCATCATTCTTTTCAGACACCAGTGCTTCTAGCTGTTGTTTTTCTCTTTCTATATCTCTTATGTTATCCTCAGTTGTTCTTAATGCATCAAGATTTTCAGTCATCTGTGCGCTAAAGTACTCATGTTTCCTTTTCATTGCTTTTAGTTGATCATTTAGTGCTTTGTTCTTTTCTTTAAATTCTACAATCATTTCTTCAGACTATTCTGATATGTTGATCTCAAATGATGTCTCAATTTTTTCCACCAACTCTTGTGAGTCCTATAAATCATTAGAAAATCTTCTTCTAACTTTTAGTGATTTTTTCATTTGTCTCTGCATGTTTGCAATCACTTGATTAGCATGATCCAATTCTTCTTGAAGATTCACAATTCTGCATGATTGTTTATAGCCTTCCATTGATAGGATCTTTCTCTTTAGGCTGTAAAACCCTTTTCCAAGAGTAGTGCTCTGATACCAATTATTAGGTCCAACTAGAAAAGATAATGTACTGAGAGGGGAGGGGTGAATCAATACTTCAAAACTTTTCTTCAAAAATAATCTTACTGATAAACATAAACTATGTATAGTTGATCTCATAATATATAAAGCTAAAACATAATCATAGAAATAACATCCATACACATTTCACTCCATAACACAAATATTTTGGTTACACATAAACTCTTTGTTAGAGAGAAAAACTGTGGTGGGGATGGCACCCACAACTTCACTACTGCAATAATAAAAGTTGCTCAGTTAGAGCTACATGTTTAGCTATTTATGATAGCTTACCCTATTAGGAGTATCAAGATCTTTTAGATCTACCTTGCTAAAGGATTTTACAAACACTTTTACAAAATGTTGTACCTGGTTAAAGGCTTTACAATTTATAGACTTTGCTAGAGTCTTTTACCTTGTTAAAGGTTTCTATTACAACTCAAATGATTTAATAAAAAATCTTTACAAAATATCTGCAAGTTTACATCTAAAATGTTATAGCAGACTCTATGTGCTCAATATGAAATTACCTTGCTTATAGCATACCTCAATAATTGATAAATCAACTCGGTGACCTCTTCTGTATACTCTGTCCCTAAAACTATTTTCTGAAAAACCTTCTCGGTGACCTCTGAATATCTCTGTCACTCTTCTCTTATGATTTTCATTTTCAAATCATCAATCTTTCCTCTCAATGTTAGATACTCAAATCACTCTGCATAATAGATCTCTGAGATGGTGATCTTGTTCATACATTGATCATACAAACATGTTTTATCAAATGAATAAACATAGAAATTATTTCATTGGATAAACTTCCTCAAAATCATACAAAATCTTTGAATACAATTTCCTATGTAATAACGGCTCCCTGTTCTTCAATCTTGTAACACGTTTTCACATATGTGTCTAGGTTCATTGAATCTAGTAACACATTTCCACTCGGTTCAGATTAATTCGGTATACCTTTTTTGCTGCTCGGTAGGCATAGGAACGTTACTCGGTAGGCAGCTCGATATTACTCATCTCGGTGACTAGCCTTTCTTCTGTAATCGACAGTCTTAGTACTTACCAACTAAATATTTCAGTAGTATTAACCGACAAGAGTATATAGGATGACTTTGGACATAAAACTAATGACAACTTAGTAAATAATAATAGGTGTGTGTCGTCAAAGTGTTTTATCAGTATTGGTTACCTGTCAACCGATAGAAGAAATGAAGTGGTGAAATTAGGGTTTGTACCTTATCGATGATGCATTTATTATGGTAGGTAGGAGAATGTTCAAAAGTGACTCTTTTTGTCATTTTTACTTACCTATTTTCAAAAGAAGAATTTTTATAGCCTGAGCAACACAACAAGAGCGATTACCTTAGACGGTAGGTTTACCAAGGTTTATGGGCATCACTTCATCCTTCTTAACCATTTCCGTCATGGTGAAAGGGTAAGCATTCCTTATTACCTAGCCTGTTCAATGGATCATACTATAAAGGAGATCTAGAAGGACCCTAAAGGTGATCATGCCCTCCACCAGGGGCTCATGGTCCTGGTTTACAAAATGCTAAAGGGGAAGTGCATTGAAAAGCCTATTAAAGGCAAAAATGCCAGAGATGAGACTACGAAAAGTAAGGATAGTGGTTTCAACTTTGATTCTGAGACTAAGGGAGAGTCGAAAGAAACTAGCAAAAAAGGGAGGATTAGGGCTAAGAAGAGGAGGATTATTGTGGAATCTGAAATGTCAGACTCTGAAACTGATTCCCTTGAGGAAAAACCTATTAAAAAGAGGAAAGGGAAAGCCTTTGGAAAGAAGGCTTAGAAAAAGAACACTTAAAAGGGTAGCAATTCTGATCTCAATTATGTTCTGGTTGAGTTTGAGGAGGAGGATGATGATAATAGAGGATTGATAGTCAGGACAAAGAAGGGGAGGGTAACCTAGTTAAGGATAATTTGGATACTGTGGAGACTGTGAATACCACTAGACTGCATAACGAGGAAAAAGGGGGTCAAAGTGATAGTGGTGACAAAGATACCATTAAGGCCTTCTATGAGACCATCACTACTCTAGTGAAGGATATTAATAGCTTGAAAATAGATACACGGGCCATGGCAAGAATTATAGTTGGTGACAAGCCCTTGGTGGAGCATGTTAAAGAGTTAGTGGCCATTTTGCATAATGTGCAAGCTATTGAATGTATGGTTGGAAAAATCTTAGCCACGGAGAAAAAGGTCAATGAAATGGGAGATAGAAAGGAAATGGACAACAAACTGAAAGATTTTGGCAGCAGAATTGACAAGCTGGAGCACAATGTCAAGTAGATTACTGATCAAAATTTGCACATTCTTAAATCTTCGGTGGACAATATGAACATCTTTATCAACAGGTATGAGAACAATGTAGAGAAGGAAGGTGATAAAGAGCAGGTGAACAAGAAGGGTCATGAAAAGAGGACCAGAGCCAACACAAAGAATAAGGTCAAAATTGAAGGTCGTGAGCTGGAGAATATGAAGATTTCAACAAACAAAATGAAACAAATGGTTGTTCATGCTGAGGAGATCCTGAATAGTATTTAGTTCCAGTAGCTATCTTTGATTCTGTCTCTTTGCTGTCTTTTGCTTTCCTGTTGCTGTCTGTTCCGAGTTTTATGTAATTATGTAATGTTGTTTTAAGTTGTGCCCATCCGGTGGGTTCATTTTGACTTTTTGAAGTGATCAGGCACTTTTTTTATGCTTTTCTGTTCTCCTACTTTGTAAAAGGTTCGGGTACCTTTCAAATACCTATTTTTACTTAATCAAAACACAACAAGATCGATTTATCTTGTGTTCAAAAGAATCAAGGAAGAAATCTTGTACAAGATCCAACAGACATTTCAAGCTATTCAAAGTGGAGGGAAGAGTGGTAAAACAAGCTTTTGGAGAAGTGTGTTGTGTTCAACATCGGCGAACCCTAGTTTGAATTCGACATCGGTGAACCCTAGTTAAGAGTGAAAAGGTATTCTTCGTCGAAACACTCTTGTCATTCGAAATTATTTAGTCATGGCCTCTACATCCAAAATTCCTTCTAGTTCTACCGAACTAGAGGAGTCATTCGAGTTTCTTAGGAAGAAGGTGAAATATAATGCCCTATCTCAAATTCCCGTTGGAGTCATTGTCGCAGGGGATGTTTCAGGATACATTGACCACAAACTAGAAGACCTAGGGTCTCTAGTGATTCACTCTTAGTCAATTTTGTTCTATGGAGATGATAAAAAGATTAAACCAGAGTATAGCATGATTCAGAAGATAAAATTCCACAATGTAGTATATTTTCTTGAGGAATTCATAGAAGATCACATAAGGATCATTCTAAGTAGGGATCATGGTGACAAGATGTATCTTGAGAAAACCCATGATATTACACTGAAGGCAATCCATGTCATGACCAGTTTCTTCAATGTTAGAGAAGTCCTTGTTCTTCGCAAGATTACCAAAACCAAAGTGACAGATCTCACTAGTTCTATGAGCGACCAGCGGGCAATGACTGTAAATACCATAAAAGATGATTTGGTGAAGTATGCATACATGGTGATCAAGTATAGAGTATTCTATGCTACTAGAATGAATTTTGTTCCTACAACTGTGGTGCATGCTACTTATAGGATGATCAAGGAAGATGCAAAATACGACACAACAAAAACACTCCCAACCCAAGGTTTACACAATGTCACTTATGTGACTTTTTAAGTGGGGTTAAGGTGGACTAAATACCCTTGAGGAGAATTCTGCAAATAGTGCACATAATATCATAACAAGGCTGCAAATATAACATAACCACAAGTTCCAAACTTTTCCCCTAAATTCCTTATGACCCCCAAGGCATTCAAGCCTACAACTCCCCCTTATGACCCCCATTTTATAAACATAATGATATGCAGCAAGGGCCACAAAAAACCCTTGAGAAAGACTCTCTTCCAAAGAGAGCTTCTCACTCAAAAGGGTTGTCAAACAACCCTTCACCCCAAGGCCACTCTACCCTCCCAAGGGTGAGTTTGGCCTTGAAAAATCCCATAAACAAGACATAAAAATACAAGGAAAAGCAACAAAGAAAACAATGCAACAAACAATCTTTTTAAATGCAAACAACATCATATAATAGTTAAAAATTCAACCAATCTTAATCTACCAAAAAGCTAAGGAAATTTGTAGGAGAGCTACCCAAATCACAACTTTTCTCCTTCCAAACTTAGCCAAAAATCTTCCCAATAATACCCAAAATTTCTGCAAATTCCAAGTCTCCAAAATGGAGAGTGGGTGATCAAACTTTTCCCTCCCAAACTATTCCCTATGAAGCCACACCTCACTCTTTCCAACCCACTTGGGAAGGGTGGAGGATGCTCATTGGTTGGTCTTCCCAAAGCCTTACACACTCCCTAACCAAGGTACCTCAAAAAGGGTAAATGGAATGCGAAAAAGGAATGACACTCATGAAGTGGGTTACCTAACCAAGGAAGGCTCTTCTAAAGATAAAATTCGGCCAACTTGGGAAACTCACTTTTTGGGGAGGTTAAACAAGTCTTAGGGAGAGGATACATGGCCAAATTTGGCCTTCATCCATAGGTACATCATATGGACCACTAAAAATGCCCCAAACTTGACCCTACGAGTTAGTTTAACCCCTTGGAAGTTCACCCAAAGTTTACCTACGGGTCAACTCTAAGTTGACCCCTCTAATGGCTCCCTATCCTAGGTCTACTTGGGACCATCTATGATAATTGAAAATATAAACATTGGTAAAATAAATTCCTCAAAAAGAGACATGACAATGCCAACTCAACTTACAACACATGTGTCAAGTGACACTACAAAAAGAATCACACATCACCAAAACACACATGGCAAATGTCTCTTTTGAAATTTATAAATTAAACAAATTACCAAATTAAACACTCATCCAAGCATAACATTTACAAATTAAAATACATTTACAAATGAGGGGTTGTCTCTCCAATTAGACAACCCCTGGCTTCATAATTGCACATAGGCCTAGGCTTGATTCTCCAAATAATTTCCATGGTCACATGGATAATTTTCCTACACATCTCACTTGCACATTAGTAATTCCAAAAATCACGTGTAATTTTATAAAAATGAATACAATTCAGACATCGCATAAAATTTCAATTATAAAATCAAGTATCCAATCATTTTATAACATCCACATACAATCATCTACTAAATGGCATCATCCTCATAAACATGGAATTAAATCATTTATAGAACAGGCATCCATAATTTCTTTTATAAAATGAAGTACTGCAAATCAAGTAAATGACATAATCATATCAATGTTATCCATAACACAAGATCATATAGAATTCGAGTCCATAATGCATCAAAATATAGTATCCAAAATAGGTCCATCATGAAAATAACAGAAATGCTATGATGGCTTGGGGTAGGGCCTCACAAAATTAGAGGATGTCATAGAATGGATATGGGGTCCTTGGATACTTCTATGGAAGAGTACTCTAGAGGAAAACTAGTCATGGAGAATAAGAAGAAAAAGAAAACTAGATGGGATAAGAAAGCACATGTTCTAACTAGACAAGGTACTGATACTAAAAATAAGAAGAAGAAATAAACGGTAGAGGGAGGTTATGAAGAAGATTATAGTCTAGAAGAAGATTATGATGAAGAACCAAAATATTTTTAGCCAAATAAAAAGCAACATGAGAGAGTGGTAGAGAAAGATAAATAATCAATAATTTAACAATAACATGAAGAGGAGGGTTGTTTCACTAAGGAAGAAGTTAAAATGCTTTAAGAACTAGCATCCCTTGCCAAACAAAAGGACTTGGTGCTTAAATTAAAATAATGGGGAAAGTAATGGAATAAGAAGAAACAAGTGAACCAGTTATTTGAGGACTGGAATTGGAAGAATGGTTGGAAGTAATTAGAACCCAACCCACTACCTCAGAGTTAAGGAATATGCAAGTTAGTCAAGTGGTTGGATAAATAGACCAAATTTGTAGAAAATAGATGTTACAAGTTTCACAAGGATGAAGAAGAGGCAAATCCAAAAATAGATATTAAGGTAGGAAAAGGAGAATGACAATTACAAGTAAAGAAGGATTCTAAAAATTACTATTATAATTAACCACTTAATCTCTGAGAAGAAAACATAACTATATCAGATAGCCCAAAAATAGCAACAATAGGAGATTATTAGGAAAGAACTAGTTGTAGTATCGATAATTGAATTATTAACATAGTTTGAGGAACTATTTCCCTAAAATTTCATGGAGATGAAGGGAATTAAGGAAGTAGGTACTATGAAAATACAACTAAAGGAGAGCACTAAACCACATAGGAAAAGACCATATTGCATAAACCCTAACATGAAGAAAAGGGTGAAAAATAGAGCTAAACAAAGCTATCCAAAGAAACATTTATTATTACCCATGTTGACTACTTAGCCAAATTGGTAGAAAATAAACCAACCAAAGATTATATTACATAAACTACTACTAAATTCTTGTATAATAATATCATTATCAAATTTGAGTGCTCCTTAAGTATCACAAGTCATGAGGGAAAGCATTTTTTCAATAAAATAATATTGTCTTTGATTATATTTGGCATAATAAAAGGTGAATTTTAATAATGTTGTCTTTGATTATATTTGGAATCTAAACTCGTTGGTAAGTTCTTTTGTAGCAACGTTTTGTTTTTTTATAGTTTGTCTATCCATTTGGAATGCACCAAAGCAGTTATAAAAAGATCTTTGAAAGATGTATAAAAGTATACAGTTTCATAGCTCATTTGCAATATTTATTATTTTATTATTTTTGAAACGTGATAATGAGCATGTGAATTACTTGAAATATATAATTATTTTGAAACCTTAATTTCAAATATAATGAAGCTATTAATACCAAAGACAAAATTATTTATTATGGTTATTTTTCTGATAGTTTATAAAAAAATTCATTTCAAAAAGTAAAGTAAATATAGTAGTTAATGACATATGCCTAGAGGCCCCATTGTCCGCATACCAAGCATTCCTAGGAATGTGCTGGTATAAAGGCAATATACCATTGAGGAATCTTTATCAAACTTACAACTGGGGTAACCAATTTCTGTACAATAATGATTTTTGTTTTATTTCCAAGTTAAATAACCCCACCAATGGTTGGAAAATCTTGTGTACATATGTGTTTTTATACCTTATGCTTTGTATGGTTCCATGATGCAATCTACACATGCAAAGTGTGTTGGAGGGACTAGTTTTTGTGTCTCAGTCTGATAAGACAATGAGATGATGATTTTTGGGTGGTGTGAATGCAAGAATCAGGATTTGGAAGAGTTAGTGAAAGTCTAGAAGGGTGTGTGAAGACATCACAAATATGTCCCAAGGGTTGGCAATGCCAAATACCCAATCCAAAGAAGGAAGATGGTGACTGGCCTAATGATAGTGCTTTAGACTGCAACAATGCAGTAGTGGGTTGAAATAATCCAAGTGGAAAGGGGTGTAAGCAAGGGGTTTGTGTGTGTTTGGTATCAGGAAAGAGATTAGAAGGGTTTCACAATCTTTGTGATAAGAATTTGGAGTATTGGGAAGGGGGTTTGTCCCGTGAAAGTGTGATTGTCCCAAGCATACATGACTATCTTAATAGGATAGTGTTGCAGTAGTAGGATACTCTATGACCTTTGGGGTGGTTGGGAGGGTAAAGCAGGGTGTTTAGCTATGAAAAAGAGTTCCCTTGAAGTTTTCATGTAGTACCTTGGAGTGGTATGCACCCATTTGGCATTCAGAGTTGTGTCTAAGAGCCATTAGAAGTCCTAATTGAAGTTGGACTTGTGTGAGTAAGGTTTGAGAGTTTTGGTGTGATTTAGGGGTTGAAAGGGCTTAAGTTAGCCTTGGGGAAATTGAATAAGCCTAGACTAATGTATTATACTAGTTGGATGTGGGTTGAGAATAGTGAGTCTTCTTTTGGGGTGTTCAAGCCATGTGAGCACCCAATAACCTTGTGAGGCTCTTGTAGCTCTATGAAGAGTAATCACCTATTTGAGTAGGTGAGTTAGGAAAAAGATATCCATTAGTTGGTTGTGTGTGTGGATGCTCTGCATCATAATCATATTCTTTGGATCAAGGAAAGGAGCTCATAAGGCCATGAACAATATAAATCTTAAAAATACCAAGGGTCATGACCCTATACACACCTACATTATTTAGAAGAATGAAAAACACTAACAAGAATCCATGGTGTTTTCAAGTTTCTAATTGTTCCTAACAATAATTTTCTTACATTATTTAGAAGAATGAAAAAAACTAACAAGAATCCATGGTGCATGGGAATGGATAGTTACTTTCCATTTAGACTAACTTGGGTCTATGACTCTCAATGGTGTTCATCCCAAAAGTATATGTAATATCATTCACTTGCATCGAAGGTGTGACTGAGAATTTTGTCTTACTTGTCACTGATTTGGACAGTATTGAGAGGATCCTATAAGGATGACTATCACCATACTCTCAATGACTTCACAACATTGATAATGAATTCATATTAGACACTCATGGACTACCCCAATTAGACATTAGCCAACTTAAGATATGATACAAGGATTTCATTCCACAAAGCCATTAGCATACCACCTTCTCTAAATCACCACAAAGACATTAGATATGTTTTGAGATGAAAAAGAAGAGTTAAATGGTTTTGGTTCAATTTGCATAATTTCTATGTTCAATTAATTTAATTTGGTATATTATACTGAAATGTGATTTCATAACTAACATTTCAACTTCTATATAACTAGTTCTATAGCCCGATTTTTTTGTCTATGAAGAAAGACAATATCAGTGAACAACAAAATAAGGAGACCATTGCTAGATTGTGGTCTAACTTGAAAAGAAAAGGTGATGGAAAATGTTATTGTCCCTGCAAAATTTGTAAGGGGTTAAAGACTAGAAGACTTCTAATCAAAACAGCTAAGAAACATTGTAGGTTGCATGGTCACATTGAAGGGGGACATGATTATCATCCATTGGTAAGTTTTTCATTATATTGTTTTAATAATTTATATACATAAGAAATGACTTGATGATGAGATCATGATCATGGTTTATTTATGTTTATCAATTTTATATAGGTCGAGTAGACTGGAGCACATGATATGGATCAACACAACCCAAAGAATATGGTTTTCGAAGTGGAGGAACATGGAGGTGTGAATATCGAAGCTGAAGATAATGATCCCATGGAAGATGATGATCATGAGCCACAAAACACAATTGAAGATGATGGTACAAATACATTGATCTATGACACATTTAGTACTGGCACAACTAATCATGATGATGAATATGACCTTGATGTTGTTCATGATGTCCCTTTACGAAGGCTCCCAGATAACTCTTCTCTCTATTGTATTGTTGTTGGTGAACTTGAAGGTTATGAATGGTTTATCCAACATAACAATCTCACATATGTTAAGGTATGTCATATATGTCATTATAGTTAATAAATGGTGAATCATTTACCATTAATATTCTTTATATTAACAGATTATATTTTTTTGTTGTAGATTGATAGGTGATTTTTTGTTACCACCATCAAATATTCTACCTCGTTCATATCAAAAATTATCTGCCATTATGAAAGATATTGGAATGGAGTATCAAGCAATAGATGCTTATCCCAATGTTCATATTATATATCACAAATAACATGAATTTTGAACTGAATGCCCTAGATGTCATATCAGTAGATATTAAATAGATCAAATAACAAAAAGGGTGCCTCACAAGGTTCTTCGTTGTATTCCCATTATTCCACGTATGCAATGATTATTCAAGTGGACTAGCTTGGCACAATTTATGGATTACCATGCATGCAACAGAAGTCAAGATGACATTATTTGAATTCCTGTGAATGGTTCAACATTTATGGACATAGAGGAAAAGTGGTCACACTTTAAAGAAGCACCTCATAATCTCAAGCTTTCATTGGCCTCCATTTGGAGAGCAAAGATCTGTTTACTCAGTGTGGCATGTTTTTGTTATCAACAATTACATTCTTCCATGGATGTCAATAAAGAGGGAGCACATAATGTTGGCAATGATTGTTCCAAGTATTTTATCATTTAATATTCGTCTACATTTAATTATAAATATTGCAGTAAAATGGTCATAATAATTATGTAATTATTTTGTTCATTCAATTAGGTAAGTACCAAGTTAAAGATATGAATGTATATATTGAGCCTCTTATCGATGAGTTGTTGGAGTTATGGAATGGTGTCACTATGTATGATGTCTCTAGACCAATAGGACAAAGACAATTTCAATTCCATGCTATGCTTGTATGGACAATACACGATGCCCCAGGGCTAACACATTTTTGTGGTATGTTATAGTGTTCAAGTTGCGCATGATAATTATAATTAAAAAAATTAACATATTTAATCCAATTATACATTATCTTGTAGGTCTTCAAAAAAAGGAAAAAATTGCATGTGCAGTTTGTGGTCCAAAGATGAAATCTTGTCATTCAAAAAGTTTAGGAAAGCAGGTGTTTGATGAGTATAGGCACTTTCTCCACAAAAATCATAAGTATAGAAATACTGAAAAAAACATCTTTTCAATGGGAAAGAAGAGAATACATCAAAGCCATGAAGAACGACACCTCACCTATGGAAGTTGGAATATAATAGAATTAATCATCAAGGTAATGCCATTCTATCTAATGGTTTATGTTATAAAACATATTTTCTATTGTGTTTTATTTATTGATGATGTGATTGATGATCGTGAAGCTCATCAAGGCATTAATGACAACCTTCTTAAAGGACTAAAAAGTTGTCCTCGACATTTAGTAGGTTTCCCTACTATGAGTAGTTACAAATTGTGAATTTATTTGATACTATGCATATTGGAAAGAATATAACAGAGACATTATGGAAAATATTGGATGGAAGGCGTGACAAAGAAAAAATTGTCAAAATTTGTAGTGACATTCAGGAATCCAATCATGCAATTAAAAAGTCATTCAATCAAATAGCCATGGAGACCAGATTAATATAAGTGACCTTCCTTGGTTATTAACGGACCAGGAAAGCAATGCTATAAAAGAAGTAATACGAAAAATTTGATTTCCCACAGGATTTTCTGTGAACATAAACAATCTCATATCAAAGAAAAGTGAATTTGGGCCAGGAATGAAAATGCATGATTGGCATACCTTCATTAAGGTAGTTCATGTTCTTGTGTTTTTTACTATACATTTGTATACTGCACATGTAATTTTCATTGTATTATGTTAGAAAAAAATGAAAATATAATTTTATAATTGTTGCAGTATGTTCTACCTCTATCTCTCCTAGATGACTTCGACAATAATGTCAAGCAAGTCATATATGATCTTGGAAAATACATGAGGTAAGTAGTGATATTTTCTCAATTCGTTGTATAGATATTATATTTGTGATTATTTTACTTGTTATGTAATATATTTTTTTGCATCTTGAATATCTTGTAGGTGGTTGTCATGTAAACAAATCCATAAAGAAGATATAAAATATTGGAAGAGACAAATTCCTCATCTAATGTGTGAAATGCAAAAGTGTCTACCTTCATCTTTTTTCAATGCACAAGAACACTACCTCATACACCAAGTTGAGGAGATTGAATTGTGTGGACCTATACACACTAGGTCAATGTGGATGGTTGAGAGGCACTTAAATTTTTTGAAGGATTTGGTTCAACAAGGAGAACATAATGAGGGTTCTATGGTGGAGGGATATATGGTATACCAGACTATGGTGTACATTATTGAATATCTTCCTAAGTTTGCAGCAAAGATCCACATGGATCGCATTTAGGATCCCAACCCCATTAACAAATTTGAAGGGGAGTACTTGATGGGGAAAGGTAGATTGAGGAAAGTGAGAGGTAATTATAAGATGTTATTGTAGTTAATTAATTCTTAATCTTCAAAATAAATCAGTTGTAAGAAGTCTATTTATTTTTTGTATAGTTGGTCGAGAGTGGGATGTACTAAATTTGCATATTGAAAACAATCTTGATTGGATGACGTTATGGATTGAACGTTGTCAACATTCTTGTTGCACATTAACATGGGAAGGCATGGCTTCATTGGTTAAAGAAGCTCATCATAATGGAGATTCCAATGTTATGCAAAGGAAAATTGATTTAGCATATGGTTTAAGAGATAAATAGGTATGCACAAATTTATTAATCACCCTTATGTTTATCAACTCACGATGCAATAATTTTTACATGTTTGACATATCGTAGGTCAAACACCACAACGCTATGTGCTGCAAAGGTCATAAATTTCACATCAAAAAGTTGGATGGCACAAAGAAAACTTGTGATTATGGGATAACTACAATCTTTGAGGTGACAAATATTTCATTGAGAAAGGACATACATCCTCAAGAGTCTCAAAATTGATACAATGGCATTTTGGATGATATACTTGAGTGTGACTTTAATTCCTTCAAATTAGTTTTTTTCATCGTCAAATGGTACAAGCTACGATTGAATAAAAAAGATCATGATAGAACTATTATTGAACATGATAATGGTTTTATAATGGTTAATACAAGGTCATTTGAACTAGTTGGGGATGATCCCTATGTTCTTCCAAGCCAATGTGAGCAGGTATTTTACTCAGAGGTTCCACATAAACTGGGTTGGTCATTTTTTGTTAGGCATGATCCAAGAGGAAGGTCAATAAAGTATAATGTGATGGAAGAAGAAGATACCATATAAGTAGAAGATGATGTAGATGATGATCACAATTGACAGTTACTCGATGATGATGAAGAAGAAGAAGCTAATGATGCTGATGGTGATGGTGATGGTGATGGTGATGGTGATGGTGATGGTGATGGTGATGGTGATGGTGATGGTGATGGTGATGGTGGTGGTGATGGTGGTGATGATGATGATGATGATGATCATGATCATGATCATGATGATGGTCATGATGATGAATGAAATGTATGAGGTATGTGATTAGTATATTATCTATTTAATATTGATTTCTTGATAAAAAATTATTTGACTTATATGGTTACATAATTAATTCATTATGTTTTGAATTCTAGTGCCATTACATAATTAATTCATGATGCACCTTTTAATGTTTTTAATTCATGTTCCACCTCTAGCAGGTCCTAATAGTATAACTATGCCACCCCGAGGAGATGGAGATAGGGAGAGTGACTATTTATGTGACATTTTTTAAAATTTGTGTTTATTTATGGAATTTGGATTGTTTATTAGCTATGTGATGGATGTTGATTTAAAATACATATGTGATGGATTACATGTTTATGATGATACATGTAAAAAAAATTGAACTTTGTGTTTATTTATAGAATGTGGATTGTTTATTAACTATGTGATGGATGGTGATTTATGATACATATGTGATGGATTACATGTTCATGATGACACATATGTGATGCTAATTATGATTCTCAATTACATATATGTTGATACATATGTGATGCATATGTATTTATTATTTATCAACTTACAAATGTAATGCTTATGATGCTCAATTGATGGTGTTGATTTCATGTATATATTTTGTGTGATGTTGTCACCCTTGGTGGGAACAGGTCACTAACTACAGACATCGTCAACCTTTTAGTTGAGGATCCTACATAGTCTACATAAAGTAAAGGTAAGGAATTAAAAAAATTACAATGATTATGATGACAACATCTTTTTTAATTTAATACTCTTTTTGTCTACAAAGTTCATGTTTTTTATTAAGAAAAATCAGGTTTTAAGGGAACCAAAACCCACTTACAATACGAAGAGATAGGCATGAAAGAAACAAGAGAAAATAGGACAAAGATAGAAAAGATGCAAAAGACTAGCAGAAAACACAGCAGCTTAGGAAAAAGGACAACACAGAGCTAGCGAGAGACTGGCAAACAAAGACTAGATTACATTTCAAATAAAAACTTTTATGGACTCTTTTGCGTCCTTGACCAGCATCATCATAGCTTTGGCGAATTCTCTCAAGTATTTGTTCTCCTGCTTAAGATGAATGTCTTTAGTCTTTATCTCCAAATAACAATTCATCTGCCTAGTTCTACGGCTAGAAGTTTGGGGAGCAGAGTTGGAGGTCATCATATCATCAATGATCACCATCTCTTTGTTCTGATGGCTCCTTGCCAGACAATCCACCAAGGCATTTATATTCTGAGAGGAAACCTTCAAGACCTCAAGACTGTGATTCATGAAATTCTTCAAAGCCTTCTCAGTTTTAGCAACCTGATTGATGATGGCTTCATTTTCAACCTTAGCTTTATCTTTGACAATTCTGATTACATCTTCCAGATGTTTCAAGTCTCCTTTTATCAAATATTTTTTCGACCAATCATGCATTTCAATTTCATCCTATGCCTCACTGTTATCCACCTCCACATCCTTTTTCCTAGTATTAGCATCCTTAATCAAATCCTAAATCTTATACTCCCAATCCCTCTATTTACTCTGAATACTGGTTATATTTTCAATTATCCATTTCTAGAAATTGAAAGATTCCACCATGATGTTTCTGGCTGCGTTCAAAATGGAATCTGTCATTTCCTTTCCCTGCTCAGAGCTCTTAGGGTTAGCTTCCTCATGGAATTTTGGAAAACATTCCTACTATCTGAAGCAATAGGGTTTGAGGTTGGCTTTTCAACAGAAACTTTTCTTTTCACCTCCTCCTCATCTCCAGCTTCCTCTTTATTCTCACTCTTTGCTTCATAATCAACCTCCTTCCCCTGTTCCTCCTCCATACCAACTTCAACATCCATGTCCTCTTTATCAACATCATCAAATCTTCCTTTTTTATGGAGAGGAGCATTTGACAAATCATCATCAAACTCAGAATCAACACAACTATCTGAAATATGTGCATTTACCACCATATGATCATCCTTACTAACCCTAGCTTTTTTCTTCAAGTGTTCATAAATAAGCAAAATGAGCCCTTGATGTGCTATGGGATAGGAATTTGGTTTTTTGGCATGGTTAGCCAAACTCTCATTTAGGGAAGAAGCTAAATAGAAAGGCAAAGAGATCTTAACCCCATGGTAGAAATGGTTAAGAATAGCAAAATGATAGTTATAAACCTTTGTGAATCTACCATCAACAGTTAGGAATTCCATCAAAACCATTAACATCTTCTACTAGAAGGACTTTACCTAATGAGGGAGGTAGCATGAAACATTGTCTTTCTTGATGAGTTGAACCTTCTCATCATCAGTTTTAGGGAAATTTTTAATAGCTTCAGCTGCAAACTTTTGGTCTCTATAGAACTTGGTGCCTTCCTTTTGTAATCCCATGACTTCCACCACTAAGTCTTCATTGACCTTCTAGGTCTCCCCAAATAGAGTAACTTTTTTGTTGTTCCATCCCTTTGCAAAGCCGCATGAAACTGACTTTTTGCTGCCATGCAATTTCTCCATGTAGTCTATGAAACCATATCGATGGAGCCTCCTCCAAACTTTCTGCTCGCTTTTCCAGTTTTCACAACCAGAGGGCTCATTCCTAATAAGGTTACCTCCCATTTTGAAATGTGGGTTGAGGTTATCAACAGTGCACAAAATGCTCTCAAACTGAAGACCAAAACTTAAACACGGGCTCTTGAACAGAATGTTGGATTCAAAAAACAAGGTGCTTTCCTTGATTTTGAAGGAGTATTTAATGATGGTCATGAAACTCCAGCACTTATTATGATTAGCCCCATCACACCATTGATCATAATAATGATGCCTTAAAAAAATCCTCAACTAACACTTCACATACCCCCAATCTCTGCCTTTGGTATCCAAACCTAAAGGGGTAATGATAAAATTAACTTGAGACATTGACATGATCATATAGTAATTGTGCCCTGACATCCTTTTTGCAGTTGCCTTCTCCAATATATTTAGCGTCCTCCTCTAAATAAACCCCCTCATTAGCTAGAAGTTTAGCAACTTTATTACCTTCCCTAAGCATATGGGAGATGAAGACACTATCATAGTATTTTAATAACTTTTTGGCATTTTCAATAATGTTGAATATATTCCAAGAGGGGGAGTTAGAACCTTTAATAGCCTGAATAATATTGAGGGAATCCCCTTCCAGCCATATTTTTTAAATTTAAAACTCTGAGCAAGCTAGAGAAATTTCAACATACCCTGAGCTTCAGCAACGTGATTGTTTTGAATTCCAAAGGGAGAGCCAATAGCAGCAATACAAACACTATGAGAGTTTCTAATAACTTCTCCCCCTCCAGACTTCCTAGGATTGCCTATGGTAGCCCCATCAAAATTCACCTTGACCCAATCATAAAAGGGAAATCTCTAAATAATATTTTCTCTCCTAATATTATTATCAGATTTGCACACCTTATTAATCAAATTACATTTAGTAAGGATACCCTTCTCAATGTCATTCATGTTAGAAGAAATCTATTGCTTGTTATTTCTGTAAGGAGTATTAATGTTTTCTTTTATCGCCCTGCAATTTTTTTCAAAAACCACATGAGACGTGCACTTAGCCTCCCTAAAGATTCAATTATTTCTCTCCTTCCAGATATACCAACAAGTCATGGGAAGGATCAAGGACCAGAGAATCTTGATGAGAGGGTATTTGGTGGGAAAGATCCATTGCTAGACAACTTCCTTGAGACTATTATGCATAACCCAATCAACTTTCCATTTCTCCCAAAATTTACTCCAAATTTCCCAAGTGAAGGAGCAATGGATGAACAAATGATCCATTGATTCTTCCTCTTTCTGACATAACTCACATCTGTTAGGAAGCATGAAGCCTCTACGGGCCAGGTTGTCAATAGTAAAAATCATGTTATGAACTGCAAGCCAAAAAAACATATTAACTTTAGGAATAAGAACTCTATTCTAGATTTTAGTCCATATAGGGTTGCTGATCTGAGTGAAAGTATTATTGTAGGTAGAAGCAACAATGAAGTTACCCCTAGGATTACTCTTCCAAAGAAACACATCATCAAAATCTTTATTAATAGAAAAGGACAACAGATCCTGTTGAAGCCTTGAAAACCTAGCATAAATAGCATCAAGCCTCACCCATTTATTCTCCTTCTAGTAATTACAAATCATAGGCCCATACCTTCTTTTGCATTCATCAATGAATTGAGTGCACTCTTGGTTAAAGATAGGTTCATCTTTAATCTAGGCATCCTCCCAAAACCTAATTTTGTCACCTTTGCTAGGGACCCATCCAACTCCAGCTTTAGCGACTTTTATGGATTTGGTTATACTATTCCATATGAAAGACCCAAAAAGGATGTCTTTAGAGTAGAGGAGAGAATAGAGGGGTTGGTCATGAATATATTTATCAAACCACACCCGATTTCAATCTTTCTTAATGCCATAAGCCCTCCATATCTGTTTAGCAAGCAGAGCTTTATTGAAATTTTTAAGAGCTTTAATAACTAAACCCCCTTTGCACTTAGGCTTACACACTTTATCCCAGGCAACCAAGGAAATCCATTTTTTCTCTTCAACCCTTGACCAAAGAAATTTTTTCTGAATCCTTTCTAAAGCTTCATCAAATTTAGCCGGAATACCAAATAGACTAAGAGCAAAGACTGGAAGGCTCTGAAGGGTAGCTTGAAGAAGTTTGAGCTTTCTTGCTTGAGATAACATAGATCCCTTCTAGCCAACCAATTTCTTTTTGATTTTATCAATTAACAAGTTCCAGATAGAGTTTGGGGGGACCTAACCCAGAGGCAGACCCAAATAAGTGGAGGGAAGCAATTCCACCTTGCACCCAATAATATTAGCAATTCTCTGTTGCCTTAAAATAGGGGTATTCATGAAGTAGATAGCTGATTTCTCCCAATTGACTTATTGACCTTTCGCCAAAGAATAAGAGCTAAGAGCACCTTTGAAGGCAACAGCCTCCGAAACAGAGGAGTATCCCATCAAGATAGTGTCATCAACAAACTATTGATGAGTACAAGACACATTAGCAGAGGAAGGTTGAAGACCTTTGATGGTTTTATTCACTTTCATTTTTTGAATCAATCTGCTCATACTCTCCACCAAGATGGTAAAAAGAATAGGAGAGATAGGATCTCCTTGCCTGAGCCCCATGGAAGATTTAAAAAACCTAGACGGAGAACCATTGATAAGAATAGAGAATTTTGGGGTGGAGATCAGTTCTCTGATAATTTTAATTATCTTATCATCAAATCCAAAGGCCTCTATAATTCTGAGAAGAACCTACCATTCCACTCTATCATAAGCTTTTTCACTTTATCAAAAAACCTTCTCTGTTAGCAGCATTAAGAGATTGAATATTCTCATGCGCGAGAATAATAGAGTCCAAAATTTGCCTACCAAGGACAAATCCTTTTTACTCCTCTGAGATGATGAAGGGGAGAATAGCCAGAAGTCTGGAAGTCATAACTTTAGAGATAATCTTATAAAAGGAGTTACAAAGACTTATAGGCCTGAATTTTCCCATAATATCAGCCCTAGCCACCTTAGGGATTAGGGCAATGAAAGTAGAATTGATTTCCTTAAGGATTCTTCTGGCTCCAAAAACTTCTTTAACAACATTGACCATATCTTTCCCCACAATATGCCAATATTCTTGAAAGAAGAACATGGGAAAACCATCTGGTCCCAGAGCCTTATCCCCTTGAAAAGAAAAAATAGCTTTTCTAATTTCCTCAGTAGAAGGGATAGCAGAAAGAGCCTTATTCTGGTGAGGTTCAATAATCTTGGGAATGTTATCAACCAAGTTCTGTTGCTTAGCAATGTCAATCTCCCTACTACCAGTGAGGAGCTGAGAGAAGAACCTAACAGCTTCATCCCTAATGTCATCATCTTTAAGAAGAATTTTGTCCTCAGCAATTAGTCATGATATTCTGTTATCAGCTTTATGTTTCATGGATGTCATGTAAAAAATTTTAGTGTTCTTATCCCCAGCTTCCAACTAGATAGCCTTGGATCTTTGTCTCTAGTAAATTTCCTCCCTAGAAATAATGTTGTGAAGTTTGACTAAAATCTCATCTTCCTTAGCCTTAGGATACTTATTATAGCCATCTTTTTGTATTGAGTTTTAGATCTGTTCTAATTCCTCCTTCAGCTTTTTTTTTAATTCAAAAATATCACCAAAAACCTTCTTATTCCAGATCTTAATGTTATCTTTGATGTTTCTAAGTTTTTTACCAACTTTATACATAGCAGATCCATTCACATCAATATTCCACCAATTGGCAATGGATTTTTCCAAAGATGGATGAGATATCCACATCTTCTCAAACCGGAAAGGAAAACACTTTTTACTCTTAACAAACTCAGCAACAAAAGAAATGGGATAATGGTTCAAGCCAATTCTATTGATAACTGACAAAGAACATCTATGAGAAAGGATCTAATCATGAGTGATAAGGGATCTATCAAGCCTTACCTAAATGAGGTCTTCTCCATCCCTTCGGTTAGACCAAGTGTAAGAGGCTCTAGTAAGATTAGTATCAATCAAGGCATTAGCATTGATAAAATCCATCAAGTCAGTTTTGCTATCCAACTAGGCTTGAGTTCCTCCAAATTTGTCAGTTCCTTGTAACGGAGTGTTGAAATCTCCCATCAACAACCAGCTATCTTGGGAAAAAAAACTTCTTTTCAGCTGGATTTTATCCTGGAATTTACTCCTAGTAGCTTTAGAATTTGGGGCATAAATGTTAGTAACCACTCATTCCTTTCCTTCAGTGATACTTTTAAGTTTCATAGATATGATATTACCATCTTCATCAATGATATATCCTAAAATAGTTTTCTTATTCCAGAATATAGCCACCCCACCTGAAGCCCCATTTGAGATACTGCCATAGACCCCACCATGTATAAAGAAATTTAAATTCTCAACTTTTTCCTTACTCATTTTGGTTTCCTAAACCAGGATGATATTCGATTTATGGTCTCTAATAAGATTCCATAATATATCTTGTTTGTTGAGACCATTTAGGCCTCGAATGTTCTAGGAGATTACCTTCATTTGGAAACCTAATAACAGGATTCCTGTATAGTTCACTACCTTCCATCAACTATGTTTTCTTTACTCCCCTGGTCCCTATGCCATTTCTTGGGTTTACGACCCTGTAAAGATTTAGAAAGACCAATATCTGCCTTAGATCTGGTCCTAGTTTTAACCCCATTAGAGCATCTTGTCTTCTTATTTTTCTTTTTTCCAACCCCTATAATCTCTTCCTCATGTTCATCTTTGTGTTCAGCTTGCATATTATTCCATGGTTCTCCTCCTTTCTGGGATGAAGTGGGTGTTTCAGCTCCAACCTTCTGAAATAAAGAATTTAGGTTACCCTGAGGCAATCCGAACTTATTCTTCCTTTCAAAAATAACTTCAGGTCCTTCAAAGTCATTTGGGAAAACTTTATTACTTTTTATTTCTAAAACTTGAATGTCCTCATGTTGGGATTCATTCATATCATCAATCTCACCTTCTTCAAGAATCTCTTCTATAGCTACATTCTCTTCCTCCTGAGTCTGTAAAACTTTACAAACATTAACTACTTTGATCTCAAATCCATTATTTTCAACCTTATTATCTTCCTTCAGAAGAGGAACCTTAAGAGGACTAGCTTTCCTTTCATCTGTTGGCAAATGCACACTCCAATGAGATATTGTAGGTGATTGAAGGTTTTGTCATTGATGGCAACCTTGCAATCATATGATACCGACAAGACAATTTACCAGCACTAGCAACAATAGACTCTACACTGGCACATAGGACACCGACAGTAAAAGGAAGTATATTGGCACCCAGGCCGATAGGAATTTTGTTTATAATATATTTTATAATTAATTGTAAAATCATTGTAAGCCAACTTGGCAAGTTGTAAAATGACTCATATATGTATGAGGTCATTATAGAACATTTTGTAAGGAAGGAGATAGGCGAAATAAGGCAAACCTAATATGTGAATTATAGGTTAAGGGTTTATGTATGAAGCAGAGCTAAAACCGATACTGGATCTGGCATAGTAGATGCTATTTTGAAGCAATACAAGACAATGGATTTGCATAATCCATTTTGTAAGTCAGTGAGACTTCCCATTTTGTAATTGAGTAGTGAGCTCTAGGCACTTGGCCTTCCTGCATGTGCAGGCCCCTATTGTATCAATAATATTCTCTTATTGGCCAGTAAGTGAATATTGTGGGTCACAAATCCCACCGAGGTTTTTCCCACACCGGGTTTCCTTGTTAAACTATTGTGTTATGGTGTGATTTTCATGTGGTTGATGTTATCTTTGTTTACTACATTACTTTTTGTTTACTGGTATATAGTATTGATATGCTTTACATGTTTTAAGTTAAGAAAATTATATAACCAGTTAGATACTAATTCCCCCCCCCCCTCTCAGTATCTTTGGGAATCCTAACAATAGGTATCAGAGCCTGGTCCTCTATTTTCAGAAGTCTAATAGCTTAAGGAAGATATTGACACTGGTAGAGATGGAAAACTTGATGAAGCAATTAGAAGTAGCTCTCTCAGACTATGATACATAAAAGTTGAAAAATATCAAACTTGAAGATGATCTAAAGGATGCACAGGATATTATTCAAGCACTTCAAGAAAATCTTACCATTGCAAGAAACAAGAGAAGAGAACTTTGTGAAAAGATGCAAAATGAGAATGATGAAAAGGAAAATCTTAGTGATCTGATGAATAAACTGAAACAAGAAAACATGACAACAAAGAATGAGATGCAGGATATGACTATGAGATTTTGTAAAGAAATTGAAGATAGAAAGAAGAATGAAGAAGACTTGACTAGAAGACTGAATGATGCTGCAAATGAAAACACAAGACTTAGTTATGAAAATGATATGTTGAAGACAGATCTGATGCACACACAAAATGACTCAAATGAACTTATGAGACAGAAAGAAATCTTGGAAAGAGAATTGGCTACTGCAAATCAGCACAAGGAGAAATTCAAGAAAAGCTCAGAAGAACTTGGTGACAAGCTGAAGAATCAGAAACCAAATAGTGACACTAATGGCCTTGGCTTTGAAGCTGGTGAAAGCTCCGGTATTGCAAACACACATGATCATAGCAAACCAGTAAGACAACCTACTACTTATAAATTTAATGGCAAATGCTTTAACTGTAACAAGTATGGTCATAGAGAAAATCAATGTAGATCTAGAAATTATTAGAACATCAATACACCCACCGATCAATGCTCTAAATGCAACAAAGTTGGTCATAATTCAAAAAATTGCAGAATGAATGTAAGATGTTATGTTTGTGGAAGATTTGGACACTTATCTAATCAATATAGAACACAAACTGGCATAGGATATGGGAAAGCTATTTAGAAAAACAATGTGACCTATTATGATTGCAATAAGATTGGACATATTACAAAATTCTATAGAAGTAAGGCATCACCGACAAGTAATAATGGTGCTAGTTTGAAAGGTAAAGAAAAGGTTGAAGAGGTAAAGTAAGAATTCTCAAAACAATGGATTAGAAAGTTAGATCTAAATGTTGATAGGAATACTCCTCCACCGGCAGAAGAGAGAAACACTCCATTGGTAGAATAGAGTAACACTCCATTGGCAGGAGACTCTTCATCGAACTGAAGAAAATTCCTTTGAGGGTTTAGCAACCAAATGTGAAACATGCTATTATTCCCTCGGTTGATGATGAGAAGTTGAAATTACTTCTATACCAACAGATAAGTTAAGTCATTACTTAACCGAAAATCATTAAATGTGGTGGTTGGCAAAATTAACATTATAAAACAAGTGTTTTGGCTCCATTTTCATTTCACTGAGCATTCAAATCTTTAAGAGCGCGAAAATTCCCGAGCGAAGGCATTCCAAGCAAAGAAGTGAAGCAATTCATCAAGCAATCATTCCTTAAGGTAGATAAAGGTATTTATAACCATGGCTTCTTCATCTACTCTTGAATTCATTGCAAACCCTATTGTTGCTGAAGTTATTAAATGCCCTAGACCTGTATTCCAGTTAGTTCCTAAAATTGCCAAGAAAGATGATAACATTGGTGCATTTTCTAAAATTCCTAAGGGAGTAGTTTTTGTTGAAGACCCCTAGAATGTATATACATTTTCATATAGAGAAATTAGGTGATGAGGAAATCAAGAATATGTATAAATCTGTAATTTGTGATGAATGTGGAAATATCAAACCTGAACACAAGATAGTTGAAATCCTAGGTTTCACTAAAATTCTCAGTATCCTGGATTTTCTCAAGGATGTTACAAGGATAGTACTAAGCAGGGTAGATGGTGAATTCTTCTGGTTGGACTCAGTTCACTAAATCACAAAAGAAGTAGTAAGGCTGTGATAGGGTTACCCTCCACCGATAACAGACCTGATAAGACAAAGAAGGTTTGAAATGACCTAGTGATAAACCTAACTGGTGCAACATCTGATAAGAGATCTTTAAGGGTAAATGATGTAATGGATATCAATGTCAAATTCATCAGTATGACCTTAGGCTACAAAACTACACATGCAAATAGGTTAAACTTAGTCTCTAGCCTATGCATTTAAAGTGCCTATGATATGATTAATGATAATGCAAGAATAGATGTGTGTGAATGCCTTAAAGATGAACTGATTGACAATTTGGGAAAGATAAAGAAAGACAAAAAGGGAACATTCAGATTTGGAAACCTACTTGTTTGTCTAATGTTGCACATAACCAAACAAGTACCCGGTATTGGTATTAGAAATTTTGGTTTTGATATACCAGTAGGAAAATAGTTGTTAGATTTACTGAACAACATGGGAGAGAACAAAGAAAAGAACATAAATGACTATTTTTAGGCATTGAAGGCCCGAATGAAGACCAGAGTTAGATCATCCAAGCAATTGTGGACAAGTATAACGATGAAATCTATTTTGTAATAAAGAAGGATGAAATTTGGATGGAGGCAGTTATCCCAAGAACCATCTGGGTTACTGAAATGGGGTATGAAACTGATGACCACATAATAGAAACATATGCAAAAGCCCTCCTAGAAGCACCTAAGGAACCTAAAGAAGAGGTATTTGGCAGTGCTGAGACTACTAAAAAACAAATTCAATCCAAGAAAAATGTTAAAAAGGTTGAGGCAATAGTTAGAAAAGGATCCAGGCAAGCAAAAGCTATTAAGGAAGATGTACTTAAACAAAGTGGTATTACTGAAGATGAGTTAGAAGCACTTCAACCGGAAACTCACCTTTCACCGGTTGGAACTTCTTCAGAAAGTGACATACCAGCTATATTCAAAAGGGTTGTGAGAAAAAAGAAATCTTCACCGGTATCTTCACCTTCTCTGAGAAGAACAAGACAGAAACAACAAGCAGTAAGGCCCCCAACAAAGAAATTAACTCTGAAGAAGAAAAAGGTGACTCCTAAGAAGAATTCTATAGCTCCTATTGATAAATTACTAGATGAAATTACTGAGGATGGTAAATTGAAAAATATCAGCAAAATGTATAACACATTATCAGATGATGACAAGGAGAAAGTAGAAAATAGTGTAATCCTACACTTAGATATCTACAAGAAATTTTTAATGCAAGTTGTTGATGAAATGTCAATAGATCTCTACAATAGACTTGAATCTAGGAGAGTAGGTATTATTGAGCTTGATAAGAAAATAAAAATTGAAAAATTAGTTGTTGTATATCCTATCAACTCACTTGATGAGATAGATAAATTGATCTCAGAGGCTAACTGGTTAGTATTTTCAACTGCTCACCGGCATGTAGCACTAATGGCAGGGAGAGTGAATGAGGTAATAGAAGAAACAGCTAATGCATGGGACATATTCCTTGTAGAGAAGGAAAAGCAGGAAGAGTATCGAAGCCCTAAACCCATCAAGGTATATCAAAAGGATAAGGGAAAAGGAAAGGTTGGTGGACCAACCAGCATAAAAATAACAGACAATTTATCCCCACCACCTCTAGATACTCCATTAGTAGTTACTACTGACAATCAACCAGCTAGTGAGAGTACAGACATACCACATGAGGACACAAATCCTGATTCTGAGGTGTTATATACAATGAACATTGACACTTAGAAAGTCAATATTGTGGTAGATAAGGAATCAACAGGGAAAATAGATGTGGCAACTAGGCCACCGGCAACACATATCACAGAAGAAAAACTGGCAGTGAACAACACTGAGAAACAAGCAGAGCAACAGGCTCCCTCACAGGAATAGGTTCATGCAGAGATAGTGCCATCGGCAATAGCTGAGCAACCCAAACCTTTTCTTAGAGAAATGCAAACACAAACTAACCTACCAGAGGTCACTACAAGCAAAGAAATTACTCACACCAATGGAATACAGATTGTTGGTTCTTCCATTGCAAAAATCAAACCAACAAATGTGACAAAAGTTCTTTTGGATTCTTCAAGAAAATAACAGAGTGTAGCTCACAAGCATACAAAGCTATCGATGATACAATCCCAATTTTGAAAATGATAGCACCCAAATGTAATGTGGATAATAAATATTCTTTGAATCAACTTGACACATTGTCTAAGTATATTACTAACAACATTGTGATAGTTGAACAAATAAAAAAGGAAGCATTCAAAGAGAAACTAGAGAAGGAAAAACACAAATTATTTGAAGAGGAAATAAAGAAGTGCATGCGACAATTTGACACTCTTTTACTAGCACTATGTAATACACTAAAAGAGTTCAAAACTTTGTACAGAGATACATGCAAAACAAACTTCTTGATAGTAGATATAGACAAGAAGATCAGCAAGGTACAAGAAGAAATAAATAAATTAGTTGACAACTTCATTAATTCATCTGAACCATTATCAGTTTTTGAGCAGAAAACAACAAGTTTTGAGGAGGAACTTCTAAAATTGGAAAGAGAGAAGGAAAGCATAAAAGGAAAGGCAAAAGATCTAAAATGGAAACTTAGTCCAAGATTGGACTACCTTGCCTCCTTAAGAAAAGAGATATTTGAGGCTCTAGTTCAAGGACAGAAAACACTGAAACAAAAAATGCAACACCTCACCGATACAATTCAGAGGATAGAGGATGCATTAAAGGACAATGAATGGTTCACTCAAAGCCTGAATCTAGTATTGGCAGACCTTTTTCAGATTGTAACCAACCGGTTACAAGGATGAAGCTAGAAACCACACTCAATTAACACTTTGACAACCTTTGTCATTGATGCCAAAGGGGGAGTAGTGGTAATGAGAAAAATAATTAGCAAATGGCTCATCATCTCAGGGGGAGCACATATTTTTTTGGTACACAATTTTTGGTAAGACAATTCTGGCAGATTCTTTTTGGATGACACTTTTTGGATTTTTCTCATGAGTGTTGTCATCAATGCCAAAGGGGGAGATCGTTGGCAAATGCACACTCCAATGAGATATTGTCGGTGATTGAAGGTTTTGTCATTGATGGTAACCTTGCAATCATATGATACCGGCAAGACAATTTACCGGCACCAACAACAATAGACTCTACATCAGCACATAGGACACTGGAAGTAAAAGGAAGTATATCGGCACCTAGGCTGACAGGAATTTTGTTTATAATATATTTTATAATTAATTGTAAAATCATTGTAAGCCAACTTGGCAAGTTGTAAAATGACTCATATATGTATGAGATCATTATAGAACATTTTGTAAGGAAGGAGATAGGTGAAATAAGGCAGACCTAATATGTGAATTATAGGTTAAGGGTTTATGTATGAAGTAGAGCTAAAACCGGTACTGGATCTGGCATAGTAGATGCTATTTTGATGCAGTACAAGACATTGAATTTGCATAATCCATTTTGTAAGTCAATGAGACTTCCCATTTTGTAATTGAGCAGTGAGCTCTAGGCACTTGGCCTTCCTGCATGTGCAGACCCCTATTGTATCAGTAATATTCTCTTATTGGCTAGTAAGCGAATATTATGGGTCACAAATCCCACCAAGTTTTCCCCCACACTGGGTTTCCTCATTAAACTACTGTGTTATGGTGTTCTTTTCATGTGGTTGTTGTTATCTTTGTTTACTGCATTACTTTTTGTTTACTAGTATATAGTATTGATATGCTTTACATGTTTTAAGTTAAGAAAATTATATAATTGGTTAGATACTGATTCTCCCCCCCTCTCTGTATCTTTGGGAATCCTAACATCATCTTCTATTAAGTCTTTTGGGTTACTAAGACTTCCACTACCTACTTCCACTCTACTATCCTCCTTAATGTTAATCTTCTCTCTCCATACCTGTTTGTGAAGATTATTAGTCTTCAGAGGTTTTTTGGGGTTACTAGGGCAAGCCTTAGCCTAATGCCTAGCTTTCTTACAGGAAAATCACACAAAGGGGACGGACTCAAACTCTATAGTCTGTTCCCAAACCCCAAGTTTGGAGCTTATATCAATAGAATTGGGAAGATCCATATTTTGAGAGATATTGACACATATTCTTGCATATACTAGTCTCTTATGAGCTGTTGTCATAGGATCTATCACAACAACCTCCCCAAAGGAATTAGCAATATCTGAAAAAACATCCTCCACCCAGAATTCAAGCGGCAAGCTGGGTAGCCTAACCCAGATCGGGGTAGATTCAAAGAAGGAGTCATTGAGTTCCATATTTGGGGACCATTTCCTTAAGGATAATGAAGATTTACCAAACATCCACGATCCACTGCTCAAGGTCATTTCCAGATCTTCCCCACAGGAGAAAGAGAAGACAAAAAAGCCCCTTATAAGGGCAGAAACATCAACCTGACCTTTCAGTCTCCATTTTCTCTTAACAAAGGATCTAACATCCTCAATATTGGGTCGTAGCCCAACAAACTTTCCCACTAGAGAAAAGGCCATTAAAGATATACTATGATCGATGACCATATCTAGAACTGCAAAGGAAAATTTATTGATTTTTCTATCAAAAATGTCTTCCACAGAGGGGAAGGATGATTTACCAGTGGGTTTGTTTGCAAAAAGGCAGTTTCAGGGTTAGAGAGCCTTCACCTCAGTCATCTTTTCCAAGTCAGCTTTTACGCCCTCGGGACCCTATTTTGAAGAATCTTTCATGTATTCACAGTTAGGAGGAGGGTTCCGATGTCATGGGTCCCCATCTGGACTCCCATCCTCATCATCCACCACTTGTCCTTGTGTTACAGAGGCAGCAGAACTAGAGGAACCAGCTGCGTTGTTCCCTCCATTCACAAAATTCAAATTTCCTTCTAGCTGTGCTATTCCCTCCATTTTTTTGGTCATTTCCTACCTGTCTACAAAGTTCATGTTGTTCATGTTGTGTAATATGTAATTTTTAGCTAACATTAGATAATTGAATTACATGTGCAAGAACCTGAACCCATTTGATGAGGATCCTGCATAGTCTCATGGATCGACAAGTATAAGTTAGTACACCCCATAGAAATAGTTTATTTTTTTAAAATTACTTGGAAAACAAACTTCCTCAGTTTTTCAAACCTTGACATTAGCAGAAAATCTAATACATTTATCAATACTTGAGGCCCTAGTTGGACTTATTCAAATTTTAATCTCAACATCAACTTTAGGGCCGACTTCTTCATCAACATTACCCTCATTTGCAAAATATCTCTCTCATTACCAACTAACTCTCTCATTTGATGGAGTGCAGGTACCACCAAATAGGTATTTGTCAGATGTGTCTTCCTCAAGTGAGGGAAATACGGGAATAGAAAACAAAAGTGAGACATGTATTAGGTCTACAATAGGGAGATCAACTAGAGGTCAAAAGATTAGAAGAAAATTCAATAAACGCATGAAATTTTTCCTTGCTCAAGGGGGGTCATGTTCTTATGATGGTGAGACCAAAGGCGACATTGAGGTTCCCTTGCAGTACAAACATCTACAGAAACAATGGGTACCCAAGGAACTTCCTCCAATAAACACTAATTTTTTGTGTTAATGATAGGATATATCGCATAGCACCTTCGTCATTACATGGTTTGGGCCTATTTTCCATGGACAACATAAAGGTCTGTTACAACAAAGTTGTTGAATTGATGGATTTTGTCAAACCTTGTTATAATTACAATAATTGGATGTAGATTATTCGCTATAAAAAAAGTATGCGTAGGTATGCATTGTCAACAAATTTTATACAACAAAAAGATAATGATCAAAGTAAATGAGTGGTTGTATACATTGATGGAAGGCCAAAAGAAACAGAGAATATTGTAGGTTTTATAAATAGTATGTGACCTGGGTCAGCTAATAAACAACCCAATTGCATATTTGAGGCGCGTGAGGGAAATCATGTATTGGTATGTGCAATAAAATCAATAAGTGCAGGGGAAGAGCTACTAATCGATTATAATTTAAATCGTATAGATACAAACAAAGTTACTATCATGGGGGTGGTATGTACTATATACCATTTAAATTAACCAACCTCCAATTAATGACTCCAATATACCATTTTATCATAAAGTTTTTTTTGCTAAGTCTATTGGTTTCATTTCGCTAATATTTTTATATTTTTTCTTTATCACAGGGCGACATGGATCCATCACATAGCGCAGATAGGGATGTAGGTCATGACACTTATACCGAGCAGGTAAACCTCATTGTAATTGTACAAATTAGATAAAAGAAAACTGTTATATTATTATGTTCTTTTTTTTGAGTGTTTTAGAGTAATTTTGTAATTGTTAATGATATTCTTGTCACAGACAGATGTTTGGAGAAAGTGAAAGAGATTTGCAGTATGTGAGCACCTCTCTAGGGATGTGGACTCAACAGGATTAAGTGATGATGACCCTACAAATTCCACAAACCCTATGGAATTAATAAAAAGGTCTATTATAAAATTAGTAAGGAGATTATTTCTTTGGCATCCCTGGAGCCTCAAATTGATGAGATATGAGAGAGGGTGCAAAAATTGATTCGGACAATAGAAAACTTGTAAGTAAGTAGTTATGAAAGCTTTGATTATAACAAAAGTTCAATAATGGTTTATATTTTATACTCTTTTATGACATTAACTAAAATATGTATGTGTTGTTTTTACAGAAATTTATGCGTCCTCATCAAACTAGTGGCCATGATCAGGGTATTGCAGGTAGTTCAGGTGATGATTATTTTCTTGGCTTATCACTTGCTTGGCTTATCACTTTGAGTACCCAAAATACATCATACTTGATACTTTCAATGTTCATAATAAAGTTTCATCCTTGTTTACAATTCTTGCACTTTTCATATATTTAATGTTTTATATATTTAATGTATTATTCTTCAGGTGTTGTCAATGTTCATGTGCAAATGTCGTTGGTGCCTCATCAGAGGTTACCCCCACCTGTATTGCCGACTGCAATGTCAGCAACACATAGCATGCAAACATCCTCTAATACACATCATATTGGCATGCCCACTATTGGTAGATCCCTCTTTTGCTCTATCTTATGTTATGTGTTAATTTCCCTTCAAGCGTTGTTTCTTGGGGTCATTTCATAGTTGATTCATTTTCTATAGAAGGAGATGCACATGAGGATGCGCCAGAGGTGACTACTACTGATAACATACCATCATTTTCTGGATCTTCTTGTATTGCTAGTACGGGAACGTTGCAGGCCACATTGGTGGTGAGCGACAAAGAAATGATTCCCTTAAAGATACAGAAGGTTCCAAGTACTTTTAAACTATTATTATATATAGTCTAATTGTAATTTGTTTTTTGATCACTCATTTTGGACTAATGATCCCATGAATTTTTTGCTGGAAACAATATTTTTTATAAAAATCTTAATGACATTGCATTGTAGATATTTGGGCCCACCATATGTAAAAGGTGGAACATCATATGTGAACTAACCCTAATCCACTATTTTGATTTCAAATCATTGCTAGAATAGTTTTCCTTTGATCCATTTCTTGAACTATAATAAATGTAGCTTCAGTTCATTTCCGAATCTAATAGGTTTGTTTTTTCTTTAAAAGGTGGAATGACCAATAAAAAAGGTTAAAAGATGAATTGACAAACCATATGGTTGAGTGGTTTGGAAATGACACATTCGACAAAAGCAAGCTCCTTGAAAAAGTTGGCACATATCTAAAGTATGTGAGAGACCAATACAGGACCCATTTAGAGAATAATGTAAAGTACAAGTGTCCCCCCATGATTCTAGAGAGGGAGTGGAAGGACCTTATTTTGGATGCAAAGGAGAGAATTGAAAGGAAAAAAGGAAATACACCACTAGATGCCAGAAGAAGGTATGGGATACTATTAAAAATGTAATTATGTACTAATTAATTACTCTTTATATTTATATAATCTAACATATTTCAAACTTTTCATAGACTTAGTGACATGTCAAAGGCAACCAAGGCAAGACAAGAAAAGCATGGGCAACACAAACTCGGATTTGGTGGTTATATGAAACTTGTTGCATGAATTGTAAGCATTTGTAAATGAAATATCACATCAAAATATTTATAAATTGCAAACGATTTTTTTGTAACAAACAATGCAAGCAAAATTCATGATACCAAGCAAAAATCAAGGGCTCTAAATTCAATAGAGGGCCCATAGAAGATGACAAGAGAATTTCCTACCAGTAAGGCTATACAGTCATGGCTGATCGGCTACGAGAATTGAATGGGCAAACACAAGATTTTGCTGCATCTATCACATAGGTAAATAAGCTAAATGAAAATTGTTTCAAATTGAATACTTTACTTGCAATAACCTAATTGATGTTGAGTTCCAACATAAAGTGAATATATTTTTTTAAATAAGCAAGCAATGATAATAATGTGCATGACATTGGAATGCAGCCTGCTAATCATGAAACACCACCTGCACATGAAGGTCCGGATGTGTATCCCAGTAGTGGAGGTATTCATTTGCTATTCAAATTTATTATGTGATTATTAATACAATTAAACATCTTAATTTGTAATTAGAGTAGTAATTAATGTAACATTTTTTAATAATATTTTAGAGCATGTAGTCGGTGGTGACCAAGTGGAGCATGATTCGGGTACACAACATTAGGAATGTGATGTTCCCCAATCAGGTAAAGAGGACCACTGTTATTCCTTTAAACAAATTTAATTTCAATTGGTGTTCAGCATTACTGTAACCTTTAGTATTTCAACTCCATAGGATCTAGAGGGTGTTCAGCATGTTGAGGTTGAGGCTAGACAAAATGATGTGGCCCCATTAGGTAAAGAGCACAACAGTTTTGTTCTCTAAATTAATGAAATACTTGTAACGATAATAAAAAAATATTTTGAATTTAACCCATTTCTTTGTTATTGAAGAGGACCCCCCTTTGCTTCAGTGTCCTCATCCTCAATATAGGACTAGGCATATGTTGAGATCATGAGCAGAGGGTAGAACAACTAAAGAGGGGGGAAATGATGAAGATAACATTGCTCCACTTAGTCTTTTCATAGCTTCAAAGAAAAAACCAAAAAATAAATGATTGTAATCTACCTTATTTGATAATGACTGATTTATATGTGTTAATGAATGTAATTATGTGCTAATGAATGGTTATGAATGATATGTGTTAATTAATATTGATGAATGTTGCATTTTAATTAATGTTAATCAATGTTATGTTTTAATGAATGTTATGTGATATTAATTAAGGAATGTTATATTTTATTAATGGTAGAAAGAATGAATGAATGTTAGATGTTAATGGGGAATTTAGAGTGATGTTAGGGGGGGGGCAAATGAGCTTCCACCTTCATGTGGTTGGCCCTATTAAGTAGAGAATATTAAACTATTCTTGAAACCAAGTGAAGCTCAATAAGATAACACACTTTTAAATATTTCATTATGTTGCACAGTTAATCTTATTGAATAATGTATATTGTATCTTAATTGCAAGGTCCAACAGAGCCAATACAAACAACAACAACACAAGTTGTTGGATATAATGAACTCCCATATTTTCTTGTATGTACACTAATAGTATGAGCTATGCTTCTAGTGTTGATATCCATGGCGGGACTGCAAAAGTTATGAATATGCCTCATCCTTGTAAGTTTTTTTATTACTTGACATTTTCTTTAGCATTTTTAAATTTTCCTTATCATTTTAAGTCTAACCACTTTTATATGGAATTTACTATTCTAGTTTTTATTACTTGACTCCATGGTTGCTCTATGTGAGGATTATTATGACTATATGTTGCTATTACTTGGTGATTCATATGGACTATTATTTAGGCATTCTCCTTATCACTATTGTATGATCTACATGGTTGCTATTTAATATTTGTCAACCAATCTTAGATTTTCCCTCGATGATCATGTATTTTCTTTCTATTTGTATTCCCCATAATTTGAGTCTTTCTCATACTATTTCTTATACGTTTTCTCATCGCCTAGACTAATGCATAAAGTTCTATCATAAGCTAGATAGTCCCTCATTGTTGAAAAGAAAACCTTTGAATAGTAGCATACTATTTTACCATCTTATAACAAGATGGCTCCCATGACATCCTCAGTAGCATTTTTGTAAGCTTCAATGAGCAACAAATAATTAGGTAAGGTAAACATTGGAGCATTGTGATGCTGAACATGAAAATTATATTGTCAAACGTAATTGACAATATTCAGAGCATGATTTTGCTATCTTGTTGGACGAACCTACTTTAACAACTACTCAGTTAGAACTAATGATTTATCCCTCTTCTTAAAATAAATCAAAAATTGAATTGATCTGGCCAGCATTGCATTCTTATGAGTATGCCTTTAACTACTAAGTGTCTAATATGTTTTGAGCATGCCTACTCCATGGGTGTTTTATATGTACACTTCCCTCATGTATACCCTATGCTTGCACCATGTCTGTCATGTGTATGGCATATGTTTTTTATATCGTATGTGTATCTGTGTTACTTCGTGAATGAGATGTTTTCAGATGTCTATTCCATGAATACCTCTCTCTTGTATGCTTCATGATTGATGTGTCTTCAGCATGTCCACTCCATGAGAAGCTTTCTCATATATTCATGCGTACACTTCATGCTTTACATGTATGTTGCATGCCTTAAGTGAATTCATGTGTACACTTCATCCTTTACATGTATTTGTGCCTTATGTGTACACTCTATGTTCTGCATGAGTGCTTCTTGCCCCAAGTATATTCATGTGTATGCTCTATATGTATTATTTATGTTTTATGTGCATACTTCATGCTTTAAGTGCATCTATGCACCTCATATATATTTCTCTTAAATGCATGTTTTATGTATATATACCTAATAAATTATGGATATTAATGTGTTTGTTGTGTCTTCAACATGATACCCTCAATGTATGATTTATACGTGTACTTTTTCATATATTCATTGTACCTTAGGGGGTATTTGCTTGTATTACTTCATGTCTTGTGTGGATCCTTCATGCTCCTACCTTGCGTGTAACAATATGTATGTTTCATGAATTAAGAGAATTCCTGCTCTACATATATTCAAGTGTATGCTTTATGACTTTAGTGGATTCATCTATATGCCTCATGCTTTATGTATGCTTCCTTCTTTATGTGTTAAGTGTATTCATGAGTATGCCTCATGATTTAAGTATTCATTGTATGCTTCATAATTCAAGTGTATTTGTTTGTATTCTTCATGCTTTAAGTGCTCATTATATTCTTCATGCTTCAAGGTATTCATTTGTATGCCTTATGACTCATGTGTATTCATTTGTATTCCTCATGTTTCGAGTGTATTCTTCATGCTCCATGCACAACATGTGTGCTTAAGTGAATGCATGGACACTCTACGTGTTACAATGAACATCCCATGCTTTATAAGATACATATATTCACATGTATGATCCTTATTTGAATCATGCCTTAAATATATTCATGTATTTATATGTACTTCTTTACTGGTATGATCCAAGATTTACGTTTGATTGATATCTTATGTGTATTCATGTGTCTTGTGCACTATATGTGTCAAAGGTATATTTCATACTTTATGTAAATACTTCATCCTTTACGGGGTTGACTCATGTTGTTGTGCTTTCAGCATGAAAAATTCATGGATGTATGGTCCTCCCTAATGCATACTCATGTTGTTGTGCAATTATTTGAGTTTGCATGGGTATGCTAGGTATCATGTCACCTTGATTTTTTCAAGATCAACTTGAATGGGAGAGTGGTTGATAATGTAACTAAATTTGTATGGTGCCAAAATTTCATTTGTTGAGGTTGGTTTGCAACTTGTGTTGGCATATCTCCCCAACTCACTTAGAATATTGAATCCTTTAATTGGACAGCAACATGTATAGTTGACTATCTGCACTTTTGAAAGCTGGAGGGTCTTATTCAATTTTGTAATGCAATAAATTATAATATTGGACCTTGTGTAAAGTAATGTATTTTTCAACTAGAAGGTCTTATTCAATTTTGTAATCCAATCAACTCTAATGTTCAACTTTTTGAGTAACATCCCATATAGCTGCAACACTTCAGCATTAGATGAGTTGTCCATTACAATACAACTAGGCTTTTAGAGTAACATCCCATACAAAGTTTTTTGTTATGTTCCATGGATGTTTTTGAAAATGTTATTGACAAGGACTTGATTTTGTAATATTCGTGGAGAAGTTCAATCTCTTGATAGGTTTATTACAGTCACGAGTTGTAGATAATTCTCCTGACATGGAAAAATCTGATGTAAAAATGAGAGAAGTCCTTAATGGTAGATATGAACCAAAAAAAGTGCAAGTTGTAGAGACTCAGAGATGGAAAGATGAGAGGAAGAAGGAAAGGGAAGAGAAAGATAACCTTTCTTGTGGCAATGGCTTGTTTTCTGATGCATTGTCTCCCTCTGTTACTGGAAATGTAAGTCGACACATTTTGCTTGTGTTATCTATTGTATAGTTTAATGTGTATTTCATTTTCTTCCAACCCCCATTCAAGAATGATAAATCATCCTATTGATAGTACTTATTTATTCATTTTTTGGTATATTGGATATAATGGCACATGTTGCATGTTTGTGATGATGCTCATTTGACTCCAACAGATATAGCAAAAGCTTTTATGGGTATGCGGTCTCACAGGGCACCAACATCCACTTCACATTTATAGCATAGGCCTTTTGGAGATGAGATTACACCATGTCAGTTATTTAGAGATGCATACACGCCAGATAGACCCAATTCTTATCAACTTGTACCAAGAACAACAAAAGGTGAGTTGTTTTGGAATGGGCAGGTTGAAGATAGGTTGAAGACCCCATCCAATAGGCTTAATAGCCTCCAATACCTGAGGTCTCAAAACTGAGGTCAAGGTCTGAATCATACCCCACATGCTAAAAGGGAATTAACAAGAACCATTGTAATTGGCATGCGCATTTCTATTTTTATTTTAAATAAATCACCGTCGGAATTTCAAAATCAACCCAACTTTGCACCGATGGCCAAACCATCAGACCAACAACATCCTCATCGGTGCATAGTTCCTGGTAGGCATTGGAGTTTTTATGCCAATTGAAGAAACATCCAAAAAGGATGTTGTATGTTTGATGACACTTTATTGTCAGACACTCGTCATAGTCATCATCAATGCAAATTCCTAGTCAACGTCAGGATTCCGATGTCCATCTAGCAACATTATTTGGCTAGATGAGCAATCATGGCCATTGTTAGAAGAGTTCAGGATGTCGTCGGAAGTCCGACGTTATATAGCACAGTCAAATGCCCGATGATGAGTTTTCGACGGCTTCATTTATTGGCAGTCCAACAAAAACTAGTCGCAATTCTGACGATATGCCGTCGGAAGTCATCCCCAAATATACTAGTGATCCAATCAAGATTGTTTGCAACATACAAATGTAGTGCATCCCACTCTCGAGCAACTGTACAAAAAATAACTAGAAATTTACAACTAAAGTATATTGAAGATTGCAAATAAATTAACTGCAATATATATAAAAATAACTACAATACCAAATAATTACCTCTCACTTTTCTCATTGTACCTTTCCCATTAGGTTCTCCCCTTCAAATTAATTAATGGAGTTGGGATCCCAAATACAATCTACATGATTTTTTTCTGTGAACTTAGGAAGGTATTCAGTAATGTACACCATAGTCTAGTATACCATATATCCCTCCACCATAGAACCCTCAGGTTGTGCTCTTTGTTGAACCAAAGACTTAAAAAATTTCAAGTTCCTCTCAACCATCCACATTGACCTTATGTGTACAGGTCCACACAATTCAATCTCCTCAACTTATTGTATGAGATAGTGTTCTTGTGCATTGAAAAAAGATGAAGGTAGACACTTTTGCATTGCACACATTATACGAGGAATTTTTCTCTTCCAATATTTTATATCTTCTTTATGGATTTCCTTAGATGACAACCACCTACAAGGGATTCAAGATACAAATATATTAACGAGACTTTACAAAATAATATAAAATATATTACATAACAAATAATATCACTACAAATTGAACAAATATCACTACTTACCTCATGTATTTTTCAAAATCATATATAACTTGCTTGGTATTATTGTCGAAGAGGTCTGGGAGAGATAGAGGTAGAATGTACTACAACAATTATAAAATGATCTTTTTCATTGTTTTCTAACATAATACAATGAAAAGTACATGCAGTATATAAATATATAGTAGATACACAAGAACATGAATTACCTTAATGAAGTTATGTCAATCATGCATTTTCATATTTGGCCCAAATTCACTTTTCTTTGTTATGAGATTGTTTATGTTTGCAACAAATCCTGTGGGAAATCAAATTTTTCGTATGACTTATTTTATAGAATTGCTTTATTGCCCCATTAATAACCAAGGAAGGGCATTTATATTAATCTGGTCTCCATCGCTATTTGATTGAATGACATTTTTCATTGCATGATTGGATTCCTGAATGTCACTACCAATTTTGACAATTTTTTTCTTTGTCACGCCTTCCATCCAATATTTTCAATAATGCCTCTGTTATATTATTTCCAATATGCATAGTATCAAACAAATTCACAATTTGTAGTTGCTCATAGTAGGGAAACCTACTAAATTATCTGGGATAACTCTTTAGTCCCTTTGGAAGGTGGTCATTAATGCCTTGATGACCTTCATGAGCCATTTAATATGTTAAAAAAGTTAACAACGATGATCATCATCAATTACATTATCAGTAAACAAAACAAAATATAAATTCTAAACATAAACCATTAGATGGAATGACATTACCTTGATGATTCATTCTATTATATTCCAACTTCCATAGGTGAGGTGTCATTCTTCATGGATTTGATGCAGTCTCTTCTTTCCCATTGAAAAAATGGTTTTTAGTATTTCAATACTTATGATTTTTGTGAAGGAAGTGCCTATACTCATCAAACACTTTCTTTCCTAAACTTTTTGAATAACAAGATTTTATCTTTGGACCACAAACTGGACATGCAAATTTTCCCTTTGTTTGAAGACCTACAAGATCATGTATAATTGGATTAAATATGATAATTTTAATATTTATAATTATGTGCAAGTTGATCACTATAACATACCAGAAAAATGTGTTAGCCCTGGGGCATCATGAATTGTCCATACAAGCATTACATGGAATTGAAATTGTCTTTGTCCTATTGGTCTAGAGACGTCATACATAGTGACACCATTCGATAACTCCAACAACTCGTCAATAAGAGGCTCAATATATACATTCATATCTTTAATTTGGTACTTACCTAGTTGAATAAACAAAAACATTACATAATTATTATGACCATTTTGCTGCAATATTTATAATTTAATGTGGATGACTATTAAATGAAAAATACCTGGAACAATCATTGCCAACATAATGTGCTCCCTCTTTACTGACATCCATGGAGGAATGTTATTGTTGATAACAAAAATAGGCCACGAGTAAGTAGATCTCAACTCTCCAAATGGATTGACACCATCCGCTGCCAATGAAAGCCTAAGATTACGAGGTTCTTCTTTAAAGTGTGGCCACTTTTTGTCTTTGTCCATAAATACAAAAATATCCACAGGCATTCGAATAATGTCATGTTGACTTCTATTGACTGCATGGCAATCCATAAATTGCACCAAGCTTTCACACCTAAATAATCGTTGCAAACATGGAATAATGGGAATATAACGAACAACCTTGCGAGGCACCTTTTTTGTTAGCTGGTCTATTTAATATCTACTCATATGAAATTCAGGGCATTCTATTGCAAATTCATGTTGTTTATGATATATAATATGATCATTGGGACATGCATCTATTGCTTGATACTCCATTCCAATATCTTTCATAATGGCAAATAATTCTCGGTATGAGCGAGGTAGAATATTTGATGGTGGTAACAACAACTCACCTATCAATATACAACCAAAAAGTATAATTTGTTAATATAAAGAATCTTAATGGTGCATGTTTCACCTTTTATTAACTATGATGAAAATACAACAAAAATAGATGAAAAAAGATGGCATATATGACATACATTAACATATGTGAGATTGTTATGTCGGATAAATTTTTCATAACCTTCAAGTTCACCAACAACAATATAGCGGAGAGAAGAGTTATTTGGGAGCCTTCATAAAGGGGCTCGTATGCCTTCTCAAGTAGAGGTACATCATGAACAACATTAAATTTATCTTGATCATCATGATCAGTTGCACTATCATTAAATATGTCATGGATCAATGTATTTTTACCATCATCTTCAATTATGTTTTCTGGTGCATGATCATCTTCTTCCATAGGATCATTATCTTCATCTTCGATATTCACACCTCCATGTTCCTCCACATCAAAAACCACATTCTTCATGTTGTGGCAATCCATATCATGTTCCCTAGGGTGCTCCACCTATATAAAAATTATGGACATAAATAAACCATGATCATGATTTCATCATCAAGTGATTTCTTATGTATATAAATCATTAAAATGATGTACAACCTAAGTTAGCCTAGTGGTAGAAAACTTGTGTTCTTAAAAAAGAGGTCACAAGTTCAAGTCCCAAAGGGGGTAAGGTATGTACACCTCATCGGCTTTGGCCCATTACCTATCAAATAAAAAAAATTGTCAAAATGATATAATGAACAACTTACCAATGGATGATAATCATGCCCCCTTTCAATGTGACCATGTTGCCTACAATGTCTCTCAGCTATTGTGATTAGCAGTCTTCTAGTCTTTAAGCCCTTACAATTTTTGCAGGGATAACAACATTTTCCATCACCTTTTCTTTTCAAGCTAGACAGCAATCTAGTAATTGTCTCCTTATTGATATTATCTAACATGATCTTTCTTCACAGGCAAAAAAAATTGGGTTATAGAAACTTCTCTAATGCCCCGCCAGGAAACCCCGAAGGGATTAAGCTATAACACAAGAATAGAGTGCAATTTTTTTTTTTTTAAGGTTACAACACATAAGATGCAACAAGATATCAAAGATTCATATAACAAAGTGGAAGACTTCAACTAACTCCTAAAGAGTTTCCCAACGAGATTACTTAAATTCACGATTCACTTTACTCACACCATTAATCCAAAAGCTGAATATCTTAATAACGAGGTAATTCATATTCAGGATAATTTCTTTCAAAAGATGGAAATATAAATCACAACAAAGATTCACCCATTAAGATATAATCATAATCTTCATTCAAGATTTTCATTTAAAATTACAAGTTATACATCGAATATTCTAATACACTAAAATTCCATCATAACATAAGAGATCTTTTCCAAGCATATTTAAATTCCTTAACAACAACTGAGTATAATTCATTACTCTAAGTTACATTCTTTCATACTCCAATCCATTGCATTTAAAAAGACGATTACATACATGCACCTACGATAAATATCATCTAAACCACTTATGCATTCGATCGACATGACATTCAAGAAGGAACTGAATATAAGCATTTAAAGTTAATTCCATTTATCCACTTAACCATTCTAACATAAGTTAATCATACATGATAAAGATGAATAAAGGAAACATAAGAGAATAACATCACATAACACCATAATGATCTCGGAGTTCACCCCTAAAGGGCTACATCTCCGGGTCTGCTCAACTGCAAGACCCCTCTGATAATTAATAAAGTTAAGAATACAAGAGGTTACACTATACAATCCAGCCATCAAGGCAATACATAAACAATATACAAACGACCGCATTGGTCAATTAATACATAAACGATCCTTGAAAAGAACAGGATCCAGCTGAACATAATCAAAGCTAAAACACGAGGTCCATGAGAGCATCCATAAAACTGAGCCATCACCACCCAAGGTCTAACATGAAACCGACACTCACAAGGGCAGAGACAAAAGGATGACCCACGAAGGTACTCTAAACAGGACAAAACGACAACACACTAGCGAACGTAGGGACAAGTGTCATCACACGACCTGGTATGGTTACCAGGGCAAGTCTTCATAGGTCCCGGTCCCATACACTGGGTCACCCTGGCAACCTAATCTGAGCTTCCGGCCCATCCCAGCCTCATGTGGACCCACACATCCTCTCGTGAAGACAAGGGAGATGGTTTGCCATTTCAGGCCTTCTCACAACATGTCGAATCTATGATAGCACTCGTCTCATGTGTGAGGCACATTATCTTATTTAGAGATTACATTCTAATCTACTTAAAGGTTATCACTTATTAGACTCACTTTCGACGGGTTACCCAGCAGTCACTTTGGGCGTGGCCCCCAATCGAAAGCCACTTTCCCATACGACACTAGACCATACTCAGACGAACTCAAACCAAGGAATACACATGGTCAGATGAACGGAGTTCAAGAAGAGAGAAACAATCATCTGGTCAAACACGACTCAAGGGTAATCACTTACTGACGGTACTCTAACTAGAGACCTGACAACTAAGGTTAACCACGAATCATCATTCGACTCACACACAAGAGGATATGACCAACTATGACAACACCACAATACAACAGTCAACTCAGAATCGAGGACTGGAACAGGTACACCAATTCAATCCATACGACAGGGTCCTACTAAACAAAGCAAAACATGCCATTTCATAATTAAAGGCGAATACAGAAATTAAACTCGCAAGGCAATAATCAGAAAAGACAATATTCCTCAAATTGATTTAATCATTACAAGTCGATCAAGTTTTCTACAAGATCTAAATCAAATTACAGTTATCTACCTCATCAAGGGATAAGTTGTTCTTGGTTTTCTAACTCCTAAGGTTCAAAGCATCGAACAGGCAAATTAAGCCATAATGAGTTTTTAACCAAATCATATTAATAAAATTCAGACAACCATTAATCAACTAAAATAAGATATTTAATCTCCAATCAAAACGTCATAGACCTACTGGTTCAAAATCAATCTCTACATATTCATATTTTCAATTCCAGATGTACTATACGGATCACGGAAATATAAATATAAAAAGGAAGTCCAAATACAGATAATCATTATCAAAAGCATAACGTTAAATTTCTAATGCCCAACGATAATTATTTCACTACTTTACAATTACTCAAATGATATGTTCTACGATAAAATTTAACATCATCAAGCAATAATTACATCGTATTTCAACGATCAAGATCTAGATTCATTAATCCAAGATCGATCAGAATATAATCTACAATATTAAATTGCAATATTACAGTCGTAGAACTTAATTGGAAAGAGGGCATAAGTCACGAAATGAAGCTAAATAACAATTAACCTATAAGCTCTATTATAAGATTAATCATTATCAAACTGACATTTGGGACGATTAATGCCTCCTTAAACAAAATTAAGAACTAAAAAAAAACTCAACATTAAAATAACATACCTCAAAATGTCATTACATAACATATGCATTTTTTTTGATACAAAAAAAAACACATTAAAAAAAACGTTTTATAAACTATGCTTAAAACGAAGCGCATTAAAAAAGAAAAAAAAAGGCAAAGTGAGGTGGCCGTGCCCTAACCCTAGCCAAGGGAAAGGGGCGGCGGTGCTCGCGGGCCGCACCACGGTGGTGCCCGCAGGTGCCACGGCGCCCTGCGGCCACCGCCGTGGGCCGCAGCCAAAGCAACAACACAGGCAAGCGGAGGTAAGGGGGGGGGGGTGCGAGTGGGGAAATGGTGGACGTGCGGGGGAGGAGGGGAGGAGGAGTGGGTGGAGCTCCGCTCCCCGCCTCGAATCCCCAAATCACAGTCCGAAACAATTAAAAACGCGCCCAGCTCGGTTATCATAACAAATTTTGATTAAAACACGCACAGTTCGAACATAAAATAATATAGTTCGAACATAAAATAACATATTTTCTGTTTACACAGTTCGAACTTGGCTAAAAACACCATGCCCAAATACATTTAATAAATTTCGATTTGCCATGATCTAGGTTTAAATGAACTGCGTTAGGATCTCTTTCTTTTTTTTTTTTTCTTTTTTTTTTTAGATGGTTTTGCTCATCCTTAACATACACCCAAGGGTTTCAAACGCCCAAAAGCAAGGAGGAATTAACAATACCTCAACAACACTACCAGCCAAGCTGGTTAATTTACTAAATCAAACAAAAACATGGCATTCAATGGAGAATCCAAAGCCAAGATAAAACCCCCATTTTCATTTCAAACAAAAAAAACTAAAATTGAGAGAGTTGGATCCTACCTTAACACGCAATCCTGGCATAGCTGAAGGAGAGCCCACCTCCCAGATCCAGCAAAACTGCCTCCTCTCCAAAAACCTCCAATTTCATTTCCAATTTTCTTTCCAACCAAAATTTTCCAAAAAATGTCCCTTTTTCAAAATTTCCCCAAATTTGGGTTATATGGAAGAGTTGACCCAGAATTTCTATTTTTGGAATTTAAAATTCTTATTTACAAATAATACTCAAAAATTAATTCTTTTCAACTATAGCAACAATTTAACTTGCTTTTTAATTCAAAAACGATTTTTCAATCAACTGAAATTTAATTTTTCTAATTTAATAATCCAACAGAATACAAACAATCTATTGCAATAACATACAAAGCTTTCCTTTTCAACAGCATATATATAATGCATTTGATAATCAAAATCAGTCATTTAATCGAATTCACTCCCAATAAAAAAAATAAGCAATTCATATCAACGAAAATCGCATAAGGAATTCCCGATTAATTTAATCCATAAATCTTCAATGCACAAATGCATATTTAATCAAGAAATTACTAAGGACTAATTAATCAAATTAACCAAACACACCAAGCACGCAAATCGAGAAAGCCAACCAAACAGACGACTCACAAACCCAAACAAGAAGGGATCACCGACGACGACTGATGATGCTCACTTGAGCACGACTAAGGTCAACTAGGGTCTTACGACCACCTAATCCAACTCTAAGGATTAAAAAGGGTATGCTCAAACCTGCAAAACTAGGTGACGACGAACCTCGCCCTCATGCGACTTCGTACCTGAAATCTCCTGCAACCAAAGATCATACATGCATACATATATAATAACTTAATGAAAGCATTAGCTCAATATTGATACCATGAAATAGGTACACTAACAACTTGCATACAACTAGTGAGAAAGCCACATCAATAGCTATGCGTAAAATCAACATCTGACTATAACATAATATTACGATAATCTAACCAAGATTAAACCAAGATTAGAGATCGATTACGGTAGGGGTACTACATTCTCCCCCCCTAGGTTCCGACTTACTCCTGGAAGTCGTAAGGCTAGATGGAGAACATGTCGTACGCATCAGCCCTGAAACTCATTCAACAAAGATCAAATTGCACATAGAAATCTTTCCATAAATAAATAAAATATTCTTGCAGAATCCTTAACAAACGCCATTATCCATTGGCAAGATACATCTAAAACCATACATTCCTTTAAAATATTCTAGGAATTATCCACAATCATAGCAGAGAAAACAGGAATTTTCTTCCATTCTTTACACCAATTAAAACATTACAAAGAGGTAAACCACAATTACCATAATCATCGATCAAAAATGACAGGAAAACATGCCATCAAGATCAATTTCCTTTACCAATCCATCTTTATCATAAAATTTTATTGAATAGAACTAGCTTAAATATCAATTTCTACAGCCAGATTAACTTCCAAGAAATAAGAGCAACAAAATAACTCAATTGATTACACTTGCTAGGCATAAGAACACCTTTCCAAAGACTATGTCCCATAACATAGTGACAAGTTAATACAATTTACTCCATGATACAAATAATAACCATCCACATAACTGGAATGCATAACAGGAAAGGCCACATGTGAGCATGTCTAATGCTCGGTCAAAGATAACATGCACGATCAACATCTCTATGCCTGATCTCAGAACAACAATATGATCATAAATATCCAATATCTCACTCAAAGGCTTGATGGTGCTAGGCACACCATAGCGGTGCTACCTTCCATACAAGACCTTTGTGAATATCCCTTGTTGTGCAAGGTGTTTAGCCTCCAAGAGATAGTCACCACATAGGTAGGTAGTGGATACTAGCTGCATCACAGCCTCACATACCTCCATCCTCAAGGTTCCCTACGTCTACTTCCTCGTATACACTCATCCAAGCCCGTCTCCTACGTTCTTGGAGAGGAATTCACATTGCAACACAAGACCAGCATCCGAAAACAATAATGATAAACCGGTTTAGCCACCAAAGTACAGAAGAATAAAGATAATAAATCCTCAATTCCAACAGTAAGGCAAGAAAATAATCCGGAATCTCAACACCAAATCAAAAGTGCAAAAGATCACAAGATCGTGGCCAAACCTTCAAAATCAAAGTAAAATAAACTACTGATCCCCAAAGAAATATAAAGAATAGCACAATTGCACATAACATCACTGCGTGACTAATAGCTAGCCACCAACGAGGAAGGAAGGAACAATCATCTAGCTATCCTAGTAGCTCATCATGTGGTGTGGCCAAGTCACACATCCACATGGCATGGCAGTGTACACCTCGACATCACCCCGCATCACGTCGTCACGTGGCATGGCTCTACCCAATACCTAGTGGTAGGCCGCATGGAAATGTCTACCACATCCCGCATCGTGTCTCAGCATGGCATGGCAATACTCCAAGTGGACAAAGCACGCAATGGACGTATCCCGCATGGCAGTGTACCCCGCGGATAAGGCACGCGCTGGTCACACTTTGCATAGCGACATACCTAGAAGGATACTCGCCGTAAGCCAGAGGTATACATGGCTAAGGTCTACCCACAAGTCTACCAACACTGGTCAGTTGGCAACTTCTGTAAGAACAATAACACCCCTCTCATGAAGACAAGGCAACAGATGCTCCAATAGAATCCAACAATCTGCTCAAAAACTGCCATCTATATGCTCAAATAAAGGAGAGGAATAGGTTGGCACACATAAACCTATAAATAGATTCATCAAAAGGGAAAGTATTGAGTACACCTTTGATACAGTTTAGTAGTACAACTATATCATTCCTCGAAGTAGAGAAGCTAAGGTCGCTTCGCGTCGATATTACTCGTACGCCAATCCATACTATTCAAGGAACGGTTACTACGAATACTACCCCTTAACATACTGAGTTACCCACAACCCAAGGTTTGGTACTCAGTAGGGAAACAAATAAGCAACATCACATAAACAGTATGGTTTCCCATACTCATAAGCAACATATCCTCCATGGCTGATTACTTCACCAGTCCATGGGCACATATAATAAGCACTGGTTTCTTACAATACACACAAATACACCAGCACTGGTTTAGTCACATTTATGGGGATTACTTTTCAGTATGCTAACATCTATTCAAGGAAGATTTCAATTATGCTTTCTACATAAATAACTGAATCAAGTTTACTCTAGATTCAAGTACTAAAATTATTAACAATTCACAACTATATAAGGAATTAACATCATTCCTATATCTTTCTCGAATCTTACAAAGCATTCATAACTAAATTACTAGCTAAGCAAATTCATTTCTAAAGCTTAAGACTTTCATCTATCACTATGAAGCCAAAAGCAAACACACAATTCCACATGTTTTATAAACATTCAATCTAAATCAATGCACTCTTAATATCATTTCTAAGAATCTTATGATTAGGCAAAGAGAAGGGAAAGAGAGTTTGATAACCAAACTATTTCCTACAAAACACGCAAGATCAAACAAGATCACGCTATAATATTAAATTTCCCACTATAAGCCTATCATCTCAATTACACGGTTTCCATTTCGCTTCCATTTAGAAGGATGACAATCAGTCTCACAAAACATTTCCAATAATTATGGTTGCAACAGGAGGTTCTAGATTTCCAAACAAAGCAGAGATCAAAACAGGCAATCTTTTCGATAATGCAAGACCTCTTAAGAACACTCACTTAATAAAAATACAATACAGACATATGTCATAATTTGCAACCTATTAGAGAAGATCACATTACGATCAAAGATAAGCAAGGAGCTATTACCCAAATAAAACATATTAATGCACGCACCTCAAACAAGCTTTCCATTCACACTTTCTAAACACATTAAGGTAATTCCACATACCCAAAAGCGAGTTCAATGGAGCATTTGCTAAAATAAATCTTCAATCAAACTGGTTTAATGAAACACATAAGACAATCTTTCGGAAAACACATTATTACTCTCTCGAAGCTACAATAACATGCTCTTTTTAACACTTCTTCTACAAACCAAGCAGTTTCACATAATTCAACTATTCGCATAGCAATGCACTTTACTAAGGTAGAATTTAATCATGCTACTCCTACAAGATATATATGGAGAATTTCTTAAACATACACATACAGTTTTCTTCTCCCAATCACCCCAAATAAATTTTTAAACCCATAGCCCTTTTAATAATCTAAAAACATAAGCAACATAAGGCTCACACCAGGGTTCAAGAAGTCACACCCTTTTCTCTTTCGCAAACAAGAAAACTCGAATCAAAGATAATTACACATATCTTAATCATTTCAATATCCAGAAAGAGAGAGATAAAGAGAGAGAAATGGTGATCATCATTTAATTTTCTACAAAATAAGCATTCAATAATTGCCATATTAATCCTTCAAGTGGAAAACATTAAGTTAGATCATAATTTTTAAACAAACATAATTCGCACTTTCAAATTCAAGACAAGCACGGACCAATCCAAATAGATTAGTCTAAAGAGTACAACACTTAATAAGGGAAGGTACATATGACTCTCTTTCAGAATAAGAGTAATCATAGACCAAGACAACAATAAGCACACAATGCACAAATAAGCACTCAAACACCAACATCAAGAAGGCGAAAACAAGGTGTGAACACACACGTTACAAACCCAACAAGGTCTTCTCAATCACTCACATGCAAAAGGAGGACAAGCATACACATAAGGTCGATACACCTCACACAAATAGAGGGCACACGCGACACCAGAGATCCCAATGTTTGCAACATGGGCTCTGATACCAAATGTAATGCCCTGCCAGGAAACCCCGAAGGGATTAAGCTATAACACAAGAATAGAGTGCAATTTTTTTTTTTTTAAGGTTACAACACATAAGATGCAACAAGATATCAAAGATTCATATAACAAAGCGGAAGACTTCAACTAACTCCTAAAGAGTTTCCCAACGAGATTACTTAAATTCACGATTCACTTTACTCACACCATTAATCCAAAAGCTGAATATCTTAATAACGAGGTAATTCATATTCAGGATAATTTCTTCCAAAAGATGGAAATATAAATCATAACAAAGATTCACCCATTAAGATATAATCATAATCTTCATTCAAGATTTTCATTTAAAATTACAAGTTATACATCGAATATTCTAATACACTAAAATTCCATCATAACATAAGAGATCTTTTCCAAGCATATTTAAATTCCTTAACAACAACTGAGTATAATTCATTACTCTAAGTTACATTCTTTCATACTCCAATCCATTGCATTTAAAAAGATGATTACATACATGCACCTACGATAAATATCATCTAAACCACTTATGCATTCGATCGACATGACATTCAAGAAGGAACTGAATATAAGCATTTAAAGTTAATTCCATTTATCCACTTAACCATTCTAACATAAGTTAATCATACATGATAAAGCTGAATAAAGGAAACATAAGAGAATAACATCACATAACACCATAATGATCTCGGAGTTCACCCCTAAAGGGCTACATCTCAGGGTCTACTCAACTGCAAGACCCCTCTGATAATTAATAAAGTTAAGAATACAAGAGGTTACACTATACAATCCAACCATCAAGGCGATACATAAACAATATACAAACGACCGCATTGGTCAATTAATACATAAACGATCCTTGAAAAGAACAGGATCCAGCTGAACATAATCAAAGCTAAAACACGAGGTCCATGAGAGCATCCATAAAACTGAGCCATCACCACCCAAGGTCTAACATGAAACCGACACTCACAAGGGCAGAGACAAAAGGACGACCCACGAAGGTACTCTAAACAGGACAAAACGACAACACACTAGCGAACGTAGGGACAAGTGTCATCACACGACCTGGTATGGTTACCAGGGCAAGTCTTCATAGGTCCCGGTCCCATACACTGGGTCACCCTGGCAACCTAATCCGAGCTTCCGGCCCATCCCAGCCTCATGTGGACCCACACATCCTCTCATGAAGACAAGGGAGATGGTTTGCCATTTCAGGCCTTCTCACAGCATGTCGAATCTATGATAGCACTCGTCTCATGTGTGAGGCACATTATCTTATTTAGAGATTACATTCTAATCTACTTAAAGGTTATCACTTATTAGACTCACTTTCGACGGGTTACCCAGCAGCCACTTTGGGCGTGGCCCCCAATCGAAAGCCACTTTCCCATACGACACTAGACCATACTCAGACGAACTCAAACCAAGGAATACACATGGTCAGACGAACGGAGTTCAAGAAGAGAGAAACAATCATCTGGTCAAACACGACTCAAGGGTAATCACTTACTGACGGTACTCTAACTAGAGACCTGACAACTAAGGTTAACCACGAATCATCATTCGACTCACACACAAGAGGATATGACCAACTATGACAACACCACAATACAACAGTCAACTCGGAATCGAGGACTGGAACAGGTACACCAAGTCAATCCATACGACAGGGTCCTACTAAACAAAGCAAAACATGCCATTTCATAATTAAAGGCGAATACAGAAATTAAACTCGCAAGGCAATAATCAGAAAAGACAATATTCCTCAAATTGATTTAATCATTACAAGTCGATCAAGTTTTCTACAAGATCTAAATCAAATTACAGTTATCTACCTCATCAAGGGATAAGTTGTTCTTGGTTTTCTAACTCCTAAGGTTCAAAGCATCGAACAGGCAAATTAAGCCATAATGAGTTTTTAACCAAATCATATTAATAAAATTCAGACAACCATTAATCAACTAAAATAAGATATTTAATCTCCAATCAAAACGTCATAGACCTACTGGTTCAAAATCAATCTCTACATATTCATATTTTCAATTCCAGATGTACTATACGGATCACGGAAATATAAATATAAAAAGGAAGTCCAAATACAGATAATCATTATCAAAAGCATAACGTTAAATTTCTAATGCCCAACGATAATTATTTCACTACTTTACAATTACTCAAATGATATGTTCTACGATAAAATTTAACATCATCAAGCAGTAATTACATCGTATTTCAACGATCAAGATCTAGATTCATTAATCCAAGATCGATCAGAATATAATCTACAATATTAAATTGCAATATTACAGTCGTAGACCTTAATTGGAAAGAGGGCATAAGTCACGAAATGAAGCTAAATAACAATTAACCTATAAGCTCTATTATAAGATTAATCATTATCAAACTGACATTTGGGACGATGAATGCCTCCTTAAACAAAATTAAGAACTAAAAAAAAACTCAACATTAAAATAACATACCTCAAAATGTCATTACATAACATATGCATTTTTTTTGATACAAAAAAAAACACATTAAAAAAAACGTTTTATAAACTATGCTTAAAACGAAGCTCATTAAAAAAGAAAAAAAAATGCAAAGCGAGGCGGCCGTGCCCTAACCCTAGCCAAGGGAAAGGGGCGGCGGCGCTCGCGGGCCGCACCACGGTGGTGCCCGCAGGTGCCGCGGCGCCCTGCGGCCACCGCCCTGGGCCGCAGCCAAAGCAACAACACAGGCGAGCGGAGGTAAGGGGGGGGGGGGTGCGAGTGGGGAAATGGTGGATGTGCGGGGGAGGAGGGGAGGAGGAGCGGGTGGAGCTTCGCTCCCCGCCTCCAATCCCCAAATCACAGTCCGAAACAATTAAAAACGCGCCCAGCTCGGTTATCATAACAAATTTTGATTAAAACACGCACAGTTCGAACATAAAATAATATAGTTCGAACATAAAATAAAATATTTTCTGTTTACACAGTTCGAACTTGGCTAAAAACGCCATGCCCAAATACGTTTAATAAATTTCGATTTGCCATGATCTAGGTTTAAACGAACTGCATTAGGATCTCTTTTTTTTTTTTTTTTTAGATGGTTTTGCTCATCCTTAACATACACCCAAGGGTTTCAAATGCCCAAAAGCAAGGAGGAATTAACAATACCTCAACAACACTACCAGCCAAGCTGGTTAATTTACTAAATCAAACAAAAACATGGCATTCAATGGAGAATCCAAAGCCAAGATAAAACCCCCATTTTCATTTCAAACAAAAAAAACTAAAATTGAGAGAGTTGGATCCTACCTTAACATGCAATCCTGGCATAGCTGAAGGAGAGCCCACCTCCTAGATCCAGCAAAACTGCCTCCTCTCCAAAAACCTCCAATTTCATTTCCAATTTTCTTTCCAACCAAAATTTTCCAAAAAATGTCCCTTTTTCAAAATTTCCCCAAATTTGGGTTATATGGAAGAGTTGACCCAGAATTTCTATTTTTGGAATTTAAAATTCTTATTTACAAATAATACTCAAAAATTAATTCTTTTCAACTATAGCAACAATTTAACTTGCTTTTTAATTCAAAAATGATTTTTCAATCAATTGAAATTTAATTTTTCTAATTTAATAATCCAACAGAATACAAACAATCTATTGCGATAACATACAAAGCTTTCCTTTTCAAAAGCATATATATAATGCATTTGATAATCAAAATCAGTCATTTAATCGAATTCACTCCCAATAAAAAAAATAAGCAATTCATATCAACGAAAATCGCATAACGAATTTCCGATTAATTTAATCCATAAATCTTCAATGCACAAATGCATATTTAATCAAGAAATTACTAAGGACTAATTAATCAAATTAACCAAACACACCAAGCATGCAAATCGAGAAAGCCAACCAAACAGACGACTCGCAAACCCAAACAAGAAGGGATCACCGACGACGACTGATGATGCTCACTTGAGCACGACTAAGGTCAACTAGGGTCTTACGACCACCTAATCCAACTCTAAGGATTAAAAAGGGTATGCTCAAACCTGCAAAACTAGGTGACGATGAACCTCGCACTCATGCGACTTCGTACCTGAAATCTCCTGCAACCAAAGATCATACATGCATACATATATAATAACTTAATGAAAGCATTAGCTCAATATTGATACCACGAAATAGGTACACTAACAACTTGCATACAACTAGTGAGAAAGCCACATCAATAGCTATGCGTAAAATCAACATCTGACTATAACATAATATTACGATAATCTAACCAAGATTAAACCAAGATTAGAGATCGATTACGGTAGGGGTACTACAACTTCAGTCTATAACCTTCACAAACTAAGCAAAATGATGTTGCAAGTACTGAAGTCTTCTTAGAACTAGTTAGAAAGAACTTCAAATGTTAGTTATGAAATGATGTTGCAGTATAATATACCAAATTGAAATACTTAAACATAGAAAAATTACAAAATGAACCAAAACCATTGCACATTCAACACAGTAACATCATGAGCAATAGTCATTGACATATCACAAGATAAATAGATATATTACAACAATGTCAAAGCACTCTGATAAGATCAAAGTAGTGATAAGGTCAGGAAGTTTCACAAAGATTTGAGGGATCCCATAGCCTCTTTGCATCACTAGGATTCTCTAGAGTTTGCAAACTAGGCCAAGCAGTAAGTCAAGAGTAGCTACATTTAAAGGAGATTGAAGGTGACCAACTCCCATCATTTTATGGTTTGGCTCCTGTAAAACAACCATCAGCTAGGTAGCTTGAAGGTGGCACTAAGATGAGACAAGGCAGACAGAGATCCTCTCAAGGTGCAGATTGGAAGATAGAAAGCTTATCAGACATTTATTGGAGCGATAAAAAATGCAAATGTGATTGTGACTACTTATCAAATGGTTTTCAAGATTCCTTTGAAGCAAAAACATGTGTTGTTATTAGATGGTAGATATGGATGAGCTTTCACTTTGACAATTTTTGCCAAAGCTTCAAAAGTATCTTACAGAATAACTAGGAATAGTGGAGTCCATTTTGTGTTAGAAGTTTTGTTCAGTTTATATTGAACCCATTAAGAAAATTATAAACATTTGTATTCATAAGGAAAATCAAAAGTTACGAAAAAAATTGAAATATGCACTATCGGCAAAAGTCAACCTGATGGTAACACTTAAGACAAGTAGAAGCATGTGATTGGGATAGAATACACCAATAAAGTCCATCAACAGAACACACACAAGCGGAAATGGAGAAATTGTGTCTTACTGATAGCCGATGAGGCTATCAGTAAGACTATTCTCAATGAGAATTTTGGCAAAGCTTATGTTGAGGAGACATAACATATCGGGAGGAACTAAGCCAAGGGAAAAGACATCAGGGAAATGATGCCCATCGCCTAAACACATTTTAAGCTATCTTGATGTCCGATGAGACTAGTAGGATAACTCGCACCGATCAACAGGAAGAGAGGTCATCAAATTATGTTATCCCGATGAGTAAGAAGAAATCAGGAGGCTGTGAAAATAATTGGATCGTATGCCGATCAATAGGTAATATCAATGTATTGAAGAAAGGGAGAGAGTTATGCCGATGGCACCAAAATAAAATTACATCAGGGATGCCTGTGCCTATGAGCCGTTGTCAAATCAAATTTCAAAACTAAAGCAAAGAACTTATTAAATGCTTGCATCGGGTTCACACAAAGCCAATTTATGGGATGCTAATCATTGCAAGTTTGGCATTGAATGCATTTGTTATATAATTGAAGTTGCCTAACATAAATCTCACACGGTGAAGGAAATTGGCAGAATAGAGACTTCTAATTCGTAAAGGGTAGAGTGAGAAATTGCAGTTGTAGAAATGGAGGCATCTATTTCTACAAGGAAAAAGAGATTAGCCAAGAGTTCAGAGTTAGGAGCCAAGAAATCCAAAATAGGAGAAGACGCCCCGGTTAGAAAATTGAACCAGGAAAAGATTGATCAAATGCAAGTGTCTGGCCCTAAGTCTAGAAGATCGAAACAACATCTACCTGGTCAAGATCAATTGGAAGATAGATACAAGGATGTTGGGGATGTTTGGACTAGGGTAAGGAGCTATGAGTTATCTTTATTCCATAGTTTGAGGAGAAATAGGGAGGTGTCACTCTACAACCCCTGGGTTACAAATCTAGGTAAGCTAATTCTCCCTAATGATTTTGTAAATCTGATAGTTTTAGATATTCTAGTGAGAAATTATAATTCTGTGGGTAGATACATTCAAACTCCAAATGGAGAAGCCTTCATAAGGTTTTCAGTAAACACTATAAATGAAGTGCTCAACCTAGATTCTGGTTTTGATAAACCTTTGTCTTTTGAGGAATTGGAAGAGGAATATCAAAGAATGGACACTACATACCTTGGGTGGAAACTAGCTGTCCATAAAGAAGAAGTGAGAGAACTTACAAAACAGGATGGGCCACCATTTAACATTGATTTTTTCAGACATTATCTTTAGTACACTTATATGTCTTATGGGTAGTTAGGAGGCATTGAGGTTCTAGACCTCACGAGTATTGGGCCATTAGTTTTATCTTCAGACATTCAAATGTATGAATACAAGCTATTTAATTATGCGTCATATTTGGTGGAGAGTTTGCATGAGGGTTTTTTGAACCTCGGGGATAATAATTGCCCTAATTTTAATTTTTACTCATTATCGATGCATTTAATCTTATTCTATGGATGTTTTAGGGGTATGTGGCCTGAGGAATTGAGGCTTAACGTCAAAAATAGGCAAGGGGAGGAGAAACCTATTCAATTATGGACTTTTATTTGGGATTCTCGTTACACAAGATCAAATTATATCAAATTTGAGGAATGGATAATAAAGCCAATTTATCGGATGTATGGATTTCCTTGTGATGGATCAATCTCAGATGAGATTAAAAGATTTTTAAGACCTAAATATTTTGATGAAAGAAAGATAGTGAATCGTAACTGGGGAGATTGGTATATCCATAAGGACTTCACATGTTTTAGGATATATGGCTTTGAAGGAACTCCCTATATGTTGCCAAAATGTGTTCCTGACCAAATAGCATACTTGGAGATTTTCAGGCAATTGAGTGTCTCAAATACTAAAAACTTTGGGGATCCGCGTAAGAAGGCTTTCTTGTCGGGTACTCTCAGCTTTGGAAATTTCACAATTGTTTTAAAATCCTATGATGTAATTGATAAGAAATTAATAGAATAATTTAATTTATTCAAACATTTTGTAGGAAAGAATTATGACCTGGAAGGATATATCCACTACTGCAAGAAAAGTTAAAATCTAGGTGATTATTTGCATGTGAGTCTAGAAGTGGGAGATATATTTAGGAACATGGAAGATGCAGAGGCTCAAGAAGTGATTGATAACCTAAACAAACAATTGGAGGAGAAAAGAAAGAGGTTAATGGAGATGGACTCAGAAGAAGAAATGTCAGAAAATGAACCAGAAGACACTGAAGCCATTTCTAGGTCATAGGCAAAAGATGTGAAAGAAGAATTCAATGAAGATGACCAAATTGTAACTAAAATGAAATTTATAAAGATGCAAGATTGGATGGACATGATGCTTTTGTGGAAGATGATGTATTTGTTAAATCCAAAGAATTTAAGTCTTTTCTTTATAATTTCAAAGACAAAAGGTTGAGGGAGTCTATCCCAAATGTGGCACCTTAAAATGAGGCAGAATTATTGAAGAAACTAGAAGAGAATATAGAAGCAGAATTGGTGAAAATGACTCCACAGAGAGGGAGACAATTACTGATAGAGGTCAAAGTAATTCTTTTTCTAGGATGGGACCTGAGTTCCTCTTTTATTTTTGATATTTTATTACACTCTGATAATAAGGAATTCAAATTAGATATTCAAGGAGTTAATGGCATTTTTATTGGGTCAAGGTTTGATCTAGATGCGGAAGAACTAATGTTATGGGCATTGTATCCACCCAACAAGAGACCAACAATCATTGATGTGGATAGGGCTTTTGGACACATGATGAAATTAAAGATGGGATAAATTGATCCTATTGTCTCAACAAATATAGGAGTACATATTTTCAAATTCAACAAGACATGAATGGTGTAAGGTCTTCCCCAAACCAAGCTTTGATTAACTTAGTTGACCAGGTTTGACCCTACTAATAAATGCTAAGATTCAATAGGATGGGCTATGTTAGATAGATAGATTGGTGAGAAAAGCAATTGAACTAGGTTACGGAATCATCTCACCTTGAGTTGTACATTTTTATGCATTATGGATTTAGAACTTATAAGATTCCAGGATTTGGATAACATTGATGTATGTTGATGCTTCATTTATATGCTTTATGATATAGAACTCTATATGATTCTAGAATAGGATAAATTGGAGATGATGTATGTCATTATTGGATTTGCAGGACTTTACTATGATGATAGAATTAGGATGTATGTGTTATGTGTGGATCAAAATTATGAGAATTATGATAATTGCTTATGAGGATTTATTTGGATATGAGATATATGGAATTGTGCAAATGAAAATTATATGTGAAGTGTTTGATGTGTATTCTAATTCATGTGTTTAATATTATTCGAGGTTATTGGAAATTACTAATGTGTATTTGAGTGGCATAGGAAAGGATAACCATGTGACCATGGAAATATTATGGAGAACCAAACCTAGACCTATGTATGTTCGTAAAACCAGGGTTTGTCTATTTGGAGAGACAACACCCCATTTGTGTTGTATTTTATTCATAATAGTAAATGATGCATGTGTGTTAAATGTTATTTATTTGATTTATTTAAATCCAACAAGAGACAAGATTTCATGTATGATTTTGTAAAAGTATTTTCTTTGTGGCACTTGACACATGTGTTGATTTATGTTTGAGTTTTCAAATTTGTCTCTTGGAGGGAGTTGTTTAACTATAGCTTTTTCAATTAAATTTAATGAGATTCCATGATTGCCTTAGGTAGAGAATCTTTGGGGTAGTCAACTTAGGTTTGACCCGAAAATTAACTTCAGAGGGGTTTAAAAAGGGTTAAATGGACTCCTAGGGGTAGTTTATTAGGGTTTCCTAAAGCCCATAAGGTATACCTAAGGGTTAGGAGTAATTTTAGGCATGCTTCAACTCTCATGTGACCATTTAGACACCCTAAAAAGTGGCTTTTCTAAGTTGTGCGAAAATTGAAATTAGAAGGTTTGAACTAAGTTGTGAACCTTCCTTTTCGAATGAGAGTTCTCTTTCCCATTTTACCTTACGTTCCTTTTCAATTTTTAGAAACTTGTGAGAACTCTCACTAGGGTCTTCTTAAGCAAGAATGAGAGATTTTGGGGGTAATCACCCACTCTCCATTTTTGGAGACAAAAGAATTTTGAAAAAAAAAAAGATAGATTTGGGATATAGAATTTGGCTAAGGGTAGAAAGAAAAGACTTGTGGAGTTGGGCTGCTCATCCTCAACAAAACTAGCATACTTTTGGGTAGTTTAAGGTTGGTTCTACCTTTCTTGTAACATCTTCTTATTGCATGTTGTTTTGAAAGAAATGTTTGTGTAAAAGACTAGTTTTCTTGCAAGTATCTCTTGGAAATTTATTTGGTGTTTGGTGCTTATGCAATGTAAGTGTTTTGGGAGTAATCAAGAACTCTACTCTTGGGAGAGAGGATGGTCTTGGGGGGTGGTAGAAGTGATAGCCCTTGAGTGAGAGGCTCTCATTATGAGAGTGATCACACGGGATTTTATGTGACCCTTGCTACATGGCTTGTTTATGCATTGGGGGTCATAAGGAGGGAAATAAGGCATGAGTGCCTTGGGGGGGCCTAAGGAATGTGGGGTGCAGTGTAGCCTAGGTTGGGATTGTGTTTGAGATTGTGTTTTCCCTTTTCTTTTGTGTTTGCATGTGTGTTACCTATCTAGGGCTTGGTTCTCCAAGCTCGGGGGGTGGCTACTAGTTAGCCTAGGCTGGGAGGTGAGCACTCCATGGTCATAGCCTATGTTTTATTTGCAGGTTGTTGGAAGAAAGAAAAGAGGTCAAGAAGAGGTTGCTGGTTTTATTTTTTTTATAGAAAAGATTTGGGAATGGAAAATTTATGTTTTTAAGTTGCAGCAATGTAATAGGAAATTATGTTGTATCTATTTTTCGAAAAGAAATGTATCAAATATTTTTAAGATCCTCATTTAATAGAAATGAGAGATCCATTTGCCTTGAAGATTATATCGTATTTTAAATGTACTTTAAAGAAATGAAATATTGTATTATGCTATACTGCAGAAAAGGAATAAGTGATTTCTGATTTTAATTTTTTATGGTTCAGAAAGAAAAAAATAATAATAACATTTGCTATGTATTGAATATTTTGAAAAGAAAGTAAATTGTTTATTTCCGTTACGCATATAAAACAAATTATTAGAAAGGAAATGGGAATTAGATTTGCATGCATATAGTAGGTTGGTAATAAAACATTTGATCTATACATGGAAAGGTTAAATTTAGTTTGTTTAAGTCTGTTATTTAAATTATTTGCAGAAAATAAAATCAAAAATATTATATCTATCTCTAAGGTTAAAATTAATTAATAAAACATTTAATTGCTATTAAAATTATTGAATTTTGTCATTTATATAGATGCTGATTAATTTATTGAATTCTATAAATTACTTGGTTACAGAATATCAAATCTAAAGTTAAATGGTGAATCTATTTTAAATAATACCTTATTATATAGTTGTTGTACAAATTTATTTAATTCTGTCAGATAATTAATTGAAGAGGACAAATAAAAAAAAAATAGTATGATCATCTCTAAGTTTTATTTCAATATTTTCTAGTCTAAAAATAGTGTTGTATAAATTAATTTAATTTTGACATTTTACTTGTTTGCAGAAATTAACATCTAGAATTAAATAGTCTATCTATTTTTAAAAAATATATATATATATAAATATATACATTGTAATAAATCTATTTTGGTATGGCAGAGTTAGTCTGGGATTTAGATGCACCTATCAAATATATATATATATATATATATATACAAAATATATATTTAAACCTATATATATACAAAATATATATATAAACCTATATATATATATACAAAATATTATATTATAAAAGGAATATTTAAAAACAAAAAAATATATATAATAAAACGAAAATGGGCATAGATGAGGGGGTTTCAGGGAAGGAGTTGAAGGGCTAACCATTGTGTGTACACACAGTGGCGCCCGCGGCTTCCACTGTGTGGACACACAATGGACGGCCACGCGGCCGCCACTCTCTGCTCATACAATGGATGACCCCGCGGCCGCCACTGTGTGGTCACATACTGGATGGCCCCGCAGTCGCCACTGTGTGAACACACAGTGGCGGCGGCGCACGACATCCACCCCTCCCTTGTGCTCGGCCGCCGCTACTCCCACATGGAGACCTCCGCCCTGCATTCAACGAGATAAGTAAAACCTTAGCCCGAGTAGGGTTAGGGTGGAATAAGAGAAAAAAAATAGATTATAAATTGTAGAGTATTTTATAATATATATATTGCTAGTTTAGGGTTTTGCAAGGTTATTTTATAATAATATAAAGGCATATTTAGTTATATTTATAAATATATCTTTATATATATAAGAATATATAGAGAGTTTATAACTATGATTGGTTAGGATATAATTTAGATTAAATATTTTATTAAGCGATTATAACTTATATATGTTTTAATAAACATATGGAGCTATTATAAAAAAAAAATGTTTAAATTTTAAATTACTTAGGAAGTTTAATCTTTTATAAACTTATTAATAAAGTTGGGTAAGTTATTTTGGCTATGGGGAAATATTTTCTTTTAGTCCACTAAATATAGGTTTTGATTAAGATTAAACTTTATAGGAAAATATTCATCTGAATTTAACTGACCCCCTTTCGTCGATTTAACTTAAATTCCTTTTAGTTATTGAAAAAAATAAAAATTACACATTATAAACTAAGTTCTAGGACTAACTTAATTAGTTCCTAAAATCAATTATTGGTTATTGGAGATTAATTTTATCTACGTCAAATTAAGGGACTAAATGAATTTATTAGTTAAGATCGATGAGATAATAATTAAGTCATTTAGTAAAACTGCAATTTAATTCTATTTAAGTTATTTCTGCTTAATTGAGTTAGTGGTTAGAGTTAGCTCACACATAGTTAAGACGAAACTTACTAGTGCATTTCATATTCACAAAATTAATAGAAGCCCTAATTAAGTAAGCTATTAAGGAAGGATGTAGTAACAGGATGGAGGAAAACTCGATATTTAGTAAATGATTGATATCCAACCAAATAAATTTTATTAATGTCTATTTAGTAGAAACTAATCTAATTAAGTATTAATATGCACAACTGTAATGAAAAGGACGTTTGAGTGAATTTATTATTACTCCTATAGAATTTATTCGATCTGCTTGATAATAGGAGTTATCGTATTTGTTATGATAGTATTCAATATCATTTAAGAATTCACTTGGAACAACTTGTTAAGATGTATCAACTCAATTAAGCAATGGTTACACGTAATTTAGTGTTATAAAAAAAAATTTGTTGGTCGTGTTTTGCCCAAAAGTTTGGGCATGACATTTTGGTATCAGAGCCCTAGGTTCATACACTAGTGAACATGGGCTACATTCATAACTTAGTTGAAAACAAACTATGGCTTGAAGTATAACATCTAGGTGGAAACTTGTGATATAATAAAGTGGAACATAAGTGAAAATTCTTTTAAATCAACATATCAACAAATATCAATTCAAGGGGTTCCAAAGGTCACTAAAAGCCCTGAATTTGAAACTTATTAGTCAGAATATTTATGACTCAAATAAAACCTTAAAGGGCATGAAATTTTCAATTATTAATTTATAAGAAATATTTTCGGTGTTTAATCATGGAATTTAGCTCTTTAGTACTTATGGGGTTACCATTCACTTGGAACCTAAACACAATAATTGCCCTAATCAAATCAAGTATGAGGAGTTAATTCTACAATAAAATACCTCTAATGGTAACTAAAGAAATGCCATCCATCGAGATATGATCTTGACATGACAAGTCAAGCAAGACAATTAGACATAAGATAAAGGCAATAAATAAGATCGAGATAGTTCAAGTTAAGTTTTTTAAGCTATGTGAAATTATGATGGTTAAAAGATCAAGGCCGCCATTGGAGACATAAATGAGGAAGAGTTAAAAGGGACTCTTGCAAATCTCAGATAGAAGCATTAACCTATCCTAATGACTAGGTATCTTAAGAAGGTGGTTATGCTAGATTTCTTATAAAGAGCATTTGTTAGACAATTCTTGTAGCAATGCATTGAAGCTAGAGTTGGATAAACCTAAAGATAGAAACTAAACTGATGAATGGCAATCCCCCTTGATCAGAAAACCCTAGTGATTCTATAGGTGAGTTAAATAAGGAGAAAGGAGGCATGAACTTCTTGGGTTAAAACACGTAATTACAATAAACCCTAAGTTCATCCTTGGTTATGTAATTGGGGAAACAAGCAAGTAAAACCTCAACTAGTCCCTTTATGGGAAGATAATCTTGGAGAAAGTAAATAGTGGTAGAGAGAGTGGAGCTAATTTGGGAATTGTACAAAAACAAAGAATCTCCATTGAAGTGCAAGGAGTATAAAATTATTAGGATCTTATAATCTGGGAATGAGTAACTAATATTTGTTCAGAAACTAAGGAGAAAAGTGCAACCCAATCATGGTTAGTCGCTAGGTACAAGACAATATGTATCACAATTTAACTACTAGGCACAATCGAAGAAGCTTTACAAAATATGGCACTCAAGTGTGAAAGTATACGAAAACATCAAGTATGGATGAAGCAACATGCGGATGGAAATGGCTTATGGAAAGATAGTATAACAGTAATATAATACCGAAGATTTAATGAGAATTAGTTGGCAATATAAAATATTTTAAAAGAACATTGATAAGGAGCCAAATTATGTGGTTAGCTAAGGGAGAACTTGGAAATTATGGGAATCTTGAGACATTGGTAAGTAATGAGCATCTTTATGTTATACCGTAATTGGGTAACTGGATATTAGGATGGTAAGATGGTTTATTTAGATTGGAGAGATCGAAGGTTGTGATATGCCGAAATTTGGCTAGTAAGTAAATATAAATAAGTAATATGGAATGAGATAACTAACTAAATTTTAATTAAAAAGGATGGGTGTTGGTCACCTTTCGAGTGCACACCCCCTTGATTTCATAATTGCATAAGTGAAGTAGGAAAGGATAAGTCCACGCTCCGAGTTGTTTGAGTTATGTCATGAAATGTGTGGGTAGAAATTGTTGTCAACCATTATTGACCTTACTTGACAATAATTCCAGCCCGAATGGCTCTTAACCATAAGTGTTAGTAATTTGGCAACAAGCTCCTACCTAATGAAGGCAAGTGAATGTTAGAGGTGAAAATATAAGAAGCTAGCATAAGGTGCTAAGAAAACAAATGATGTCCCTAGTTTAAAAATAAAAATTAAAAATAAAATTATATGATTACATTATAAAAATCCTAAGTGGTTCTAAGTAAACAAGTGTCAATTTTGTACCAAACTATCAACCGTGTATGTAAGACATGAAAGTGTCGATGCTTGAGTTACCACGTAACATTGAATCAAGGTTTAGCATATTAAGATAAGTAATGGAAGTCCAAGAAGAATGGACGGAGAATGGTAGAGTTAGTGCAATCACCTGTTAGATATAATTAAGGATGTTAATAACCCTAAATAGATAGCGGATTATATTGGAAAGTGTTGCTGGAAATAGTAAGCACGTGAAGTTTAAAATGGAACATGAGCTATTAAACGATTGCAATCTCTTGTGTATAATCTCAAAAGTCTAATAATCACTTCCTAACACACTCAGGACATGTGATCTTGAGTGATGTGTTGCGGTTACTCCCTATAGCATCACTAGAATGGTCATCTTGTTTCGAGTTTGATTCGACATTATTTTTATTTTATTTTCTTGAATAGCACTTCGTGACCTGGGGGCTAGTACTTTCTGTTTATTTATTTATTTTTATTTTTATGATGAAAGGACCACTAAATTTATGTTTCTTTTTATTTGAGCTATGGCACTTGCCACGTTTCTAGTTTTAATATCTTTCAATTGCCGGCATTCTTCTTCTTTTATTGGACTTGGTAGAAGTAACTTGTATTTTTGTAAGTGTCAAGTGATCATTTTGATGGTTGATATAACTAGCCCTAGTGATGTGATTTGTGTAATATCTATCATGTTCGTTGAACCATTGATAGTGTGTCAAGGGAGAATACCGCAAGGAGTGAAATTAGGCACAAAAGATTAACAAAGGATATATTTTTATCAAATCAAGATAAAGGAAGGAAGATCCTCCTAAATAGAGTAATTGAGAGTAACTTGAAAAAGGAAAAATTTATAACAATAGTGTGATCTAGACCAAATGAATTGCAAAAGTAATAATTGTCGATGGGCAAATTTCACATGTGAATGGAGATCATTGCGTGGATGATGTCTAATAAGTAATAATAAATTCCATCACTCCCTTAGAATGGGATTGTTATGTACCTTAATGTTTGGGAATTGGGAATAATGTACCCTATAAAACTTAAACCTTGGTGCCTAGAAATAAAAACATTTTAATCCCTAGTGATAGAAAACTACCCTATATAGGGGCGGATTTGAAGAACCTAAATTTGATTATGCCTTGTTACCTAAGAAAGTTGGAAGAAATTATGCACCTAGGATGGTTTAGCAAATATTATATTAACACCCTAATGAGGTGCCTTGATGTAGGATAAGTATATTCATTTTGGTTAAGTATGACGTCAATTTCCTTAAGTAACATGCATGGATGGGAATTGCAGTAGCACAAACATGTTTTAAAACAAATCCTAAATAAAGTAGGACTCCTAGGAATTCAATATGTGTAACCTTGATTGTGGGAGTTGATGTGTGTTATTGATATGATTTGGATGGCGCATTAGTGTAAATTGTTGAAAGATAGAACATTGTAAAACACCTACCTAAGACCGAAGGGAAATGTAATATTAATACTAAGAATTTAAACTTGTGAAGATAGTAAGTTAATTACAATAATAAGTTGGTTTTGGTATTTCATACTTCTAGTAGGCAAGATAAGATTTTGAGTAACCCATTGAAATTGTGGGAAATGTTATGTCCCTAATTCATAATTCTACTCATGTGACTTCTAGGAGTAAATAAAACTCTAGGGGAGGAGGATGTAAGGCCTTCCCCAAACCAAGCTTTGATTAACTTAGTTGACCAGGTTTGACCCTACTAATAAATGCTATAATTTAATAGGATGGGCAATGTTAGATAGATAGATTGGTGAGAAAAGCAATTTAACCAGGTTACAGAATCATCTCACCTTGAGGTGTACATTTTTATGCATTATGGATTTAGAACTTATAAGATTCCAGGATTTGGATAACATTAATGTATGCTGATGCTTCATTTATATGCTTTATGATATAGAACTTAATATGATTCTAGAATAGGATAAATTGGAGATGATGTATGTCATTATTGGATTTGCAAGACTTTACTATGATGATAGAATTAGGATGTATGTGTTATGTGTGGATCAAAATTATGATAATTATGATAATTGCTTATGAGGATTTATTTGGATATGAGATATATGGAATTGTGCAAATGTAAATTGTATTCGAAGGGTTTGATGTGTATTCTAATTCATGTGTTTAATATTATACGAGTTTATTGGAAATTACTAATGTGTATTTGAGTGGCACAGGAAAGGATATCCATGTGACAATGGAAATATTATGGAGAACCAAACCTAGACCTATGTATGTTCGTAAAACCAAGGTTTGTCTATTTGGAGAGACAACACCCTATTTGTGTCGTATTTTATTTGCAATAGTAAATGATGCATGTGTGTTAAATGTTATTTATTTGATTTATTTAAATCCAGCAAGAGACAAGATTTCATGTATGATTTTGTAAAAGTATTTTCTTTGTGGCACTTGACACGTGTTGATTTATGTTTGAGTTTTTAAATTTGTCTCTTGGAGGGAGTTGTTTAACTATAGCTTTTTCAATTAAATTTAATGAGATTCCATGATTGCCTTAGGTAGAGAATCTTTGGGGTAGTCAGCTTAGGTTTGACCTAAAAATTAACTTCAAAGGGGTTTAAAAAGGGTTAAATGGACTCCTAGGGGTAGTTTATTAGGGTTTCCTAAAGCCCATAAGTTATACCTAAGGGTTAGGAGTAATTTTAGGCATGCTTCAACTCTCATGTGACCATTTAGACACCCTAAAAAGTGGCTTTTCTAAGTTGTGCGAAAATTGAAATTAGAAGGATTGAACTAAGTTGTGAACCTTCCTTTTCAAATGAGAGTTCCCTTTCCCGTTTTACCTTACCTTCCTTTTCAATTTTTAGAAACTTATGAGAACTCTCACTAGGGTCTTCTTAAGCAAGAATGAGAGATTTTGGGGGTAATCACCCACTCTCCATTTTTGGACAAAAGAATTTTGAAAAAAAAAATATAGATTTGGGATATAGAATTTGGCTAAGGGTAGAAAGAAAAGACTTGTGGAGTTGGGCTGCTCATCCTCAACAAAACTAGCATACCTTTGGGCAGTTTAAGGTTGGTTCTACCTTTCTTGTAACATCTTCTTATTGCATGTTGTTTTGAAAGAAATGTTTGTGTAAAAGACTAGTTTTCTTGCATGTATCTCTTGGAAATTTATTTGGTGTTTGGTGCTTATGCAATGTAAGTGTTTTTGGGAGTAATCAAGACTTCCTACTCTTCGGAGAAAGGATGGTCTTGGGGGGTGGTAGAAGTGATAGCCCTCGAGTGAGAGGCTCTCGTTATGAGAGTGATCACAAGGGATTTTATGTGACCCTTGTTGCATGGCTTGTTTATGCATTGGGGGTCATAAGGAGGGAAATAAGGCATGAATGCCTTGGGGGGGCATAAGGAATGTGGGGTTGTTATACTTGAGGTATTTGATTTGCCATGAGGTGGCTATATGTTTTGGTTTGCCATGAGGTGGCTATATGTTTTACCATACTTGCAGTCTCCTCAAGGTACTTGGTCCACTACCACCCTTGAAAAGACATCACAAATGTGTGGTGCAATGTAGCCTGGGTTGGGATTGTGTTTGAGATTGTGCTTTCCCTTGTCTTTTGTGTTTGCATGTGTGTTACCTGTCTAGGGCTTGGTTCTTCGAGCTCGAGGGTGGCTACTAGTTAGCCTAGGCTGGGAGGTGAGCACTCCATGGTCATAGCCTATGTTTTATTTGCAGGTTGCTAGAAGAAAGAAAAGAGGTCAAGAAGAGGTTGTTGGTTTTACTTTTTTTACAGAAAAGATTTGGGAATGGAAAATTTATGTTTGTAAGTTGCACCAATGTAATAGGAAATTATGTTGTATCTATTTTTCGAAAAGAAATGTATCAATTATTTTAAGATCCTCATTTAATAGAAATGAGAGATCCATTTGCATTGAAGATTATATCATATTTTAAATGTACTTTAAAGAAAAGAAATATTGTATTATGCTATATTGCAGAAAAGGAATACGTAATTTTTGGTTTTAAGTTTTTATGGTTCTGAAAAAAAAAAATGAAACATTTGCTGTGTATTGAATATTTTGAAAAGAAAGTAAATTGTTTATTTTTGTTGCGCATATAAAAAAAATTATTAGAAAGGAAATGGGAGTTAGATTTGCATGCATATAGTAGGTTGGTAATAAAACATTTGATCTATACATGGAAATGTTAAATTTAGTTTGTTTAAGTCTGTTGTTTAAATTATTTGCAGAAAATAAAATCAATAATATTATATCTATCTCTAAGGTTAAAATTAATTAATAAAACATTTAATTGATTTTAAAATTATTGAATTCTGTCATTTATATAGATGTTGATTAATTTATTGAATTTTATAAATTACTTGGTTACAGAATATCAAATCTAAAGTTAAATGGTCAATCTATTTTAAATAATACCTTATTATATAGTTGTTGTACAAATTTATCTAATTCTGTCAGATAATTAATTGAAGGGGACAAATAAAAAAAAATAGTATGATCATCTCTAAGTTTTATTTCAATATTTTCTAGTCTAAAAATAGTGTTGTATAAATTAATTTAATTCTGACATTTTACTTGTTTGTAGAAATTAACATCTAGAATTAAATGGTTTATCTATTTTCTTTTAAAAAAAAAATATAAATATATACATTGTAATAAATCTATTTTGGTATGGTAGAGTTGGTCTGGGATTCAGATGCACCTATCATATATATATATATATATATATATATATATATATATAGTTATTCTTTAAAAAAAAAAAATAATAAGGAGATTTTGTAGATGCAAAATATATATATAAACCTATATATATATACAAAAATAATATATTATAAAAGGAATATTTAAAAACTATATATATATATATATATATAATAAAACAAAAATGGGCATAGACGGGGGGTTTCGGGGAAGGAGCCGAAGGGCTAACCACTGTGTGTACACACAGTGGCGCCCGCGGCTTCCACTATGTGGACACACAGTGGACGGTCCCGCAGCTGCCACTGTGTGGTCACACAGTGGACAACCCCACAGCCACTGACCACAGTGGACGGCCCCGCAGTCACCACTATGTGAACACATAGCGGCGACAGCGCACGACATCCACCCCTCCCTTGTGCTCGGTCGCTGCTACTCCCACATGGAGACCTCCGCACTGCATTCAATGAGATAAGTAAAACCCTAGCCCAGGTAGGGTTAGGGTGGAATAAGAGAAAAAAAAAATAGATTATAAATTGTAGAGTATTTTGTAATATATATATTGCTAGTTTAGGGTTTTGCAAGGTTATTTTATAATAATATAAAGGCATATTTAGTTATATTTATAAATATATCTTTATATATATAAGAATATATATAGAGTTTATAACTATGATTGGTTAGGATATAATGTAGATTAAATATTTTATTAAGCAATTATAACTTATATATGTTTTAATAAACATATGGAGCTATTATAAAAAAAAAAAAATGTTTAAATTTTAAATTACTTAGGAAGTTTAGTCTTTTATAAACTTATTAATAAAGTTGGGTAAGTTATTTTGGCTATGGGGAAATAGTTTCTTTTAGTCCACTAAATATAGGTTTTGATTAAGATTAAACTTTATAGGAAAATATTCATTTGAATTTAATTGACCCCCTTTCATCGATTTAACTTAAATTCCTTTTAATTATTGAAAAAAATAAAAATTACACATTATAAACTAAGTTCTAGGACTAACTTAATTAGTTCCTAAAATCAATTATTGGTTATTGGAGATTAATTTTATCTACGTCAAATTAAGGGACTAAATGAATTTATTAGTTAAGATCAATGAGATAATAATTAAGTCATTTAGTAAAACCGCAATTTAATTCTATTTAAGTTATTTCCGCTTAATTGAGTTAGTGGTTAGAGTTAGCTCACACATAGTTAAGACGAAACTTGCTAGTGCATTTCATATTCGCAAAATTAATAGAAGCCCTAATTAAGTAAGCTATTAAGGAAGGATGTAGTAACAGGATGGAGGAAAACTCGATATTTAGTAAATGATTGATATCCAACCAAATAAATTTTATTAATGTCTATTTAGTAGAAACGGATCTAATTAAGTATTAATATGCACAACTGTAATGAAAGGGACTTTTGTGTGAATTTATTATTACTCTTATAGAATTTATTCAATCCGCTTGATAATAGGAGTTATCGTATTTGTTATGATAGTATTCAATATCATTTAAGAATTCACTTGGAACAACTTGTTAAGATGTATCAACTCAATTAAGCAATGGTTACATGTAATTTAGTGTTATAAGAAAAAAAATTGTTGGTCGTGTTTTGCCCAAAAGTTTGGGCATGACAAATGGTTAGAGTGGTAAGGGAAAGGAATCAGTACAAAACTATGTATGAGAAGGCCATCAGAAGAAGTGGACAGTCTGAACCCATGTTTCTTTCTCCTAAAAATTCAAAATGAAAGAAGAAATGTGAGGAATTGCAATAGGAAAATCAAAGAATTCTCAAACATATGCAAAGTGTAAGAATTGATACTGCTTCTTTCTTATTGAATAAAAGATTTGAAAAGTTGCAGGGTCACTTGGAAGACTTTTGGGCTGTGTTTTAGAAAAATGTGGATAATGCAATATCACATAACAAGATAAAAAATAGACTGGGGGTCAAGCTGCATGAGATGAATTTGGAGGGAGCAGATGCCAAAGAGATTGAGAAAATTGAGAGGCTACTTGCAAAGCATGATAAATTTGATGCATAATTACAAAACAAATATGATGAGTGTAAATATGTAATCCAACATGGTATTCCTATGTTAGTTGGCCATAAAGGTGAAATTAAGAATAAGGATAAATGGATTGTTGAATGCCAGAGTATCCACAGGGTTGCCCGAATAGATGGAATAGAGTTAAAGGAAACCACTGCACAGATGGAGCAGTTTGTCACATTGGAGATCATGGTTAGGGACATGATTTATGATGTAGATACCTAAAAGTCATAAAAGTATTTGGAGCATATTAAGAACTTTGGCTAAGTGCTTGGCAATTAGCTCTTGTTTCGAATGTTTCAATTTGTTGTCTTTTAAAGTCTTATGTAATATGTTTGTTATGTTGGTATTTGTGTTAGGGTCAGTTAGTTGGTTTTTTTAGTTAAGATATTAGTTAGTGTAATTCTGAATGAAGGGGTATTCCCTTTCATTTTGAAATTGAATCCTCATTTGTATATATAGAGTATATTTTGATGAAATGAGAGATAGATTTAGAGATGCAACTATATACAATACTCTTGGGGTTTATTTTCTGGAAATGCCAAACTGGTGAAAAGACATTGTGCTATATGTAATCAGTTGATTATCTTATGTTTATTTGAATACAAAGATCAAGTGTTTTTTAATCTCTGATGGTGTTTATCTTTTTGATTGTTTGATTAGTTCCCTGTGATAAATCTATTCATTTAGATTGTTTCAATGTGCTATCATATGTTATTATAGTTTGGGTTAAGTTTAAGTTTGATGATCAGTTTGAAGGATTGGATGTCAAGATTCATTATGTCTTATTGGTCTTTCAGAGCAAAGTTAAATTCAGTAAGACTAACTACAACATTATGTCAGGGGTGAAGGTACTGGTCTACTATTGTTTGAAGATAATTTAATCAGGTGTTTTAAGAGTAATCTCAATTAAGAAATCTGTAATGTCCCCACTTTGAAATAGGATTCAATAATATATAATAATAATAATAATAAAATTAAAATATAAAAGATTAAAAAAATTACATTTGAATTAAAATGTAAATTAAATATAACAAAAATTTAATATTAAGTTAATGAATGATCAAAAGACATAAAATGAAAAGGTGTGACTCCCTCAAACATGAGATATAAAAGGGAGAAGATAACCTCATTTGAAAGGGGGATAATTGGGGAATGAGAGGTGTAGATCCTATTTAAATAAGAAGTGCAAATCTGATTGTGAAAGGTTGTGTCCCTTTCAAAGGGCAGAAAGAATGAAGAGGTGCACTCTTTCAAAGGGTGCTAATGGTGAAAAGGTGTGTCTCTTTCCAAAAGGAATACATGAAGAGAATTTGATAGTAATATTAATATAGAACATAGAGGAAACTATAGGCGATTGTAATCTGGTCTATGCACACGATAATCACATCCAAGCTTCCACCCTTTTTCTAGTATGTATTTTTGTTTGCATATACTGCAACCCCCATATTAATCTATATATATTCTTGGTCCAATACTTCTACAATAATAAGTTTTACAATAATGATAATAACCTTTATATATACATATATATTAGAATGATCAGTGATATTCAGTGGCCAATGTCACTTGAAGATAAAACTAGAAATAATCTAAAAATTACTAATTCTCTAAAATTGTAAGTGTTGATGGATAAACTGGAATTTAATAACCATTCTAATTGTTGGTAATAGATTAGATAACTGATGATATTTTAAGCACTGGTAACAAAGTAAATAACTGGTAATAATCTGAGTATTGACAATAACTTCAATAACTGATAATAATTCAAACAACTGATAATAAATTTGAATGTTGGTTATGATTCAAATATTGATAATCTGAATAAACTAAATCAATTCATGTGGAGTAGGGAGAACTACTAAAGGGTAGCCTACATGATAATATGGGTAGGAAGAACTGCTAAAGGGCACCCTACAGGATCATTAAGTGGGGAGAACTGTTGAAGGGAACCCTACCTGATAAATGGGTAGGGAGAACTGCTACAAGGCACTCTACAGGATAATTAAGTGGGGAGAACTGTTGAAGGGAACCCTACCTAATAAATGGGTTGGGATAACTGTTATAGGGTACCCTACATGATCATTGGGTAGGGAGAACTGCTATAGGGAACTCTACATGACATTATTGGGTAGGGGAAACTGTTGTGTAAGGCACCCTACATGGTTATATTGGATAAGAGGAAATGGTCAATCAAGACACCCCACCAAATCCCATATCACAACTCACTAACATAACTTATGATTCTATCTTTGATATTATAACAAGGATCCCTCTTTATGTTATATGTAGTTAATTATGTATATAGTCATTTATATGACCATTCCTTAATGAAATTTGTAGCACCTTCTGAGTTTATTTTTGTAGGTTTTTTACTAGAGTAGAGGCTAAGGTATTTTCTCTTAACCCCTACACTAAGAACTAAGATCCATAACTGGGATATTTTAAGGCATTTTATTAGGGGACATTACAAAATCATACTTATAATAAAGTAACCTTTTATTTAAAGCATTCATTTACAAGTAAGCAATTCAAATTTTTTAGTAATTATTTAATTGAAGTGACAATCTCAAGAATCATTTACCCTCTAATGCACATAAACCTTGGAAACATTCAATTCCAATCAGGCATACTTGACAACAATGGGACTAATACACATCAAAAACAATGGGACTAATACCCATCAAAAGTCTCCTCTCAACCTTCAAAACACCCTTACAAGACAACAACTTAATAGACACCAACCATACTTTGAGGAAGACAAACATGAAAAAGGAATCCATTACCTAGTAATGAAGCCAATCACCCTGGTCAGTCTCTTGATATCATTGTTATAGACTTATCCTCCAATTTATAGAAAGATCCAACAGTTCAAATGAAAGTTATGATAATTATTCCAAAACTGCTACATGATACAAGAAAGACAATATTAAGATAAACTATACAAGGTACACATCATGAAGAAAACTACTCAAAATTCTTGATAACATCAAATGAAATATAGTGTTTGATTAGATTCTACTTTCTTTTAAAGTTCTATACAATACCCAGATTTCTATTAACCCATAACAAAATACGCAACTAACAAATAAAATGAAATAAATTATTCATATTTCAAGCCTCGAACTCAAAATGATTCTGCATGATAGAACCAATATCCATTAGGACTCGTTTCACCTTATGTTTTATGATGATGAATTCAATGTGTGGTGAAAAATTTATGGGTTGGATCACTCAGTAGAATATCATTTTGATTTAAGGCTAGTTGATAAGAGGATGATAGATGGCATACTGGTGCTTGGAATTGGGTAGGATGAATGTTAGTAGGCACATGGGCATCTTTTAACAATTTAGTAAGGATCTCTTGATGGATAGATGATAATTTTTAAATATCAAAAATAGATCAATCAATCCTTCTGGGAGAAGAACATCTATAGTAGGGATTGTGAGGCATGTTGTGGCTCTTCGTCGGTATCTTCTGAATCCATTGGCCATGGTTGCAACATTATGTGGTCCTAGCAAAGAGATATTATCATTGAAGATTCATTCACTGGAACATTTCCTTAGTCCAGATGACAAGTGTGAATTTGTGGAACAGGTAATGGTTACAATAACCAACCAAGTTGGTGTTGACATAAACCTAGCAGCATCACATGAATGGATGTTTTCTCCTCTGCAATTTGTAGCTGGCCTTGGGCCTAGAAAAGATGCTTCCATACAAAGGGCTATTTTTAGGGCTGGAAGGGTTTACAGTCGTAGAGAATTGTTGACCCCTCTAGGAGCTATGAAGTGACTCATCTTTATAAATGCTGCTAGTTTTTTAAAGGTTAGAGGGACCAGGCAAGCAACTTCTGGGAACCATGTTATGGATCCTGTTGGTGCCCAAAAATGGGTTTACACTGCCATAGGGCAGAGACCAAGTTCATTCCTTTGAATACATATAGAAATCCACTTTCAACTATCAATATCCTTCAGGCTTGGACCAACTATGACAAGGATACAAAATCCTTCTTCACTTCGCGCTTTGCAAAACCCAGGAGAGTAATCCCTTTAGTGAACCTCCTGATCTTTGCAACACACTCAAGAATTCACTAAAAGAAAAGCATATTATCTCATTAAAGGGCTCGACAAAAAGGGAGAATGTTCAAGGAAGGAAAATCCTTTAGTGATCCTTGACCTTAAACTGGAGCATGAGAGAGGCGAGACAACTCAAAAAATACATGAAAACTTTTAGCAATGATGTTCTCATATTTAAAATATTGTAGTGATTCATCAGTAAAACTGAAACAAGGCTGATTAATAAAACCGATTACAAGCAATGATTAGTGCCTTACTCCATTGGGAAACTGAAGATATGAAACATAAACTTGAAAATGTGACATAGTTTCATCTAATAGTATAAGATCTAAGATAATACAGCCTTACAGTATATCTCATTTGCAATCCCAACCCGAACTACTTATCTAAAAATCCCTACAAAAGCCCTATCATTTTGCAACTATATTCAAGTAGTTTAATTGGCCCCTTGGGCCAAAGAATAAATAGAAAGCTACATACATCACAACAATGCACTAAATAAAATAAACCCTTAGTTGATTTCATTCAAAAATTGATAGAATCATGCAATGGAGAGAAAAGAGTCATAATTCTATTTTTGTTTGAATAAAAATACTATTTCTATCATAGGATGAAATTTACATATAAATCCTTCAAGAACCTGTACAAAGCTTGATGCCAAAACATTTCTTTATTTTTCTCTGTAAAAGACTTTACAGCTTGCTTACTTAACCTAAACTCACTACTGGAAACAAACAAGGAAAAACCAAAGGAACAAGAAAGTTGAACCTACAAGAGATTCCCCAAAAATTTGAACCCCTCTTTTGGCCTTGATTTCTCTTTTTATAGAAGAAAGGGAGCAACAAGCTTTCGAACAGAAGACACATGTCAATAGCAGATTCATTTTTGACAATTAGGCCTAAAAGGCCATATGCAATTCTATTATAGAGATATTTCTATATCCATGTGATGCCACCTGTGAATCAATATCTTCAACTGAAAATTGATAGAAGAAAAACTGCTTGAACCATGTCGTTATCACCCTGACACCTTTGGATGGAGTGTGATATGTTATGCTTCTGTCCTACAGAGAATTTCCCTTCTTGGAAAGGAAATCGGGTCCCAACAAGAAGATAAGTTGCCTCCAAAATAGAAGAGGGTCTCAAGCCTTCATGCCTAGGATCAGAGAAAGTGGAAGGAGGAGCTACAGGAGAAACATAATATGTTGGGTAGGGGTTGTAGCTTCCATGCAGCCACATGGATGATTAGCTACCTGTCATGCCCAAACTTTTGGGCAAAAATGCAACAACAAAAAATAAATTAAACACTTAATTACTTGATGACCTACGTTTAACTAGGTGTGACAACTTATTAAGTTTCACTTAAAAGAGATCTTAATTGACATTAAGAATGGATTTCTAAAGTGAGCGATAATTTATTTAATCTAATTAGGAGACTTAAGTCTTATCTCAATCTCCTAAGCGATCTAAAAAACAATTTAGATTTTAACTTACTTAACAATTACAATAATTACCATTACTTAAATTGATTCATTTACCCCTTTAAAGTCACCGCAACTTAATTAATTAATTAATTTGCCCAATTAAATCCCCCAATAATATTAAGAGTTAATAATAATATCTCGCAATATTTAAATAACTTCAAAATTCATTGAGTTAACATTAATACAATTATTTATAATAATAATTAAACAGGCAATTAATTGAAAACACCTCCACTGTCCTTAAATAACTATATTTAGTTGACTAAGAAAATTAAATCTTCCAATAGATTAAACATTAAAATTAAATCAACTCTTATAAATGTAAATTAATCGTGTATAATTAAATTACCCCCTTAGGGGTTTAATTGACCATTAAAATTTAATATCCCCAAAGATAGATGTTAATAAAAATATTAAACATATATATATATATATATATATATATATATAGAGAGAGAGAGAGAGAGAGAGAGAGAGAGAGAGAGAGAGAGAGAGAATAAAATAGTCTAACCAAGAAAATAAAACCCCATAATTTTTTTATAAAATCAATTAATTCTTATAAATTACCCCCCATACAATAATAAAATCTCTATTAATAATGGAGAAATTTTCCCCCCAAAACTTATTTTAATTTCAAACCCCTTCAATATAATACTTCTTTAAATAAACATATGTGGGTTAACCCTATTTAGGTTTTCCCCATTTAATTTAACAATAATCTATCTATCCCCACTTTTCTTTCTTTTAAATTTCTTATATTCTTTATCTAACCCTAACCCTAAATCGAGTTAGGGTTTCCATGAGAAATTCATTTTAGATCTATTTCTATCTTTTGTTTGAAAACCTCTTATTTTATTTTATGTCTCTTATGCTGCAAGGTTTTCGGCCATGGTAGAGGAATGGTGGAGGCCAAAGAATGGCAGCCAAGGGGGAAGGAGGCAGCGGTAGGTTGCAGATCGATCTTAGGAAGAGGGCAGGGTAGATAAGAGGAAGGGCGGAAGAGGGAAGCAAAGTGGTGGTCATGGGTGGCACCACTGTGTGTGTCATGACCCACACTATGTGTGTCGTGGCCCACATTGTGTGTGCCACGACCCACACAATGTGTGTTGTAGCCTACACTGTGTGTGTCACGGACCACACAGTGCAGTCACAGTCCACACAAGTGTGTCGCGGCCCTGTTGTGTGTGCCTCGATCTACAACTCGCCCTTCCCAATGCACATCAACATTTCTTTGTTGCTAGGTTAATAGTATTTTATTTTTTTTGTTTAAAACAAAATAAACAGTTTGTTAAATTGATATGTAATGTATATTTATATATATATATATTTATGTATGTATATATATATATATATGTATGTATATATATATATACAAATGAGATTCACAGTTTTAGAACAAATTCAATAAATTTTACAGTAGCTTATATTTACATGTTTATATATATATATGGATGAACAACAAAACACATTCATTGATATCCAGTGTATTTTATAGATTGGCATGCTAGTAGTATTATTATTTTATAAACATGTATTCTATAGATATATTTATATCAACATACATTTACTGTGCAAATGTGTTTCCCAAAATAGACTATAATACAACAACATTTAATTTACAAGTAAAATATTTATATTTTCTTAAAGAAGGTCTCACAGAAAAATTACCAAAATAGTTTATATATATAACAGTAATGACTTTTTTTATTTTTTTTAAAGACTAACCAGCAATATAAGTTAGTGTAGATAATGAATAAATCACTATATTTAAATATGAACTTTATCTTGTTGATTTTACATTCTGCTAAATATTTATTTTCTATTGTAGATTTACTACTAGCACCTTTTTATCATAAAGAATATGCTCAAATAAATAAATGATTTGTAAATATATATTTAATCAACACTGCATATTTAGAAATCATACTAAGCTAGTTTTCACCATAAAGATGAGTAAAGAGATAAACTGCATTTTATTTAAATGTTTATCTACTCTTTTATTTTATATATTTTTCTTTTTCCAATAGACATTAAAGAAGAAATAAGTTTACATTTCCTACTCCATTTCATGATAATAAATAACAATATAGGAATATTGTTCAAATGCTTCTTTGATTTCTTTGAAATGAATATACAACAAAGTAAATATACAATCTTTTCTTTTTTAATCCACTTTACAATATTAACACAGTTACAATTTCAAGCCTCTTACATTTCTACAAGAATGAGGGCTTGTTACAATACATATTTTTTTTAATTTCCAAATGAATCTAATAGGAGACTTGCACATGAACTTGGCTTTTCTCCATCCTTTATCCCATATAAATACTTGCAAATAAAATTGATAGGTTGTGACCAAAGCTAAACGGGTTACAAATAAACACAACCACAAAAGAAAGAAGAACTCAAACAACACATGAACTCTGAACCCAAGGATTTACAATGTCACTATGTGACTAACTTTGTGGGGTGAAGGTGGACCAAGTACCTAGAGGAGATCTGCAAGAAAGAGGAACAAATGCCTTCACAAGGCTATCAAAATATAACCAACTCAAGTCACATACTTGACCCAAAACAAATGGTATGTCCCCCATAGCCTACAAGCCCATATCTCCCCTTATGAGCCCCTTTGCATAAGCATAAAAATAATGTAGCAAGGGTCTCATAACCCTTGTGTATCCCTGTCTTCCAAGAAGAGAGTCTCTACACTCATAGGCTGTCAAGCAACCCTTCACCCCCAAGGCTACTCTACCCTCCCAAGGGTGAGTATGGCCTTGAAACACCCATAACACAAATAATAATACAACTTGTTGGGTCTCAAATCAACAGATTGGATAGGTTCTAAGGAAATGCCAACTTCTATGATCAAACCCTCCAATTGACTTGGCCAACATGTAGAGTGAACCTGTTTGGTTGCTACCTCTCTCACTTTAGGCTCTGCAGGACCTAGGCGGGTATACCTATTCACTGAATGTCTCCGGTAACCAGTGCTTTTTATAGCAGATGTATTATCCTAATTTGATACCTCCTGATCTTTGAAATGGCATGAGTTCCTTGGATGGAGATATAGCAGATGAGTTCAAGATTGTTGTTGTAGAAGCTATTCGATCTATGTTTCCTAACTACTTCTATTTGCTTTTTGAAATAACAAATGGTGAAATATAATGATGAGTGTAATCTGTTTTGACCAGTGCCTTCTTTGCTGTTTGGGCTACAGAGTCATTGCACTTTCTTCAGGACTTATTATGCGAGCCTGTGAGACAGTTTTTTAATCCACCCTTTTGTAGACCTGTCGGTTATTATTTCTTTTGAGATCAATTTGAATGCTTATATCATGTGTTAATTGAATGAATTTTAACCCTACCTTTAAGGGACCAATCAATGAAGTACTGCAAGGAACAATTACAATTCGCAAGCAAAACTTTTGTTTCAACGTTATAACATGAAGCACATATTTGATTTCAAGAATATGAATAACCTTATCACTTTAGATAATATCACAGACGATTGCCAAAACAAAGTGAGATAATCCACAACACATACGCAAAGAAAAGCAATAGTTCATAGCATGTATTCCATCGAAATTTGTAAAACTTACAGGCTGTCATACATCGCCATCTTTCTCTTATCTGATCTTTTTTTCTTTTTTCTTTTTTTTCATTACAAAAATCATTCTCATATATATATGAGGATGAAGGCTTTTCACGAAGAGACACGACTTTTCAAAATACTAGTCGTTAACTTGAGTGTTTCTAAATTTAAGCAAAAAGAGATTTAGAAGTCCTAGATGATGAATATAGTCGTCATCTCTGAAGGTTTTGATTCGAGGAGTTTGTTTTTTCAATTCATCTCCCAGCGACAAATATTTGAATATTATCTGGTTGACAGTAGGAGCCATATCTTTACTTCGATCTATCTCTGATAAGGCCCAATCCTTGACGCTGGTAAGCTCTTTTCGCAAATCCTCCAAAGATATCACTTCCCCCTCTTTGTAAACGGAGGGCATTCCAACAGGTTTCTCATCATCTAATTCTTTTAAGTCTCTTCTCAGCGTATCTTCAAGTTTGACATGATTTTCTATATACGCATTCCCCTCAGCCTTTTCCTCTGGTGTCATGGTATCGACATTGTTTAGTACTTCTTGCAATCGTGCTCTTAACCTTTCATGCTTTGTTAGCACTTTTATCATTCCGTTGTATACTATCCAATATGGTTCGACCTGTAAGAGCATGGTGTTAAACCGATGTCCTATGATGTCATTGACCAATTTGTCCATCTTTTGTTGGATATTGTCTGCACGTTTATTGGCCTTTTCTGCTTGATACTTCCAGTACAGAGCATCGGAGACATCGTCCAAGCTGCGCCCCGCGGGGTATGAGGTGTATTCGCTGATAGGAGTCCCCGTCTCTAGTTGCAATACTTTTGCCTGCAGCTTCTGATTTTCCTCCTTAGATTTTTCATACAGTCCTTTATAGGTGACGTTCTCTCTGATCAAAATTTCTGTCTGGTCCAGGTTCAATCTTGCAACATCCAAGTTGAGCTTTGCAGTGACCCTAGGATCAGTTTTCCCAACCTGATGAACCATGAGGTGTCCAAAAGTTTCTTCAATGTCTACAATGATAGGCCTCTTCCCCTTTGGATACAGTGCCCACTGTAGGAGAGCTTTCTTGTCTGGATCATATCCAGAACCTAGGAACAATTTATCTACCTCCTGGGGCAACACCTGTTGATTCAAATCTTGTCTCTTCAGGAAGCCATCAAATAAGAGTGCTGAGTTAATATCCCAACCGGAGAAGATGATTACACCAGCCTCTTTTAATAGTCTCCTCCCTTTCTCAGGAGTCATGTCTTTCATGAGGACATCAATTTCATCCTGTAATCTCTTCATCTGTTCCTCCTCTGGTCTTCCAGCCATGCTTTGTTTTACATGAGCTCCTTTGTATTGGTACAAAAATGAGAGGAACTCCCTAGAAGAGGCAAATCCATCATCAGTAATGAAGTCTTCATGCTCAGTCATTCTGATATCAACAACATCCTTGATGTTAATCTCGCCAGTGTCCATATTCATTTCTGCTTCAAAACCAGGGGGATAATCTTCCCTAGGAGAATCAGGTGGGATACTACTGGCAGTCGACTTTGGTGACATGTGAGCTAGGGGCTGACTGTCCTTCTCAATATTAATAAAATGAAGGAATTGCGAAGGCACTCTGTGCATAATTTCTGCTTCATGTTGAAGCAGCCTTTTAGCTACTTCCAGAGGATCTTGGAGATTTCCAATTAGGTCTCCATCTATCATTCCCCTTGCCCTTTTCCATTTGTAGGCCTCCCAAACTAACTCACTTTTTCCTTTTAAAGCTTTGGCCTCCTCTCGTTCAAGGTTCTTGATTAGGTCATCTGGCATTTTGGCCACATGTATTCCAGCTTTGAGTTTCTGTGAGGCTCTGGCGGCTCTTATATATCCTTCAGGATCAAAATTCTCCCTAGGCTCACCCAGAGTCATACCATAATAGTCTAATTTATTCTGAAGTAAATGATAACTTTTTGAACTTTTGACAATGAAATCAGAAAAAACTAATAAACCTAGAACAATAGATTGTTTACCGAAATCAGTTAAGTGTTTAGCACTGGCAATAGACAATTGCCTTATAATCTCCAAGCTAGCCACTCTATTTGGTACCGTAATTGGAAGCATATGGGGTTGCCCTTCATATCCAAATACCCTTATTTCTGTGTGATTATCATGGCAATACCAATCACCCCAATTATGTTCAATCTGTGACTCTGGAGAGAAGTCCTTTGGTCTGAGAAATCTCTTGATTTCAGGAGACAAAGTGTAATCCCTGTGTTGCCCAAAAGCTGCACTGAGAGGTTTCACAAAGTATTCTTGAAAATGCCAATATTGGTTATTCATGAACCTCTGGTCCCATGCTGATACCCATAACTGAACCGGCTTCTTCAGACCATTCTTATCATAAGATCTAATGCTGAACTCATCTGGCCAGAAGTTAATTTCTTGTCCATAATAAAGAAGGATATGCATTAACATGGAGTATAATGAAAAATGAACATTCACAAGGTCTCCTTTCAATTTCTCTAGCCCATGATTCAAGGCATCTGCAACATAAGTGGCAAAATCAAATGACCTAGGGTCTTTTGATTGCAAGTCGGCACACAGAACCATAACCCCAATATCCATGAGTGGATGAGCCTCTAGGCCTAGTACTTGGGCTGCAGCATAATATGTATACTTGAAATAGGGATGAAAGTGGTTGACATCAAACGGCACCTTGTCATCTTTTCCGAACTGAACAAATGACCCACCCACTTTTGGCCTGTGAACAGGTAGTCTCCAAGTCCTGTAGATATTTTCCAAACTAAAGAATTCTTGTGAAAGTTTCTTCATATCGATACTCTCCTCTACTTCCCAGTCCAAATCAAAAACCATATCAATAGTCTGTTTGTTAATTACTACTAATGTATTCCCTCTGTAATCACATATGGTTTCGGTTCTTGGGTTGTAGCAATCTACCAGAGCTTTCATTAATTCTACATCTACAAACACATTTGGGACTACTAATTTGCCTAAGTTCTTCTTCCATAGATTGCTTATGGGTTCAGGTGCATCCCTTCTTTTGTAACCAAACAAAAATAATTCATGCCCTCTTATCTCGGTCCAAATGTCTCCTAGATTTTCAAATCTATCCTCTAATCCTTCTTCTTCACTTTTAATCTTCTTGGACCTCACACTAGACGATGGACACTGGTCTAACAAATCCTGAGTCAAAGCTCTCCCTTCTTTCTTCTGTCTCTTGGGCTTCTCTTCAGGGTTCAGCTCTTTTCCTTTCCTACTCTTTTTAGAAGAAGAAGACGAAGGTTCCATAATCACAGTAAATAAGAGAGACAACACTTACTTGGTGGAATGCTCAATTCTTCTGGTTATCGCTCGCAAGTCTCCGCAAGTTCTTTGCAATTTTCAATCTTTTAGCATCGATTTGGTTCTTACGAAAATTCACTCAGTTCAACTGTAATCGTATGGGCAACTTGTGTACAGTTAATGTTCTGCATCTATAATGGTTACTCAAGTGTTTAAACTTAATTGCAGATGTGACACTCTTCAACTGGGCCTTTAACTCTTTCGCGGGAAGTACAGTTCGCTCAAAATGCTCATATCTCAAGTTATCGATGAAACCCTTGTCTTCGGCCGAGTGTTTGAATCTTCCATCGAAAGCTCATTTTCTTCGATACTATTATTTCGATGAAAAGCTTATGTCAAGAAGCCGCTTTTAAGACTCATCGAAATCACTCTTTCATCGATAGTCCCCTTTTTCGATAAGTCATATGTAATTTCCATCGAAATCATTCTTTTCGGTGAGTTTCTTTCTTCAGTGAAGGCCTATGTATGTTCATCGATATCCCTTTTTCATCGATATCTCTTTATCGATGAAACAATTTTGCCTTTGCTCGACGTCATGTTCATAGATGAAAACTTGTATTTCGATGAATGCCTTTTGAGTTTCTTCGGTAATGATATTCCTTCGAAATCACCTTTTTGCCTTTTCGCCTTTTGTTTTCACTTTTTCAATGAAACTTAGAGTATCGATGAGTGGTTTTCTACATTCATCGAAGGTAACCTTTTGCCGAAATACCTTTGCTTAGTGCTTGTGTCGATGAAAACACTTCTTTCGATGAAACTTCCTCTGCAATGCTCGATACAGTTTGCTGGTCGAAATATCCATTAGTCTTCATGCTTATGGAAACATACATTTTTTTTTTTATATATTTTTATTTTTTAAAAATAGTGCTCAACACAACTCACAAAAACAAATACAAAGAAGGAGCTTCCACATTCAACTCCAAAAATCACATAAACAACAAAGCTAAAATACACGAATAATTTTTTTTTTCCTTCACATTAATAATGGTATTCAATATGCATGGAAGAACACTACCAACCTTTGATCCTGAAAATGGTATGATGAATTGTTGAAGGAGAGCTGCCCAATATACTAGTCATTTCTTCCCAAAACTTAAAATGCGACTTCTAAAACCCAATTTCCAACAACAACTCTAATTCTCCAAGATTGGAGAGTGGGTGTTCAAAATCCTAAGTTTGAATCCCTTCCCTAAGTAGACTCTTCTCACACTTTCCAACCTCTTGGAAAGGATGTGAGATCTCATAGGTTGGTCTTCCCAACCTATTACATGTTTTCTAAAAATGGCAACTGCAAAAGGTAAGAGAAGGTGGGGAAGAAAAACTATCACTCAAATGGAAGGTTGTCTAACTAAGGAGAAATCCTCAAAAGTTAAATTCCGTCCATCTTGGAAAACTCAACTTTTGAAGTGACTTGATAGTCACATGTGAATGGTCACATGGTTAAAATTGACCTTTACCCATAGGTATAACATATGGGCCTTAATTTTGGAAAATGAAGCAACATGCAGCTAGGAGGAGTAGGAAGCAGCAATGGGAGAATTCAAAATTCAAATTCTCTAAAAGGAGAGAACTCTGGTTCCAATGGTGGGAGCGGCTAGAATGAAGGAGTTGGTCCTATGGGAGAGAAGGAAAAACCTCTGGACATTCTGAAGGTCATTGACATTCCGCAGACTAGTGGTACTTTGCCAGAGAAGAAAGTGGGTTTTGGGTTTTCGAGGGAGGGGTCCAGCGAGGGGTCCAGCCCATGTGAAGAGACCTTGGAGAACGAAAAAGAATCTAGAAAATGGTCATCCCTTTTTGGAACAAAACTATCTAGTAAATCCTCTTTACCTCCTGTCAAGAATATTTCTGATCCAACCGATGGAAAGTCCGCTATCTCTATCCTTGATCTGGTTCTGGATCATAATATAAACAATATGTCGAACTCCTTGGTAGGCAAATTTATGGGTTCGCGTCCAAACATTGAAGTTGTAAGGTCTTATGTCAAATAGAAATGGGCTCTGAAGGGTAATGTTGAAATCTCAGCTTTGCCTAAAGGCCTCCTATCTTTTACCTTCTTGTGTGAAGAAGATAAATTAAGGATACTTTGTGGTAGTCCCTGGATGATAGGAAAGACAACCTTGGTTCTTCGGAAATGGCATCCAAATTTGAACATGAATGACTCTCTTCTAGCACAAGTTTCAGTTTGGGTAAAGTTGCCAGGTCTACCTCTTGAATATTGGGCAGAAAGAATCTTCTCAGGAATAGCAAGCTCCTTTGGCGAACTCCTCTCTATAGACCCAGTCACAACTTCAAAAAGGAGACTCACTCATGCTAGGTTTTGTGTAGGGATAGCCCATGATGCAGACATGCCAGAACAAATAGATATAGTGTCAAAGTTGGGAACATGGAAACAACAAATAGAATATGAATCTATCCCCTTTGCCTGCTTCCATTGCAAGAATGTAGGCCACTGGGCAAAATCTTGTCCTATCAAGCCTCAAGGAGAGATCAAGCAGACTAAACCCCTGGTAGAAAGTAAAAAGGTACCAGATAAAAAGGTATGGCAAGTTAAGAGTTTAGAAAATAAGGAAGCTGACTTTATTGATAACAACTATTTTGAATCCTTGGGGGAAAATAAGGCAGTGGTATCCTCAACTTTTGTCTCCAATCCCCCAACCCATTAAGTATTGAGAAATGAGTCAACCAAAGTAAACAACCCTATGACAGAGCAGATCCGAATAGAGGAATTGAAAGAACAAACTGAATCTTCAAAAGACACAGCTGAAGTGGTCATCGCTGATACTTGTGTTGATAAGGAAATGCAAAAGAAAGAGGAAAAACCTGAGGAAGGGGAGATCTCGAGCTCCCAAGAAGAAGAGACTAACTCTTCCCCACTCATAATAAGCTCTGAAATGCAAGAAGCCCAAAAATATGCAATACTGGGTATGAACCTTTTAGACTCAGATCAAAACTCAAAAATAGTAAATAGTGCTTCACATGATTATAGACTCCCTAATTGGGGTAGTGAAGATGAAATATCCAGAATCCTCAGTAATTCGGAAGCGGTTCTCGAGAAAGAAGCTGACTGGAAAATACCAAAATATAGGAACAAGGATCCACTCCCTCAGCTTCTCAACTAAGGAAATCCAACATAATAGCTCAAGTAGATGTTGGGTATATCTCCTCTTCCCCAGGTCGACCTTCTAACCTTAAATTTAGAGACAAGGAGGCCCAGTAAGAACATTGCAGACGGGACTCAGAAGACTCTTAAGGAGTTAAAAATTGGTAAGTAACTATGAAGATTATCTCTTGGAATATTAGGGGACTTAATAATCCTCATAAACATGATATCATTAGGAATATGATAAGGGACAGTAAACCTGATGTTTTTCTAATTCAAGAGACCAAAATGAGTAGAGAAAAAGTTGAATCTTTGAAGTTTTTTAAAAATAGGAGTATCAATGGTGGTAGCTCAGAAGGTGCTTTGGGAGGTATAGCTACCATTTGGAATCTTAATAGTGTCAAAGGCCATGTTCTTATTCAAGAAAATAATTTCTCTTACATTAGATTTGAGCATTTAAAAGATGGAACTTCATGGGTCCTCACCAACATTTATGCACCCAACACCTTCAAAGCTAGAAACTCCTTCTAGAAAAAACTTATAAAAACTAGGGACAGCTTCAAGAATCTTAGTTGGCTGGTCATGTGAGACTTTAATACTCCTTTGAGAGAGGAGGAAAAATTTGGTGGAAGCCCCTCTCAGTTGGAAAGTAGGTTGACCCTTATGGACTTCATAAATACATAGGCTCTCAACGATGTGGAGATACAAGGATGAAATTACACATGGACTAATAGGAGAACTGCTAATGATCTTATCCAAGTTCATCTTGATAGGGCTCTTATTTCTGATGAATGGTCCAGACATTACTTCTACTCCCTGTCTGCCCACATCCGAGTTGGGTCAAATAATTTTCTCATCACCTTCATTGCTGACCCAATTAATAGAAGAAGACATTTTCCTTTTAGATTTGAAAAAATGTGGACTCATCACCTTGACATCAATCGTAATATTCAGAAATGGAGTATCCAAGTAGAGGGAACTGCTATGTAGAGAGTTGTAAAGAAACTTAAAAGTGTTAAGGACAATATAAGATTGGAATAAATCCAACTTTGGGAATATTTTTGAGGCCAAAGTTAAACTCGAGGATGACCTTAAGAAAATATAGGACCAAATTCAGAAGGATGGTTTCAGTACTGTGTCTTTAGCTGAAGAAAATGGGACCCTTAAAAAATACCATGAAATCATTGCTAAAGAGGAAACTTTTTGGAAGCAGAGATCAAGATGCATTTGGCTAAAGAAAGGAGATAGGAATACAAGATTTATTCATGAGTCGACAATCAAACATAAAGTGGCAAATAGGATTAAAAAATTGGCAGTGGATAATGGGGAACTAGTCAAGGAGGAAGAGATAAGGAATGAGGCCAAAAGGTACTTTTCGAAACTTCTAAGGAGGGATCACAGGTTGGATGTTGATGCTCAATCTTCTTTTCTTCAAAATATTCCTTGTCTCATTGATGAGAAGATGAATGCCTTCCTTTCTTCTATTCCTTTGATCTTGGAAATCAAAAATGTTTTTTCTTTTGATGGTAACAAAGCCCCCGGTCTAGATGGCTTCCCCATGTTCTTTTTTCAAGATTTTTGGGACAATGAAGGGAAGGATGTTTCCAATGGGGTCAAGGAATATTTTGGGGCTAGAAGAATTTTGAAAGAAATTAATGGCACTTTCATTGCACTTATTCCTAAAACCTAAGGTGCTGACTCCATGGACAAGTTCAGACCAATCAGCTTATGCAATTCTTTTTATAAGATTATCTCCAAGGTTCTTACCACCAGAATCCTGATTGTCCTTCCTTCTCTAATTAATCATCAGCAAAATGGTTTTGTCCCAGGAAGACAAATTCTCAACTCCATTATTACTATCCATGAGAATATTAACTCTCTTGTTAGGGCTAAGAAACAGGGTCTCATCCTCAAGCTTGATCTCTCTAAGGCCTATGACCGGGTTGATTGGTCTTTTCTTGTGAAGGTTCTTATGGCTTATGGGTTGTCCACCAAATGTGTTGACCTCTTCAATCAACTTATTACCTTAGCCTCTTTTTTTGTTCTTGTCAATGGTTCCCATTCCCCCTTTTTCCAAGCATCTAGAGGACTGAGGCAAGGGGATCCCATTTCCCCTATCCTCTTCATTATTATGGTTGAATGTTTTGGTAGGTCTATGGTGTCATGCTCTATGAAGTGTACCTATACCTGCAAACACAATGCACTCAATAAATCATTACAAGCAATGGTTAGAAGACATAATCAATGAAACACAAAACCATAGCTAATCGACTTATTGCCTCCTAGTAAATGTGAGTGTGGATTTTGCTCTCAGATCTTAGTATGCAAATTCCAGTGACTTGAATACACTAAGATGGAGGATTTGAATGATTAAGATGCATGATCTAGAAATAATAGCATGATTAAGCTATATGAATGATTGATTATCCTAGCATGATTAAGCTAAGATTTAAGCTAAATTGAGCATGATAACATTGCTAAAACTGATAAACTATAAGCTAGATGCCTATAGTAACAATGCTTAAGCTACGAATGAGATGGGATCAAATGCAAAAATCATATGAAATTGGGACCCTTTGTGCTCCAAAATGAGGTCTATTTATAGGATTTCCCAAGGCTAGGGGTGAGTTGGCATGAATCAACGGTTGAGATTGATCTGAAGATATCAATGGTTAAATTGGAGGAGGTTGGCAAAGGGAGTTGGATTAAAGGGAACACTTAGTCATCTCTATGGTGACAAGTGTCAAGAGGCTTCTAGAAGAGGTAGGATGAAAGGGAACACTTAGTGACAAGTGTCACAAAGGTTCTAGAAGATGTTGGATGAAAGGGGACATGGTGGTAGGTAGAATGGGTTAGGTTTAGGAATGGTTTGGTTTAGGAGTGGCAGAAGTTAGGAGAATTTGAATTTAGAAATTCAAATAATATGAAAAGGATAATTAATCTCAACAACTCATAAATGATTTGTTTTAATTAATTAGGAAATTAGAAGAAATGATTTTGGTGGAGGGAATTAATTAATTTGAATTAATTAATTAAAGGGTTGAAATGAAATGAACCTATTTAATAAATCCTTAGATTTATTAATAAGTAGATGATAGAGAGATTTAAGCAAAATGCTTAGTGAATTCAATTAAATTGGGAAGGAGAGATTAATTAAATAATTGCTTATTTAATTAATTATCTTTAGACCATTTTTAGGTGTATACATATAGAAAACATGGTTATGCAAGGATCTTTTAAGGGACTCCAACCTTCTTCAGCTGATCTTATCTGTTCTTACCAATAGTTTGTGGATGATACCATTATCATGGGGGAGTCAAGTATCTCAGAAGCTAGAACCCTGAAGGACACTCTTTGTAAGTTTGCCTCTACATCTGGTCGGCTCATTAATTGGGTCAAAAGCGAAGTTTTTTTCATCAATACTCTAGAGAGAAGACATCATAGAATCACTAGAATCCTAGAATGTCAGATTGTTGATCTTCCTGCGACTTATCTTGGCCTCCCCTTGTGCATTACACCTCCTGATTCTTTTTGGAGCTCTCTAGTGGACAAGTTTCATAAAAAGCTAGCTGGTTGGAAAGGAGCCCTTTTAAGTCAAGCTAGAAAGCTTCAACTTCTTAAAGCTTCTCTTCAAAGAATACCTATCTATGCCCTAAGCCTTTTCAGAATTCCAGTCAAGTATCTTGATGCAATTGAGAAAATTCAAAGAAAATTTCTATGGTCACAGGTTGAGGATAAGAAAATAATGTCTCTTGTGGCTTGGGATCAGGTATGCAAACTGAAAAGTAAAGGTGGTCTAGGCCTGAGAAGAATCCGGATCTTAAATGAAGCTCTCTTGTCTAAACAGGTTTGCAGAATGTTCCACTCAGAGAGTGAATGGTGTAAAATCTGGCAAAGTAAGTACTCTCTTCTATCTTCCTCTCTTTCCTCTTTTATCAATTATGAAATCAATATTAGTGGGTCCCATATCTGGAATCATGCTTCTAAGTGCAGAGATAGCATTGCTAAAGGGGTTACTTGGAAAGTAGGCAATGGTAGGAAAGTTAATTTTTGGGAAGACACTTGGCTTTTTTATAAACCTTTGATTGATTTCCCAGAATGGGCCCCTTATGCCTCCTCCTATATTAGAACTTTTGGTCCTTTAGTTGAATGATAGTGGACTGGTAATAAATGATAGAACATAGAAAGTATTCACCCAAGCCTTATCAAGCTCAAAAATCATCTATCTTTGGTCTAGTTGAATAAAGAGGAAGACTCCCTCATTTGGAAATATGAACCCAAAGGTAATATCACTGTCTCTTCAATGTATGGTGTTCTCTCCCCTACCCCTTCTAATAATCCTTTCTATTATAAAGCTTGGTTAAAGGGTCTGACCCCCAAAATCAACTTTTTGTATTGGACTATTCTTCAAAACAAAATCTTGACCTGAGATAACCTCAAGGGTAGAGGATTTGCCTTTCCTAATAGATGTGCTCTATGTATTAAGGAGGAAGAGTCAGTGGACTATCTGGCTATCCACCATTCCTATTTTGCTTCTATCTGGGAAAGATTTCTTAAGAGTTTTTGCATTGATTGGGTGTTTCCTAACACTATCAACGAGTTGTTCTAATCCTGGAATTACCGTTGGTCTAACTCCTTTTTGAGATCTATGTGGCAGCTATCTCTCACTCACATTCTGTGGGGATTATCGAAAGAAAGAAATAATTGTATTTTTAGGGACACTTATCTTACTCAGGATATTGTGTTCCAAAAAATATAATGGGTGATTGTGGAGAACATTGGGATCATTGGGGGTCCTTGCTTTTTGATCAACCCATTGGAATCTCACATTTTAAGTTCCTGGAATTTAAAGTATGTTGACAGTTCTGACCCCAAGCAAAACAAAATATTAGAAGCAAGATGGAAAACTCCCCCTCATGGTTGGTTCAAAGTCAATTTTGATGGTGCTACAAAAGGTAATCCGGGCCCTGCGGGATGTGGAGCTATTCTTAGAGATGACAAAGGTATATGTAAGGAAATGGTTGTTGTTCCAATAGGAACCCAAACAAACCACAAGGTAGAAGCAATGGCAGCACTCCAAGGTATTCTCCTCACAAAAAGATGGAATTGCCCCTACATATAGATTGAAGGGGGCTCTAACAACATCATCAAATGCCTTAAGGGGACCTCTAAGCCCTCATGGTCTATTAATAACATTATAAAGGCCGCTAGAGACCTCATTAACACTTTTGAGAAAAGTTACATATCTCACATCTACCGTGAAGCGAATGGTTTTGCTGACTGGGCAGCTAATGTAGCACTCAATCAAGATGAAATGATTACTTGGAAGGGAGAACAAGGCCTCCTAGAGGATGCCAGATTAATCATTTTTAAAGACCGATACAATAGCACCCCAAAGATCATTAATGTACAAAACAATAATGAAATGGATTAAAAAGAGTACTTCAAACAATTATAATATTGTCAGCACCATTTATTATAACACTCAATCTATCACTTCCCACACTTTCTAGGTAAATTTGGTAGCTCTGAGAAACTCTCTGTAGAAAGCTCTCTGCAAGTTTTGACACTGAACTCTGAATAGCAAAAATATGGGCAGAAATAGGCGATGCTACAAACCTAGTTATTGTAAGGAATGGAAGGAAAAGGAGGTGGTCTGGAACATTCTACAGAAGGGAGGGTTTTCAAAATTTATGGAGAGGCTCCATGGACAGGATGCCATAGTCACCAATTTCTTTTGTAAAAACTGGGGAAAGGGCACTTTGAAGATGGGAGACCAATCAGTTGTCATAGATGAAGACCTTATTGCCCAGGCCACGAGACTCCAAAGGGAAGGAAGCAACCACTACAGAGATAGAAAAGTGAGCAAGGACGCCATTTAAAGATATCCTGAAACTAAAAAGGAGAAAAAATGCCTGGTGAAGCTAAGTAAAACTTACTATCCCCCTAGGGCTTTTGTTAAACCATGGAGGGAGGTCCTTTTTTTAATAATGTGCTATATTACTTTGGATGGTAGATTCACTAAAGTATAAGGCTACCATTTTGTTTTTATGAATCATTTTAGGCATGACGAGAAGGTTAACATTCCATATTTTCTATTATCTTCTATGAATGCCATCATTATGGTCTACAAAGAGAACCCTACGGGTGACATTGCCATGCATCAAGGCTTAATGGTTCTTATTTATGACCACCTCAAGGCTAACCAAATAGCCCGCCCACAACCCTTTATTTCTGAGTCTGAGGGGGATGGGTCAGACTCTATTTTTTCTTTGGATGAGGGTTTTGACAGTGATCCAACGAGTGATTCTGAGGAGAGAACGGATGACTTGGAAGTTCAAGTTGGCAAGAAGAGGAAACTTTTGAAAACTAGGCCTTCCTCCTTAAAGGGAAAGAAATCTAAAGGCAAAATTCTCCAGATAAGCTCGAAGGAGGAGGAGGAGGTCTCTAAAAATTCAGGGAAGGAGAAACCCCAGGGTTCTCTGAAAAAGAAACCCAAAGCCTATACTCAGACCAAAAACAAACAAAAGAGAAAGGATGAGAATGTGAAGGAGTTGGAGGAACATAAACAGAAAAAGATTTTGGATGTTGATCAGAACATGGAGGAGGTGACCACTGGAGAAGTTCATAGGGCTGAAGATAAAGGAACTATTGGTGACACCCCAAATAAGGAATAGGACAACTCCGGTAAGATAGATCCCCCCTCAAACCCTCCTCATGAGAGTTTGAAAAGTTTTATGGACACCATGGAATGGTTAATCACTAGTTACAAGAAAGTTATGGATGACAACAAGAAGCTCAACCACAGAATCTAGATTTTGGAAACTATCAACACTGGTGAAGGGAAGACTATGGCAGATTATATGGAGGATTTGACAAATACAGTTGCTAAAGCTGAAAATATAAGAGACTCCTTCAAACCCAGATTCAAGCAAATCGAAAAAAACTTGCTGGAGAGGAAAGTGAATGCTAATGCTATGGATCAAACTATGTCAGGAACTATCAGTAAAGTCAGTAAAATTGAGGAATGTCTCAAAAGTATCGCAGAGCAAAGCTTAAACATTATGAAGGTCTCTGGTGGTAATACCAAAACTTTCATCAGCAAATTGGATGAGGAGAAGGACATCCTGGAAATTGACCCTGACACTAAAGGTACAGGAGATGTTCAAGGACCCAAAACAAGAACCAAAGGTAAAAAGAAGGAGAAGAAGCCTAAAAAGGACCTAGATGAACTCAAAGTTGTTGCAGCCACCTATGACCAGTTGGTGATTAAGGCAGAGGACCTCCTGAAGACTCTTTAACTGTGCAGTGTTTTCTTGGTTTCTATTGTTTTGTTGTTTGTATCTTTTTGTTGTCCTTTCTATTTACTGGCCTTTTTGCCAGTCATTTTTTAAACAGTTTTTAATGGTCTGGATACTCTATGATGATACTTCTTAATCTCCTATGTTAAAGGTTTCGGGTCTTGAAAACCTATTTTTCTTATTAAAGTAGAACATATGGACCTTCAAAAATGCCCTAAACCTAACCTTAGGAGTTAGTTTCAACCTCTATAAACTCACCTAAAGTTTACCTATAGGTCAAACTTGAGTTGACCATTCCAATGGTTCTCTATCCAAGACATATTGGGACCACAATAAGCTATTTTGAATAATGCATTGTTTATACAAATTCACTCCAAGGGATATGTCATTGCCAACTCACTTCACAACACAAGTGTCAAGTGACACCATAAAAATTCACAATACTTTAATATGCATGGCATGTCCCTTTTTGGAATTAACAAATTTAACAAATACAAATTAAACACACGTTCAAGCATTCGCACTTTAAAAAAAACACATTACACATGAGGTGTTGTCTCTCCAAATAGACAACCCTTGGCTTCAAAAACACACATAGGTTTAGCTTGATTATCCAAATAGTTTCCATGGTCACATGGATTAGTTTTCCTGCACATCTCACTTTGCACATTAATAATCTCAAATAATCACATGCATTATTAGTATATGAAAAGGGTACAATTCAGACACTTTGCATACAATCATAACAATCAAATTATCAATTTATCCAATAGAATCCACATGAAATAATTTAATCAATGGAAACATCATAATCATCATGAATTCAATCATTCATAAGGTATGCATCCATGTTTTCTAACATCATAAGTGAAGTACTGTAAATCAGAAATAAATGGCATACATCATATCAATGTTATCCAATCATTGGATCATATAGAATCTAAAATCATATTGCATCAAAATGTGCACTGCAAGGTAAAATGATTCCATAACATGGTTCAATTACTTTTCCCAACAATTCACATGCAGTCATATACTCATTTGCAACACCAATTCAATCTTATAAAATAATCACTAGTTAGGCATGCACAATTAATCACCACATCATCAATCTAAGTACTGAAATCAATCATAATGTGGAACTACATCTTATCCACTAGTCTCTTAGGGATCCTATACCAAAAGGGTCTCATGATTGTGATGTATCAAGGTTCTAGGTTGAAAGATAAGTCCATGACAGAAATGAAAGATACTCTTATGATGGGTCTGGGATAGGACCTCAAACCCCTAACATATATATGATACACAAGCAAATTACATCTAATTATTACCCAAGGGGTCAACATTTACTAATTTATTTGTCTAACATAGCCCATCCTATTGAATCATATCACATTTACATAGTGTACCCATCACCCATGCAAACTATTAATAAGGTCAACCATGGTTAAACGAGGTTAACCAGAGCTTGATCAAGGAGGGGCTCTACACTACCACTCCCTACCCGAACATGTTCTTCTTTCATTCCTCAATGGGCTCTCTCTCAGAACCCCTTGTCATCCAGTGATAGAGTAGAAGTAGAGGTTATGCTATGCATGGCCTTTCTTCATAAGAAAAATCTTTGATGCCCCCTCTAGCAATCCTCCCCACTTTCACAACCCCTCTGACAATAAACATACTTACACAAGAGAGAAAACATCCATCTAGTATCACAAAGCATACATCAACTCCATTTATGACCCTGATCAGACATCATTTTCCTTACAGAAGAAAGAACTACACTCAGAAAATAGAAAAGCTTCATTTTTCTCCTACCAATTAAGTCACCACCCTACTGCGTTTATAGTCAAAACACTTCATCTAGTAGTGCTTATTCATATAAAAAATCATCACTTCAGTGCTTTCAATTCAACTTGCCAACTATGGACTCTAGAAATCATGCCTATCATATCCACTATATTTTCCTGCCAAGGTTCATCTTGTGTGAATGATTTTGTTCTGATTTTATTCTTCCATGAGTACATTTTCTGCTTCACGATCCCTATCAACAAGCAATCTCCAAATTCATCAAAGAACCCGTAATCCATCATATCTAAACCTAAATCTTATCCCAATCCTTTCACATCTCTAGGATATTTTCCTTGCCTTGTCAAATCAATTTTGACTTAATAGAAAAAATGAAAATAATCCTTCTGGAATGAGTCGGCATCTAAATCTCCCAACTTGTCACTATCAACTCTAAGTTGACAAGTTTGCATTTTCTCATCCTATCTTTCCTGCCTGAGCTACAAACAATACCTTTAATGATCCCTTTTAATTTCAAATTTGAAACTTAGTTGTAGACCCTACTCAACCTGGCAGATCTAACGATCACTAATGGTCGATGTGGCAATTGAACTTCCATCTGTACTTGTGGACCCATAAAATAATAACAAATCAATGCCATGTCATCTCTTAACCCAACACTATCAAGGACCCCACCGTAAGTCTTTCTAGTCAGCCCAAGACATGTGGCATCATCTTGTGATGTCACGGTCCATAACCTTCTTGCAACTTCTATCCTAGGGATACGAAGGCCATCGGATATGTTCACACTTTACAGCTTCAACACAGTGCCTGTTTAAAACCTAAAGTAACACTACATCTCCCATGAAGATGGAGTGGAAAGGAGAGGAGAAAAAAGGAGCGGGAATCCCAAATTTCAAATTGGGAAATGGTGGAATTCCTGGGAATGGCGGATTTCCTAGAAACTGTTGTTCCCCCGGGATCGAATCTGGCACACAGGCAGGAGGTCAAACATCTCAAGGGTCAGAAGAGGACAAGGAAATAGCAAAACCAGAAGAAGAAAAAAATTCAACCCCCAGGGACCCACACGATAGAGGAAAATGGAAAAAATGGTCCTCGCTCTTTGGAGTGAACCCACTAGTTAAATCTGGGCTTCCGAAAGTTACGAACATTTTAGACCCTGTCTCTGGTCTGATTGTTATTCCTGTTCTAGATAAAGTGGTTGATATGACTGTAGCTGGCCTATCCATGACCTTAGTGGGATGATTCTCTGGCTTTAGGCCCAACATCGATGATGTTAGGAATTTCATAAAGAGAAAATGGATGGTAAAATGACAAGTGGAAGTGGCGGCACTGCCTAGAGGGTTTTTTACCTTCACCTTCAACTCTGAAGAAGACATGAACAAAGCTCTCTGCAAAGGCCCCTGGATGTTTGGCAAGTCTTCCCTGGCTCTCTAGAAATGGGCCCCGAATCTCATCCTAGATGAATCATTCTTCATTTTTGCGCTAGTTTGGACTTGCCTCCCGGGTCTCCTGCTTGAATACTGGAACAAGGAAGTTTTCAAGGGCATTGATAAATCCTTTGGAGAACTCTTATCGATTGACCCGATGATGGTGGCTAAATCAAGGTTAGTCTTTGCTCGCATTTGTATAAATGTTAACCAAATGATAGATATGCCCCAATCCATAGATATCATATCTAAACTTGGAAAATGGTCCCAAGCTATTGAATATGAATCTCTACTGTTTGTCTGTTTCCACTGCAAAAAATTAGGGCACTGGGAAAAATCTTGTCCACTCAAGAAAGGCAAGGAACCCAAGATAGATAGTATCTCTAAGAACAAAAAGATCTGGCAAACGACAAACAAAAAAGCAGATTCATCAATATCCGAGAGTAATCAAAAAAAGGATGCAACGGAAAATATGAATGAAGTCAAGAGGACTGGGAGTAGCAGCAATGATAAATAGGATTGTGTTTGCTCCAACGACACACCAGAGAGCTCTAAAGAAGCAGAGCCAAGAACTGAGTTGATCAACAAAGAAATCCCAGAAGCCCAGGTGAATGAATCTATAAGCCAGGATAAGGATGAATCCATTCCGGACTAGAAGGACGGATCAGCTAGCTAGGAGAAGGAAGAACCATTTCCAGCCTCTTCACTCTCTAAATCGGCCGACACAAACTTTAATGACTTTAATGAAGCCCAAGACCCTTCTGACTCTAAGCCCTTATTTCTCTTAACTAATGGAAGCCCAAAGCATCTCCTCTGTAAAAACCCCTTCCCAAAGCGTGCTTATGCTGGATGAAACCCTCCAGATTCCCGAGTTGAGAGAAGGAAAATTGAACAAGGAGGATCTAAAGGAAGGAATCTCAACTAGAAGCAAGATTAAGAAAAGGAAGATGTTGGAAGCCAAAATAAAAAGCAGGGAAGGCCATCCCTAAAACATCAAAGGGAACATGAAAGTTGGAAGAACCGTGCTGATGGAACACAGTGTTCCATCAAGTCAACCCTATCCCCAGTTATGAAATGTCATCAGAGATCATAAACCAAATGTGGTCCTTGTTTAGGAAACCAAGATGTCTAAAGAAAAAGTTGAAAGGATCAGAATTTTTAAAGAAAATGGAGTCATAGGAACTAGCTCGGAGGGCACCTCTAGAGGAACTGCGATCTTTTGGAACAAAAATACTATAATAGGAAAGGAAATTATCTCAGCCTTTAATAGGAACTCAGTTTTGCTCAAGCATATTAAGGACAACTTTGTTTGGGTGTTATCTAATGTCTACACTCCTAACTCTAAATTCAGGAGAGCTAAATTTTGGAAAAGCCTTGTGGCCGACAGACTCCAGTTTGCTGATCAAAGCTGGATTATCATGGGAGACTTCAATAACCTACTTAGAGATGAAGATAAGATGGGAGGAATCCCCTTACATCTTGATGGAAAACAAGACCCTATGGATTTCATTAATGACCAAGCTCTCATTGATGTTGATCTCTAGGGCATCAATTACACCTAGACCAATAGAAGAACCGGAGCTGATTTGATTCAAGTCAGGCTTCACAAATCTTTAATTTCTCCTGACTGGCTTTCTAAGTATAGTTGTTCCCTTGGTTCTATTATCAAAATTGGTTCAGACCATTTCCCTATCTCGTTTTTTGCCAACTCCTTTTCGGCTAAGAGAAACTTCCCTTTCAGATTTGAAAAAGCTTGGCTCTCCCATCCTTCTCTGGAAGCCTGCATAATTGAATGGTGGAACTCTGAAGTGGAGGGTAAGGCTCCTTTCAGAATTTCTAAAAAGCTCAACATCATAAAAGCCAAAATTAAAACCTAGAACAAGGAGATATTTGGGGACATATTCAAGAACAAAACTCAAGTTAAAACTGAACTAAAACTTGTTCAGGATAGAATCCAAGAGGTGGGGTTGACCAAAGATCTTAGGATGGCTGAAAATGATCAGTTATCTAAATACCACTCCAACATTTCTAATGAAGAGACTTTCTGGAGACAAAGATCTAGAGCTCTGTTCCTGAAGGAAGGCGATAAAAACACTCGCTTCTTTCACTTAACTGCCCTTAAGCATAGGGCAGCCAATAGAATATCCAGACTTACTTGCAATAAAGGTGTCCTAACAGAGGATTGTGACATCAGTAAGGAAGCTCTCAATCATTTCAGCACCTTGTTGGGTGAAGTGGACAACCTGGACCATAGTAAGAAAAACACTCTTTTACAAGCTATTCCTTCTATCTTATAAGAAGCTGACAATTGCCTCTTATCCCATATTCCCACTAATCCTAAAATTAGAAAGGTGGTGTTTTCCTTTCAGGGTGATAAATCCCCTGGCATGGACAACTTTCCCATGTTTTTCTTCCAAAAATTTTGGCACATTGTGGAGGCGGACATTTGCAATGGTGTTAAAGAATTCTTTGGCTCCAGAAGACTTCTTAAGGAACTGAATGCCAATTTCATTATCCTTATCCCGAAGATACTCAGAGCTGATTCTCTCAACAAGTCTAGACCCATCAGCTTGTGCAACTCTGTCTACAAGATCCTTTCCAAGGTTTTGACTTCCAGGTTGCTTGATGTTCTCCCAAGGATTATCTCTATCCAACAAAATGGCTTTGTCCCTGGAAGACAGATTTTGGACTCCATTATCTCTTTTCAAGAAAATATCCACTCCCTAAAAGTGGTGAGTAAACAGGGATTCTTCCTTAAGTTAGACATGGCTAAAGCTTTCGATAGAGTGAACTGGCAGTTTCTCCTCAGGATTATGGAATCATTTGGTTTTGGTGACAAAGTTATCTAGCTCTGTTCTCAACTCATGGGAACTTCCTCCTCAGCTGTTATTGTCAATGGCTCCCCATCTAATTTCTTCAAAAGCTCCAGAGGTCTCAGACAGGGAGACCCCATCTCCCCCATCTTGTTTACTATTCTTGTTGAATGCCTGGGTAGATTCATCCTTAAAAATGTGGAAGAAGGCAATCTCAATAGTCTAAAAGCCTCTTCTTCCAACGTTGCTTGCTCTCATGAACAATTTGTTGATGATTCTATCACCATGGGGGAAGCCACCATCTTGGAAGCCAAAAACATGAAATTCATTCTGAATACCTATGAAGTGGCCTCTAGTCAAAAAATCAACTGGGATAAAAGCTCTCTATTTTTCATTAACACTCAAGCCCAAAGGCAAATTAGGATTGGCAGGATTCTTGGTTGTAACATATCTGAGTTTCCTTCTACCTATTTGGGGCTTCCTCTCTATCTCAAGCCTGAGGATTCCTTTTGGAATATGTTAATTGATAGACTCAACCTGAAACTCACTGGCTAGAAAGGGGTTGTTCTTAGTCAAGCTGGTAAAGTTACTCTACTCAAAGCCACTCTCCAAAATCTTCCTGTGTATGCTCTTAGCTTGTTCAAAATACCCTCTAAGTTTCTTTGGTCGGGAGTGGAAGCTAAAAATAGAATCCCCCTTATATCCTGGAATAACATTTGTACTCCTAAGGCCTTAGGTGGGCTGGGCTTAAGGAACATTAGCTCTATCAATAAAGCTTTATTAGCCAAACAAATCTGGAGATTCAAAGGGGAGGAAAGAGAATGGAACTCTATTTGGAAAAACAAATACCTCTATATGCAACCTACTGAGGAAGAATTCTTTGACAATTCTTTCTCTATTGATGGATCTGCCATTTGGAATGCAGTGCAATCTGCTAAAGGCTAGGCTGCTACTGGCAGAACCTGGAACCTTGGGGATGGGAGGAAAATTAGATTTTGGGAAGATAGATGGATCCTGGATAAACCTCTGGTGGATATCCCTATCATCAAAGACTAGAAAGATAGCTTCACATGCAGGTATGGTGAAATGGTAAGAGATTATAGGAAAAATGGGGATTGGATTGACTTTAGCCAGCAGAGCCCGGATCTCAACTTCCTTCAGATTTCTCTTTTTGCTAAAATCCCTAAAGACAACAAAAATGACATTCTAATATGGGGGAATACTCTAGATGGGAAATACTTTGTCTCCTCTACTGTTGCTATTCATAATGTCCTAGAGGAAGCCACTCCCATCTGAGCTAAAGTCTAGAATAAGAATCTAGTTCCCAAAATCAACATCTTCTTTTGGATTTTCATCCAAAATAAGATATTAACCCTAGATAATCTTCATAAAAGAGGCATCATTTTTCCTAATATGTGTTCTCTTTGTTGTAGGGAAGAACAGACAGCTTGCCATATTCTCAATCAATGGTCTTTTAGCCATGACATCTGGAAAATTGTCCTGACCAGGTGGAACCTGAGCTGGGTCTTCCCGTATTCTCTTGGTGATACTTGTCTTCAATGGCATTGTCCTAACTCTAATCCTAAAATTGTGGAGATCTGGAGACTTACTCTACCAATTGTTATCTGGAATATTTGGAAAGAGTGAAACAACAGGATTTTCAGAGATAAAAGGGCTATTCCTAAAGTGGTTGCAGACAAAATCTATAGGAGTATTTTTGAATGCCTCTATGGCACTAATCAGGGAATTGCTACTAAAGAGGATTTCAAAGATAGATGGAACCTTTCCACTACCACTACTAGTAAGGAGAAAGGCAGAGAAGGCCTTGTCTGGTGTTTCCCCCCGTAGAGATGGATTAAGGCCAACTTCGACGGGGCTTCTAAAGGAAATCTAGGTAAAGCTGGATATGGGGGCTGGCTGGTCCTCTGGAGAATCAAACTAGCCATTTTGTTGAAGCCTCCACTGCCTTGCATACTTTAATTATAGCCAAAAATCTCAATCATGATAAAATATGGCTTGGGGGGGATTCACTTAATATTATTAAGTGCTTAAAGGGGGAATCGGAGCCTTCTTGGTCCATTGAGAATATCATCATGAAAGCTAGAGAGATTATCACCAGTTTCAAATAAATTATTATACGACATGCCTACAAAGAGAAAAATAGTGTTGCTGACTGTTTAGCGAATGCTGGAGTTAATTCTGACATTCAAATGATTTGGCATGAGGATGATCTCAATTTAAACATTAAAGAGATTCTCAGAAAGGACCGTTATATGGGGAGAGAAGGACAATTAAATCATGACAAGTAAAAAGCACCACTCGCACCTCGCTGGAAAGGCCATCATTACCTGGCACTGCGGCAAACTCCTACTATTTCCAAAAAATTGCTGCATGCTTTATGGGTTACTCAGGGTGATAATTTGAGTTGCAAAGGGAAAGAAGTTCTTAATTTGTAGAGAAATAGAGTCAACATCCTGCATCCAAAAATGGGAGGAGATCTAAGACGCGAAGAACCTAACAACATGTAGACCTGGAAAGAAATGCCTAAAGTATAGGCAAAGTTGGAGAAGGGCCATCTCACTAGCTTCATGGAAAAGCTTGAGGACTATGACAAAGGTAGAGTCAACCTTGCTATTTCCAAGATTTCTGAAAACTGGTCTAATGGCTCTTTTAAACTTTATGGAGTTAAATTTAAGTTGGATGCTAGGCTTATTTCTACTGTAACTGGAATGCCCCACTCTGGGCTCAACTTCTTTCAAGACCTCAAGGTCTCCAACAATGTCGTTACCCTATTCCCGCATAAAGAGAAAGAGCGGGCCAAAATCGGCAAGGCTATCGAGGGCTACTACAATGCTGCAAACATCAAGAAGTTGTGGGGCTGGGTCCTAAATGCAATCATGGAGTATATTACGGCTGAAGGCCATTTCTCTAGGGCCCACACTTACCACTTCGTGCTCTTGAACCATTTCAAGCACAACAAAAAAGTGTCTTTGCCCTACTACCTTTTTCGATCCCTCTCCAGGTCCCTAAACAAGCACATGTTGAACCCTTCCAGCCTGATTCTCCACTGCAAGCTCCTGTTGCTCATCTATGAGCATTGCAAAACCCTCTCTCTATAGGAAAACAAGCAGATTTCTGCCTCCCCTAGTAAAAGGAGGATGGAAGAGGGAGATACTAGCAAGGAGAAGGCGTCATCCAACAAGAAAAGGAAAAGCTCCCCTGGGTTGGAATCTGAGGACATTGTCAAGGAAAGTAGTGGTATGGAGATAGACGACTCTAATGGAGAAGACAGTTGGAAGGAAGAGGAACTGGGCAACAAGGAAGAAAGTGGAGATTTTGAGCCTGGTCAAGATAGTCCTATTCCAAGTGATCACCTTGGTAAGGACAATAGCCACCTTATGGAGGAGATGACTCCCAAGGATAATGAGGAAGCTGAAGTTAATTCTGAGAAGGGAACAAACAAATGCTCTGAGAAGAACCTAGCTGAGGAAGGGGATAGCAAGGCTAAGGATAGTGCTGGCGAGGGGCTTATCCTAGATAATCTCAAGAAGCTCTTGGAGGCCAGAATGAATTTTGACATAAGGACTTACAAAACTCTGAAAAACCTAGAGAAGCAAAGGATAAATTCGGATGAAAAGAGAGTGGATGAAAACAAAGAGCATTCTACCTGGAAGCAGGAAATGGAGAATAAGGTAAAATCGTTGGAAGAGGGAAAAGAAGTAATGAAAAATCTGATGGGAATTATCCCAAGTATCCTCTCTGCTATCACCAAAAACCTAGAAGACATTGCCAAGGTCTTTGACCATACTCCTAAACTGGTTGTGGACCTCGACCTGGAGGAGGAGACCATCCAGACTAGAAGTGGTGGTGATGCTACCCCGGCGGGCGGAACTGCTAAGAGAACCAGGGCCAGTATCAAGAAAGTTGTGGCTGTTGCGGCTAAGGAGGACCCTCCCAACCTCAAAGACAACATCAAAGAGCTGCAAGAAATTAGCAGCACCCTGGCTAAAGCCCTAGATAAAATCTGATTCCTGGACAGCCTGCTGGCTTTTAGGGGCTTTTGTGGATTTTTCTCAATTTTTCGTTGGTTTTTTCCTTTTGTTCTGTTCCTCTTTGTTTCTTGTGGCTTTGCTATTTTAATCTTGCTTGTATAGGGTTTCGGGGCCCCTTCAAAACCTGCTTTTTCATTAATCAAAAACACAGTGCCCGTTTACCGTTTTCAATTTTAAAAATCGGGCATTTTTTTGCCTTGAACATAACATCACCATCCATTTGTAACATGTGCTTATTGATAGGACCATCAGTAAATTGGTCTTTACCGCCTGAGAACTGGTAACACAAGGTTTTGGATTGTTACATCGCCAACTTGCCCTTTTCTATCGAAGACACATGGCATCATCTCGTGATTGTGCGGTCTTTATCTTCACTGCACTTTCGATCATGGGGAAGCATAGACCATTAGATTTGTTTTGCTTTTATCAACTAGTTGAAACATTTAGGAACTTTGGACTTAGGAAAATTTATGGGCGTGGGCACAAATATTAAAATGAGATCAACTATAGAGAATTTTTTTAATGCAACTTTAGGAAAATCATTAGATAAACTGGTTGAACCCAATTTAGCACTTAGGATATAAAATGGCCCCGCAAATGGTAACCAACCCTTGGCCTAAGTGGGAAAGGGTAACAATGGAACATTACAAAGTTAGGGTTTTTCTTCACAAAGCTTAGGATAAATTGATAAACCCTAAACCCTAGACATTGAACCTTGACAAAGGACACAATAAAACCCGAAAGATCAATATTTAAGCTCAAAAGATGAAAAATCATGTAATCATTTTTTGGGGCTATTGGTGGCTCTAGTTGGGGATGTTCATTTCACATAAATGAGCCGAGAAATCTGAATCTTTGGTGAAGCAGACCAAAAAAGAAATTACCTAGATAGGGTAACCCCAACAAAAAGAAACTACACTACTAGAGAAACCCTAACTAATGCTCATGGATAACAGCTACTTGAAGAAAAGTAGAGCCTCAAAAATTGTCCATGAACAGGAAATTCAAGAGGAAATTTATTAATTATTCCATTAGGCATAGAGTCAAAACAATTACTCTAACCCAAGTTGCTTGTGGCCTGTAGGTCAAACCACATGTGATGGCCCAATGCCATATGTTAATATCAACCATTGTTTCCCTCTGTCATAAAAATGGTTCTCTTCTGAATGCACCAAAAGAAATTTAATAACACAAGTGGAATGCAATTTTCCAAACCTGTTGGCCACTCTTGTCCAACTACTATGCTTAAAATTATCATTGCACTTACTGTCGAAACCCTGAAACTTATGCAATGACTTAAAATATTGGTCACCTTGTAGTATATATGTGTTGTATTGACCATAACATACATCCTGACTGAAACTAATATCCCACTCTATAAAAACATCATTCAGTTGAAAGAAGAAAATCTCATATTCTAGCACATAACTAAGAAAACGAGCTTCATTTAAAACATCAGTCTGCTTACTGAAAAAAGAACTCCTGAAAGAATCAACTCTCTTACTGAGCATAACAAGAAAATTGTTATCAAGAGGAGGAAAAGGATCAGATATTATCCTTTCATGTAACTACGAATCATAAAACTGAAGAAAAACTTTAGCCTCCTATTCAGAATCCCGTTTGATGTTAACAATATCAGCAATAGAGAGAAACTCGTCATTGTTACTCAACATCAATTTAGGTATCACATCTTTATCTTTATAATTATCTATTTCAAAATTTGATGCAATAGTGTTTGGACTCTCAATTGTTTCTTCATATAAAGGGTTAATAACAATATGAAAACCCTTCGCAAAAACATTATAGCAAAGCATTAACTAATCCTCATCTGCATCCTCATCAAATAATGCATTAATATTTTCACTAAAACCACTGCTCACCTTAACTTCACATTCATCAGGAATTAAGGAATCATAATCTGAACTAGAACATCACCCAGCAATATAATCCTCACAATACAAATGTTCCATATCATGATCTTCATAGGCTTCAGCAAAGTTGCTATGACTATTTTGACCCTTTTGAACTGTATTCCTCTCAAACATACATGCTAACTCAGGGACATTTTGGTAATGAGAATATCTAAAAATAGTCTAATCCTCAGTACTAAAAGTGGCTTGTAATGGGACAACTTCTTAACTAGTACACACCATGCAACTTTCTATCTCAATAGTATCATCAACTAAAATTGGTGGCATCTCTTCACCTAAATTTTGTTATCATATACAATTGATTCCTAGGAGACTAAATTCATATCATCAATATACTGCATACTTGCATCTGCTTCAGATGTACAACTTGCCAATTCTTCATCCTCACTTTTGGTTCTATCTGAAACACAAGATGGTGGATGAATCTCTTGTGGGATCTCCTTCATGGAATAACTATTGTTGTTGTCATTTGGTGAAGTGATTTAAATCATCTCCATCTCTATATCAATTATGTCACATAATTTATCACTAACCTTGTCTTCATTAACATGAGGAATAACCACTATTTGGGGCAAGTTCTCTTCACTCACATTTTTGTTTAAATCATAATTGATAATAGGGTTAATGTGATCAATAGGAATGTAAATGCCTTGACATTAATCTTTAACTTTTGGATCATGCCTCTCTTCAAAATATAATGTCTTTGGATAGCATACCCTTGTAGATAGATAACCTTTAGGAATTCCATACTTCAAGTTATTTTTAATATCCATTGTTATCCTATAAGCCTGATGCAAGGTTTTAGGATCCTTATCTCTTAGCAGATAACTCTCTTCCTCATCAAATGCAGCCAAGTAAACAACTAAACATACTACATCATTTGGTCTATAACTGCTAGGAAAGTCATCCAATGTTCTAGCAAACCTGAGATTAAAAACAAGAACTAGTTCATCCTCTTCCTTCTGAATACCCATGAATATTTTCATAACTGAACTTGGACTAATTCTTTCACCAAACTATTCCATGAATGCTACCTTTAGTTCATCCCATGAAGAGATAGAACATGCTGGTATATAAGAAAACCAATCTCTAGCATGTTCCTTCAAAGATTGAACAAACAACTTCATGAAGACATCTTCCTAATTTATCTCAAAATCTCCCATTAATTCAAAATATTCCTGCCAATGTTGGCGTGCTGATTCTAATATTTTCCCACTGAATTTTGGTAGATGTTCCCTAACCTTAGTAGGAACAAGGTTTGGGAAACCTTGGATACCATTAAAACTTAATGGCTTATCTTTTTATAAATAAAACTCTATGGTGATTTGGCAGAGGTTGCACATTTATACTTGACATTTCATAGGGAAGTACATACACATAATACATATTTTTATTCATTTCCCTACTTCTTTCCTTTGCCATAAATCTTAAACTATTACAAAGCATAGCTTAAAACATACTCCATCTAACCTCATACAGAATGTGAAAATTATGTCACTGAAGTATGTAAGATAATCACTACCACTCCCTTCCTTAGTGCTTTACTCACTTTCTAGGGAATATTTTTACACATAATTTTCATGAAAGTATACTTGACTCATGAAAATTAAAATACCTAGAAATGTTGAGGCTGTTTCTACCTTCTTTGATTGGGGATTCAAAAAATCACCTTCAATTTTTCAAATCTTTAACACTGATCTTTGACAAAGTCGCCATTTTCTTATGGAGGACAAATATTCAAACAACTGGAATTTTCTTCACAAGTCAAATTTGTTTCAAGACAACGCTACAACACTTCCTTACCATCACATGGAAATATATGGATTCCATCCTCAACTTGTCGGGGTACTTCACCATAAGAGCTCAAATTTGCTTCACCTCTTCTACAAATTATTTGGTTCTTCATAGTTCTTCTTCAAACAATGCACACTGGTGCAAAGATCTAAGAGTCTCAGAGTAGCCACTCACAATCTGTGAGGTATTATAAAATAATCTTGAAACATGGATAGATATAGATAGAACTTATATCAAAAGATGAATTACAGTATATTCTTTGACAACATTTATGAGAATTGACTCAAACCGACAAGGGACAGATTAAGAAACTCTTCACTCTACGAGGCAAAGATTTGGGTCTTGTGACACAGGAGCAAAGCTCAACCATCAAATCATAGGAAGACATGGAAAATTTTAGGCAATATCTTCCCTAGCAGAGTCACCATTTTTGTTGTTGACTCAGATGGGATAATCTCAACTATATATTAGGAAAATCTTTTCAAACCAAAGATTCTCGACAGTTCATTTCCCTAGCAAAGTCGCCATTTTTGTTGGTGCCCAAAAACGGGTTTACATTGCCATAGGGAAGAGACCAATCTGATTCCTCTGAATACCTATGCAAGCCACTTCCAATTATCAATTGATAACTCAATTATGAACAATAAGTACCAAACCGGTACTGAGAGGGGGGGGTGAATCAGTATAGGCACAATATCTTCATCCTAACTGGTTTGATTGTAAACACTACAAATGTCTGACAGACAGTAACACCAGTCTGAAACAAAGTGCAACTGATAATGCTAAGAATAACTATGACAAGCATTAACCGGTTGATCACTTAGATTTCCACTCAACATAATATTATACTTCCATTTCACCCTTATGCATGAATAGGTGATCTATTATCAGAAATATAATAACGGCTAGCTCAACATGATTTACCTTCAGACATAAATCACTTAAATCATCACATGAAAAATAGTACACATGACATAGATTTTTCACGTGGAAACCCAACTGGGAAAAACCATAGTGGGGATGAATACCCACAAGCTGCTTTTGAACTCTTTAGAAGTCCGCTCTGTTAGGAGCCTAGTCCAGTTAGAGACTGTTACAATAGGTTCTGCTAGGAACCGATCCTGTTAGAGATCACCCAATTAAGGGATGGCTAAATACCCAGTTAAGGGTTAAACCCTCTTAGAGGTTACCTTGTTAGAGGATTTCAAAAACTCAATGAGTTTGAGTCACCCGGTTAAAGGATTTACAGCAAGCTGATCAAAGCTACCCGGTTAAGGGATTTTCCAACTATTGAAGTCGTTAAAGATCACTAGGTATTACAATGATCTAATAGTAGTACTCAATGCCTAATGCAGATTTGCTTAAGTTCCTTCCTTCAGCACACCCACAATGCAGGAATTAATCCTCTTATCTCATCTAGTTTGGCAAGAATCACATATCCCTTCACTTGGATATACACACACCATTTTCCAACAACTTCAAAAGAAACACAACATTGACCTTATAGGAAACAGATAGGTCGGTAGCATAAACCCTAAACCCTAAACATTTAGGTTAAGCAATTCAGGCGGTTCAATCCTGGCCATTGAACACTTTGCATTTGGATACAAAAGTCTTGAACATATCTCAAGACATTCTCCATCATTCATTCTTCACCGTTTTCATGGCGGCTTGTAACCCATCACACATTCTACACCATTTACAGGGACCTCGCACATTCTCAAGGTAGATAGGATCAATCTCCTTTATGCAAGATCCTTCACGTGCTCAAGCTGACATGGCAACATGATCAGATCTTCATTACAATGCTAACTCATCACACAATGTCATCGATTGAGTTACACAAGATTGGAACACTTCAACCGGAAACCCTTAAGCTAAGATTACCAACTAGTAGTCATATCATGTTCAGTCCTCATAGAGAACATTTCATATGTCAGTTCACATTTCATCATACCGGTTCTCTTGGACAAACATACCACTTCACCTACTGCTCAATATATCAATTTATATCATTATATCGGTTCACTTCTTTGCACATATACTGGTTCACCACATTGTACCGGTTCACATTTCAGCATATTGTCAGTTCACTCTTCAATCATATTGACATCAATGACAATATAATATCATCATGTCAACATACTCAGCACAAATGCCAACAATCTCCCCCTTTGGCATTGATGGCAATATACAAAGATCTCTCTTTCTGCATCACATCTTCTCCCCATTGCTGCGGATATCTTCTCCAATTCACATCTTACTTCACCGCTTCACATCTTCTCCCCCTTTGACAACAATGCCAAAGTGGAGGCACAAGTTTTCTTGTTCCACTATGTTGCTCCCCCTGAGGAGTAGCATCCTTCAACACATCAATCCGGAAAAATTTAGTGTCATGCCCAAATTTTAGGGCACGAACAGGATATTTTTTTTTTAAAATAACAACCTAATAACATTAAATTTGCTAATACGAAATGCACTAACAAGTTTTGTCTTACTATGTTTGAGTTAACTCTAACCACTAACTCAAGTAAGCAAAAAATAATTTAAATTAAATGCGGAATACTAAACGAGCTATTTATTATCTCATCAATTTTAATCAATAAATTAATTTAACCAAAAATCTCTAAATTAATTGACAATGATAGTATGAATCTCCAATATCCATTAATTGCCTTTAGGAACTTAATAAATTAGTCCTAGCGCTTAGATTATTAATGCCTATATTTTATTTAAACAAGAATTAAAATGTAGTTAAACTAATTCGACTAAAGGATCAATTAAATTCCATAATGTAAATTGCTCTATAAAATTTAGTCTGGAATAGCCAAAATTTAGTTGGGCTACAATAATCCCCTATGACCAAATTAACTTACAAAGTCATTATAATTTATTCTAAAACAAACATTATAAAAATACCCATGAAACCTAATTTAAAATATTATAAAATGCCCTTTCAAACCATATCTTTTAGTCCTTTCATAATTTCAAAATACCCTAACCCAAACCGAGTTAGGGTTTCATATTTTTGTTTTGTTGCAAGGAAGAGGCCAAAGGCAAATGGCGTATCCACGAGAGGGCTGCAAGGGGGGGGGGGGGGGGGTGGGTTGTTGCAGGTAGTGGCAGTGGCAGAGGTTGTTATGCAGGGGGAGGCGGTTGTGACGGTGGGGGCTCCCCGCAGGGATGGCCGTAGCCATGCCTACAGGTCGCGGCCCACAAAGGCGGCCTTGGCCGCCGCTGTGAGTCACAGCCCGCAACCTGACTGCGCCGTCACTATGGGGCATCACCCACAGGGGGGGTCGAAGCCTCATCGACTATGCATTGCAGCCCACAGCGCGGGGGGGCCACCCTGTGGGGGTTCCACATGGGCCGAGCCCCTTTTTTCCTTTGTTATTAAATTATTATTTTTTTCAAAACTTATTTTATATTATTTTAAAAAAAAGATATATATGTGTGTGTGTGTGTGTGTGTGTGTGTGTGTGTGTGTAATATATATATATATAGTTACCTTCAAGAGTATATTTATATATTTGATATTTTTTAAATATACTTTGGATATTTTAAGGCAAGATTTAATATGCAAATATATATATATATATATATATTGAAACCAACTTGCAAGATATTAACAAAATAATGATAGTAAAATAAACAACAAGTTTATTTATTTATTTATTTATTTTTTATCATGATCATTTCTTGGATAACTTATAAATAGGTTAAATAAATTTTTTAGATTTAAAACAATGTATTTTCTCTTCTTTTTTTTTAATTACCATGTAGCTAAAATCAGAGATAGACTAATTAACTTTAGATTTATTTTCTGCAATTAAGTAAAATGACAGAATTAAATAAATTTAAGCAGCAACTATATTAGACTAGAAATCATTGAAATAAATCTTAGAGATATGCATGTTAAATTTATTAAACCATGATATGTATTTGGAAATAAATAATTAGAACTAAATGCAAAATTTTCTTTTACTAACATGCAAGCTTTCTACTTTACTCATTTCCCATTATTTCAATATGCATAAGGAGATAAAATGAACCTTTATTTCAAAACTAACATGCATACTACAAATATTATTTCATTAACTATAGGGAACTTAATCCAAGATAAACATTCCATTTTTGCAACAAAATAATACTTAATAAAAATACTGCATTTCTTTAAAGTGTATTTAAAATAGAATATAGCCAACAATACAAATGGGAGAGATACCCAACTAGTCTCTCATTTCTATTAAATGAGGACTTTAAATAAAATAGATACATTTCCTCTTTTTTGTTAAGAAAATATAACATACAGCTTTTTATTTACATTTCTGCAACATGAAAATATAGCATCCATTTTCTTAATCTTTTTCTGCAAATCAAGTAAAAACAGCAACACCTAGCTTGACTTTTTCTTTCCTTTCCAAGCAACCTGTAAATAAATCATAAGGCTTGACCATGGAGTGCTCACCTCCCAGCCTAGGCTTACTAGAAGCCACCCTCGAGCTTGGAGAACCAAGCCCTAGACAGGTTACACACCTGCAAACACAATAAGCAAGGGGAAAACATACAACAACACTTTCCCAACCAAGGCTACACTTCATCACAAAATGTGATGATTTTACATGGGTGGTAATGGACCAAATACCCTAAGGAGACTGCAAGAATGGTAGATCAAAAATCCACCTCATGGAAAATAAAGATATATCATAAGTTCATTAACCCTACATTCTTTATGCCCCCCAAGGCATTCATGCCATACTTTCTCCCCTTATGACCCCCAAATGCACAAACCAGGTCATGCAGCAAGGGTCACATATACACCCCTTGAGATCACTCTCATAATGAGAGCCTCTCACTCGAGGGTTGTCAAACTTCTACCACCTGCAAGACCATCCTACTCTCCCAAGAGTAGAAGGCCTTGGTTACTCCCAAATCACAGAAAATGCATAAAAGAATAAAAGATAGGATGCATAATAATTTTTACAAAAGAAAATACAAGGCAACAACTTTTTCATTCAAACAATCTTTCCAACATAAGAATGCATCTTAAAAAGAAACAAAAGAAGAAGATGAACCAACCTTCAAACAACCCAAAGGTTTGCTAGAACTAGTTTGAGGATGAGCAGCCCAAATCCACAAATCTTCCTTCTACACTTAGCCAAAATTCTATCCCAAAACTATATTTTTTTAAAATTGCATCATCTCCAAAAATGGAGAGTGGGTGATTACCCACAAAATCTCTCATTCTTGCCTAAGAAGACCTCAGTGAGAGTTCTCACATGTTTCTAAAATTGAAAAAGGAAAAAGTAAGAAAAAGTGAAAAAAGGATCTCTCATCAAAAAGGAAGGTTATCTAACCTAGATGGTACCTTCTAATTTCAATTTTCACTCACCTTAGGAAACCCACTTTTTGAGGTGACTAAACAGTCACATGCGAGTAGACACATGCCTAAAAACTCTCCTAACCCATAGGTATACCTTATGGACTTTAGGAAACACCTTTAAACTACCCCTAGGAGTCCATTTGACCCCTTATAAACTCATCTGAAGTTAAATTTCGGGACAAACCTGTGTTGACCACTCCAAAGACTCTCTACCCAAGGAAAATTTAGAACCACATTCAAATGCTTGAAAAAGATATGGTTGAAACAACTCCCTCCAAGAGACAAGTCAAAAATCAAGACATAAATGAACACATGTGTCAAGTGACACGATAAAATACATTACAAAATTACACATGGAAATTGTCTCTCATTGGATTTAAATAAATCAATAAATAAAATTTAACACACATGCATCATTTACTATTACAAATAAAATACGATACATACGGGGTGTTGTCTCTCCAAATAGACAACCCCTGGCTTTACGAATGTACATAGGTCTAGGTTTGGTTCTCCATAATATTTCCATGGTCACATGGATAATTTTCCTGCACATCTCAATTACACATTAGTACTTCCAAATAACCTCATATAATATTTAAACACATGAATAAGAATACACGTCAAACACTCTACATATAATTGACATTAAACAAAGTCAATATATCTTGTATCAAAATAAATCCACATAAGTAATTATCATAATCCTCATAATTTTGATCCATACATAAGACATGCACCCTATTTCTATCATCATAGTAAAGTCCTGCATATCCAATAATGACATACATCATCACAAAGTTATCCTATTCTAGAATCATATAGAGTTCTATATCTATAATCCATAGAAATGAAGCATCAATATATATCAATGTTATCCAAATCATGGAATCATATAAGTTCTAAATCCATAATGCATAAAAATAAAGAATCCATAATAGTCTCAACATGAAAATCACTGAAATGCTAGGATGAGTCGAGGTACCGCCTCATACCCTCCCCCTCTAGGCATGAACTTCCTCCTGGAGTTCATTAAAAAGATAGGGGTACTCTGATCTCATATGTGTTGCCTCCTCCCATGAGGCCAGAACCTCATCATAGCAATCCCATTGGACCCTAACCTGGTCTAGCTCTCGACCTCGAAGGGCGAACATCCGGTGTGCCAAGATGCGAATGGGCTCCAAAGCTAGCTGTCCGTCCGACTCCACCTACAAGGCATCCCAATTTGAAATATGAGACTCATCATAGATATACTTCCTCAAAATTGATACATGAAACACATCATGGATGCATGAAAGGCTAGGTGGCAATGCTAAATGATAGGCAAATGGTCCTATCCTCTCAAGGATTTCAAATGGTCCTACAAAGTGAGGTGCGAGCTTAGAACCCTTTCCATAATGGATTGGACTCTTATGCGGCCACACTCTCAAGAAGACTTTATCTCCAACCAAGTAGCTATGATCTATCATCTTTGCATTTGCATACTTCTTCTATCTATCCTGTGCCTCTCTAAGATGCTACCTAATCAAATATGCCTACTGCTCCATATCCTAAACTATCTCAGGACCAATAGCAACTCTATCCTCTATGCGGTCCCAACTCAACAGTGTCCCACAAGGCCTACCGTATAATGCCTAATAGGGTGGCATCCCCAACAAAGTGTGATGCCCATTGTTATAGGCAAACTCCACTAAGGGAAGGTACTCTTCCCATCTAGTCTAATGATCCATGACATACATGCGAAGCATATCCTCTAACACCTGGTTAACCCTCTCTTTCTGACCATCCATTTCTGAATGATAGGTTGTACTGAAATTGAGCTTGGTGCCCATAGCTGCCTATAATGCCTTCCAAAAGGAAGAAGTGAAGAGGGAATCCCTATCAGAAATAATCTTGCATGGAACACCATGAAGTCTGACAATGTCTCGCAAGAACACTTGTGCTACTGCTGGTGTTGTAAAGGTAGTCCGAACTAGTGAAAAGTGGGCCACTTTGGTCAACTTGTCAACTGTCACCAAGATGGCATCATGGTGGTGAGAAGATATAGGGAGACTAATGATGAAATCCATGGATATAGTATCCCACTTCCACTCTGGTATAGCATGAGACTGGAGCAACCTACCAGGATGGCGGTGCTCTGCCTTGACTCTCTGACACTTGAGGCATTGAGCTACTAACTCAGCAATGAGCTACCGCATTCCTAGCCAATGATATAACTGTCTCAAGTTAGCATGTATCTTCTTAACTCTGGGATGTGCTACATAAGGAGCTCTATGAGCCTCCGTGACAATGAATTCTCATAATCCCTTGGAAGAAGGTACATAGATGCACCCTTTATGGTGTAATAACCCATCAGACTCTAAGGAATAATCCATGTATTTCCCTTCTAGAGTTTCCTAAGATTGTATCACCTAAGAAACCTCTAAATACCATCCATCCTCTGGCAACTGCTGCAATATATGATCTCTCAGATCCATGCCCATAGATATGGTGTATACCTCATGATGTCTCCTACTCAAAGCATCTGCAACTATGTTTTCTTTCCCTTTGATGTAGTGAATGTCAAAATCATACTTGCACAAGATTTCCATCCATCTCCTCTGACGTGCATTAAGGTTTGACTAAGTGAATATGTACTGAAGGCTTTGATGGTCTAAATGAAGCTCAAAATGATGACCCAAAAGGAAGTGTCTCCACCTCACAAGTGCATGCACTACTGCTGCAAGCTCTAGGTCATGAGTAGGATAGTTAAGCTCGTGAGTCTTAAGTTTCCTAGACTCAAAAGCTATAGCCCTACCATCCTGCATAAGGACTGCTCCTAAACCCTCTAGGGAAGCATTTGTGCAAACCATGAAGTCAGCTAAGGGATCTGGTACTACAAGGATAGGTGCGCTAGTAAGTGCCTTTTTGAGTTCCTAAAAGGCCCTCTCGCACTTTTTTGTCCACTCAAATTTCTTCCCTTTATGCTAAAGAGAAGTAATAGGATGTGCAACTCTAGAGAATCCCTCAACAAAGCGTCAGTAATAACCTGCTAAGCCCATGAAGCTCCTGACTTGTTTCACATTGGTTGGCGTTGGCCAATCCATAATAGCTCTAATCTTGGATGGGTCTACTGAGATCCCATCACTGGAAATAACGTGCCCAAGGTACTTGACCTTAGAATGAAAGAAAGAACACTTCGACAAACTTCCATACAACTGATTATCCCTCAAACACTGCAAAACCTATCTTAGGTGCTCCTCATGCTCCTTCTCATTCTGAGAATATATCAATATGTCATCGAGGAACACAATCACAAAATGGTCAAGAAATGTGCGGAATACCCCATTCATGAGGCTCATGAAAATAGTTGGAGCATTTGTAAGACCAAAGGGAACCATGGTGAACTCATAGTGGCCATATCTAGTGTGAAATGCGGTCTTGTGGATATCACTTTCCACTATTCTCAACTGATGGTATCCTGACTTCAAATCAATTTTGGAAAATACTTTGGCACCCTGAAGTTGGCCGAATAAATCATCAATCCTAGGCAAGGGATATCGGTTCTTAATGGTTACTTTGTTCAACTGACGATAACCGAAGAGATCCATCCTTCTTCTTCATGAAGATAAATGGTGCACCCCAAGGGGATACACTAGGCCAAATGTGACCCTTCTCTAGGAGTTCCTCAAGCTACATCTTGAGCTTATTAAGCTCATTTGTGGTCATCCTATAAGGTGCTCTTGAAACTGGCTCAGCTCCTAGTACAAGGTCTATATGGAAGTCAATCTCACTATGGGGTGGCATTCCAGGTAGCTCTAAAGGAAACACATCTGAATATCCCTTAAGGATAGGATGGTTGTCAATCGATGTTTCCTTTTCATCCTCTTCCCCTCTATCATTGATGGTGATGGCAAATAACTAACATCCCCTTCACATTCTCCACTTAAGCTGCATTGAGGAAATCATACGAAGAGACACGAGTCTCTGAATCCCGATGATTACTATGGGCGAACCTTGATCATCCTCACACTCGATCTCCTTCTGGTGGCAATCCATCTTGGCTCTATGGGCATAAAGCCAATCCATGCCAAGTACAATACCATAAGATCCAAGTGGTGTAACTCTAAGGTCTACTAAGGTGGTGGTATTACCAATCTGAAGCTGACATGCCCTAACCTCTGATTCCACTGATACTCTAGCCCCTGAAGCTAACTCCACTTCCCAACTGACACCTTGTCTAGTTTCCACTAGCTCACAATGCTCCACAACCAATGGAGATATAAAGGAGTCAGTAGCTCTTGAATCAAATTATATAGATACACTGCTACCTCTGCTCATACCTATAGCCTCAATGACTGTGGCCTGGTGCTCTACCTAGCGGTTGTCAACTGCTACGAAGACTCTATGGGACCTGCCCATATCTCCAACTGTAGACTTTGATGCTGCCATCCTCTGATTTCCTGCCATCTGACCCTGAGGACCCTCTCTCGCCATGTGCCCCATGGCTCCACATGTGAAACAAGCACCACGTGCCTAAAACTGGATGCCCTGAGGCCTAGAGAAAGATTGTCCCCCTGTCCTACTAGAACCTTTGTACCCACCCTTGGAGGACTACTGAGTCCTCACAGGAGGTGTGTAAGGAACCTAAGATCACTAATCTCGCCTTTGACCCTGAGACTGCTACTACTTGGGCTTTGCACCCTGCTGACTCTACGGAGGCCTCTACCTCTGGTTTTGTTGTGACTATTACAGAAGAGGGGGTTTGGATAACCTCGGTGTGTGCCTATTATTACCATTCCAATGGGGTTTCTAAAACCCATATGTCTGGGGTATAGGGTTTTAGTTCTGGAACTAATCCCTTGTATCTTGTGGCTTGACCTGAATCTCCTCTACTATCAAATCCTTCTCCATGTCAACCCGAAGGCTCCCTGGAGCGGACATCCTCACTGGTCCTACTATGCCGACATTCATCCCTCTAATAAAATGGTTGATGAGAAGCTTCTCATCTTTCAAGTAGTCCATGCATGGAAAGAGCTCAAAGAATTTGCTCTCGTACTGGGTCACTGAGAGACCCTTCTACTAGAGGTCATGGAACTCATCTATCCTACGTTGTCTATAATGCTCTGACAAGTACCTCTCCTTGAACCTCTCTATAAAAATTTCTGATGTGAGAGTATCAACAACTAAACCACACTTGTATTTCTCTTGTCTCGACCATGTGGAGGCCGTTGCTCTCAATAGGTGAACTGCTACACATGCCTTTAGATTGCTCTCGTAAGAGTGCAATACAAAGCACCTATCTAGGCTCAAAAGCCAAGCCTCAGCTTCTACCCCGTCGATAGACCCCCCATATGATGGTGGCTGGAGGTGCATAACCTCTGGAGGTGCATAATACACTGGCTCTACTGCAAAAGGTGGTCCTGGTAGGTGAATGAACTTGGGCTCATGCCCACCCTGACTCTCTATGGGAATAGGAGGTGGACTCCTACTCCGTTCCCTATCTATCGATCTATAGCTCCCTGAGTTCTGGTTTTCAACATGATGATCCTCTACTAGAAGCCTTTCTTGGACTATCCCTATCAAGTTCTGGAGTGCTTCTAAAATGTTTCGATTTGGGTCAACCAGTCATTTAGGAGGGGCCTCTGGGTTCCTTTCTAGAACTGATTCCTCCCTATCAACCTCTTCATGTGCCATGCTTTCACGCCGAGGACCTCTACCACATCTGTGAGCTTGTCGCATAGTCGAAGGCATCCTTATGAGAAAATAAAAATAAAATAAAATAAATAAATGATTTTTCAAAAAAACATTTAATTAATTAAAAATAAATATCATAAAATAAAATTAATTAATTAACTAATTAAAGCGAAACGTAATGGAGAAAGGTTCCTAGTGTTGGAAACCTTGCTCTGATACCAAAATGTCATACGCAAACTTTTGGGCATGAACGGGATAATTTTTTTTTTTTAAATAACAACCTAATAACATTAAATTTGCCAATACGAAACACATTAACAAGTTTTGTCTTACTATGTTTGAGTTAACTCTAACCACTAACTCAAGTAAGCGAAAAATAATTTAAATTAAATGCGGAATACTAAACGAGCTATTTATTATCTCATCAATTTTAATCAATAAATTAATTTAACCAAAAATCTCTAAATTAATTGACAATGATAGTATTAATCTCCAATATCCATTAATTGCCTTTAGGAACTGAATAAATTAGTCCTAGCGCTTAGATTATTAGTGCCTATATTTTATTTAAACAAGAATTAAAATGTAGTTAAACTAATTTGACTAAAGGGTCAATTAAATTCCATAATATAAATTGCTCTATAAAATTTAGTCTAGAATAGCCAAAATTTAGGTGGGCTACAATAATCCCCTATGGCCAAATTAACTTACAAAGTCATTATAATTTCCTAAAAGATTAAACCCCAAAATAATTTTAAAAAATTAAAACATCATATTTAGTTTTTTTTAAATAAATATTATGAATGATTAACTAAAATCAATTAAAACTAAGTTAGATGTATACATTCATATTCTTAACTATATATATATATATATATATATATATATATATATTCATTAAACTCCTATATATTTATTTATGAGGAAATTTATTCTAGAACAAATATTATAAAAATACCCATGAAACCTAATTTAAAATATTATAAAATGCCCTTTCAAACCATATCTTTTATTCCTTTCATAATTTCAAAATACCCTAACCCAAACCGAGTTAGGGTTTCATATTTTTGTTTTGTTGTAGGGAGGAGGTCGAAGGCAAATGGCATATCCGCGAGAGGGCTGCCAGTTTGGGGGGGGGTGTTGCAGGTAGCTGCGGTGGCGGACTTTGTCATGTAGGGGGAGGCGGTTGTAACGGTGGGGGCTCCCCGCAGGGATGGCCGCAACCGTGTCTGTGGGTCGAGGCCCACCGCCTCTGTGAGTCACGGCCCGCAGCTCGGTTGCTTCGTCGTTGTGGGGCGCCACCCACAGGGGGGGTCGAAGCCTCCCCGACTATGGGCTGCAGTGTAGTACCCCTACCGTAATCTACTTCTAACCTTGGTTTAATCTGGATTAGTTTATCGTAATATTATGATTAGTGTCAGATGTTGGATTTAACGCATAGCTATTGTTGTGGTTCTCACACTAGTTGTATGCAGGTTATTCAGTGTACCTATTTCGTGATTTTAGTATCGGACTAACGCTTCTTTAGATTTTATAAATGTATGCATGTATGATCTTTTGTTGCAGGAGATTTCAGGTGCGAAGTCGCATGAGTGCGAGGTTCGTCGTCACCTGGTTTTGCAGGTTTGAGCATACCGTTTAATCCTTAGAGTTGGATTAGGTGGTCGTAAGACCTTAGTTGACCTTAGTCGTGCTCTAGTGAGCATCGCCAGTCGTCGTCGGTAATCCCTTCTTGTTTGGGTTTGCGAGTCGTCTGTTTGGTTGACCTTCTCGGTTTGCATGCCTGGTGTGTTTGGTTAATTGATTAATTAGTCCTTAGCATTATTTTGAGTATTTATGCATTTGTGCAGTGAAGATTAATGGATTAAATTGATTGAGAATTCGTTATGCGATTTTCGTTGTTAATGAATTGCCTGTTTTAAATTGGAAGCACATTTGATTTAATGATTGAATTGGAATATTTAATGCATTATAATTATGCTGTTGAAAAGAACGTTTTAGATTTTTATCGCCATAGAATTAATTGCTTTCTGTTGGATTCTGGTATTTGAAAGGTTAAATTGAATTGATTGTGAAAGAAATCGATTTTTAATTGATTAAGCAAGTTATTTTGTTGATAGTTAAAAAAGGATTAAATTTAGAGGATTAATTGTAAATAAAAGTTTTTATTCCAAAAATAGAAATTTGGAGTCAACTCTTCCATATAACCCAATTTGGGAAATTTGGAGAGGATGGACGATTTTGGAGGAGATTTTGGGGAATCTGACAGGTGGGCTCTCCCTCAGCCATACCAGGATTGCGAATTGAGGTAGGATTCTGAATTGGTTATTGAAAATCAATTTGATTGTTCATATGAATTTGGCTGGAAAATTTGGTTTTGAGTTTTTGGTTTTGAGATGCTGGTTATTCCTCCTTGATTTTGGGCGTTTGAAACCCTTGGGCTTTTGTAGAGAATGAGAAAACCCTACATGAAAACATGATATCAATCTTATTTTGTTTAAATCGAATTTAAATTGAATCGAAATTTATTTCAATTCTGTGATGGACGTTTTGCTTCATAGTTCGAACTGTGTTTATTTGGGGAAATGAAAACGTTGATTTCAACATTAACTGTGTGTTCTAATCTAAATTTTATAACGTTTTTGTTTCACGCCGAGCTGGGCGTTTCGCATGAATTTATCGAGCCGGGCTTTTGTTCTACCCCCGGACTGTGCGTTTTAATGGTTTAACTGTGTTTTGGGGTTGGAGGCGGGGAGCGGAGCTCCCCCGCTCCTCCTCCCCCCTCCCCCGCACGCTAACCTGGTGCCTCCCCCCTTTCCCCTTCGCTGGCTGTAAAGACCAGGCCACGGCACACTGCGGTGGCCGCAGGGCGCCGCGACTTGCGGGCACCGCAGGGCGCCGCCGCCTGGTCATGTGAGCGACGCTGAGCTAGGGTTAGGGCACGGCCCTTCCCAGCTCGCTCGCCATTTAAAAAAAAAAAAAAAAAAGCAATTCTTTCTTTTCAATAAAAGAACATGGTGTTATTTAAATGCGATTTTAATTTTCAACGTAGTTTTAAAAAAAAGAAAAAAGAAACGTAGTTTGTTTTTTTTAACGTTGTTTTAAGTGCGTTTTAATGTTAGTGTTAATTCATTCTTAGATAGGATTAAAGGCGGAATATCATGCTAAATGCTAAATTGGTATTGACTAATTTTATTATGGAGTTATAGATTAAGCATTATTCTACTCCATTTCGTGACTTATGCCCCTTTCCTGAATAAGTTCTAAACGGTGAAACTTTGCAATTGTATATTATTGATTACTTTCTGATTGATCTTGGATTAATTAGTTAGTATCTTACCTCCTAGCTGAGTTGAACATTTGGCTAATTAAGGTAATATTGTCTAAAGATAATGAAGAATAGTATGTTATTGGAAATGATTATCTCCTTGTAGACTCTCGTTTTATAATTATATTTCTGTGATCCGTATAGTGCATCTGGGTTTGGAAAATATGAAACTGTAGAGATTGATTTTGAACCAGTATGGCTATGACGTTTTGATTTGGAGATTAAATATCTTATTTTAGTCGATTAATGGTTGTCTGAATTTTATTATTTGAATTGGTTAAAACTCATTATGGCTTAAACGGCCTATTCGATGCTTTGAACCTTAGGAGTTAGAAAACCAGGAACGACTTATCCCTTGATGAGATAGATATCTGTAATTTGATTTAGATCTTGTAGAAAAAAAAACTTGATCGATTTTAATGTTTAAATCAATTTGAGAATTCATTGTCCTTTCTGATTATTGCATTGCGAGTTTAATTACTGTATTCGCCTTTAATTATGAAATGGCATGTTTTGCTTGTTTAAAGGACCCTGTCGTAAGGATGATTTGGTGTTCCTGTTTTAGTCTTCGAATTCCAAGTTGATTGTTGAATTGTAATGTTGTCATAGTTGGTCATATCCTCTTTAAGTGAGTCGAATAATGATTCGGGGTTAACCTTAGTTGTCAGGTATCTAGATTAGAGCACCGTCAGTAAGTGATTACCCTTGAGTCGTGTTTGACCAGATGATTGTATCTCTCTTCTTGAACTCCGTTCGTCTGACCATGTGTATTCCTTGGTTTGAGTTCGTTCGAGTATAGTCTAGTGTCGTATGGGAAAGTGGCTTTCGATTGGGGGCCGCGCCCAAAGTGGCTGCTGGGTAACCCGTCGAAAGTGAGTCTAGCAAGTGATAACCTAAATAGATTAGAAAATAATCTCTAAATAAGATAATGTGCCTCACACATGGGACGAATGCTATCACAGATTCGGCATGCTGTGAGGAGGCCTGAAATGGCAAACTACCTTCCTTGTCATCACGAGAGGATGTGTGGGTCCACATGAGGCTTGGATGGGCCGGAAGTTCGGATTAGGTTGCCAGGGTTACCAGTGTATGGGCCGGGACCTATGAAGACTTGCCATGGTATCCATACCAGGTTGTGTGATGACACTTGTCCCTACGTTCGCTAGTGTGTTGTTGTTTGTCCTGTTTTGAATACCTTTGTGAGTCGTCCTTTGTCGCTGCCCTTGTGAGTATCGGTTCCATGTTAGACCCTTGGGTGGTGATGGTTCAGTTTTATGGATGCCCTCATGAACTCTTATGTTATTGGCATTGATTATGTTCAGCTGGATCCTGTTCCTTGTAAGGATCGTTTATGTATTTATTGACCGATGTGGTCGCTTGTATAATGTTTATGTATCGCCTTGATGGCTGGATTGTATAGTGTAACCTCTTGTACTCTTAACCTTATTATTTATCAAAGGGGGTCTTGCAGTTGAGCAGACCCGGAGATGTAGCCCATTAGGGGTGAACTCCGAGATCATTATGGTGTTATGTGGTGTATTCTCTTATGTCTCTTTATTCAGCTTTTTCATGTATGATTAATTTATGTAGAATGGTTAAGTGGATAATTGGAATTAACTATAAATGTTTATATTCGGTTCTATCTTGAATGCCATGTGGATCGAATGCATATTTGGTTGAAATGCGATTTATCGTAATGCATGTGTGAAATCGTCCTTTGAAATGCAACGAATTGGGTTATGGAATAATGTATCTTAGAGTAATGAATTATACTCAGTTGTTGTTAACGAATTTAGATATGCTTGGAAAGATCTCTTATGCTTTGATGAAATCCTAGTGTATTAGAATGTTATATGTATGGTTTGTAATTTTAAATGAAAAGATTGAATGAAGTTTATGAATGGATCCTAAATGATGAATCTTGCTTGTGATTTATATTTCCATCCTTTGAAAGAAATTATCCTGATTGTGAATTATCTCGTTATTATGATATTCAGCTTTTGGATTAATTGTGTGTGTAAAGTGTATTGTGAAAATTTAAGTAATCTCGTTGGGAAACTCTTTAGGAGATTGTCGTTAATGTCTTCCGCTATGTTATCTGAATCTTTGTTATCGTGTTGCATCTTATGTGTTGTAACTTAAAAAAAAAAAAATTGCACTCTATTCTTGTCATTTTGGCTTATCCCTTCGGGGTTTCCTAGCGGGGCATTACATTTGGTATCAGAGCCCATGTTGCAAACATTGGGATCTCTGGTGTTGCGTGTGCCCTCTATTGGTGTGAGGTGTATCGACCTTATGGGTATGCTTGTCCTCCTTTTGCATGTGAGTGATTGAACAGACCTTAGCTGGTGTGTAACGTGTGTGTTCACACCTGGTTTTCGCCTTCTTGATGTTGGTGTTTGAGTGCTTATCTGTGCATTGTGTGCTTATTGATGTCTTGGTCTATGATTACTCTAATTTTGATAGAGAGTCGTATGTACCTTCCCTTCTTGAGTGTTGTACTCTTTAGACTAACCCGTTTGGATTAGTCCGTGCTTGTCTTGAATCGGAAAGTGCATTTTGTGTTGTTAAAGATTATGATCTAGCTTAGTGTTATCCTCTTGAAGGACTAGTGTGGCTATTATTGAATGCTTATTTTGCAGAAAAATTAAATGATCATCACTATTCCTCTCTCTCTTTCTTTCTGGAAATTAAATGATTAGGATATGTGTAATTATCTTTGATTCGAGTTTTCTTGATTGCGAAAGAGAAAAGGGTGTGACTTCTTGAACCCTTGAGTGAGCCTTATGATGCTTATGCTTTTAGATTATTAAAGGGCTATGGGTTTAAAAATTTATATTGGGTGATGGGAGAAAACTGTATGTGTATGTTTAAAGAATTCTCCATGTGTATGTTGTAGGAGTAGCATGATTAAATTCTACCTTAGTAAGGTGCATTAATATGCGAATAGATGAATTGTGTGAAACTGCTTGGTTATAGAAGAAGTATTATAAAAGAGCATGTTATTGTAGCTCCAAGAGAGTATTAATGTGTTCTCTGAAAGATTGATTTATGTGTTTTCCGAAAGATTGTTTTCTGTGTTTCATTTAACCAGTTGATTGAAGATTTAGTTTAGCAAATGCTCCATTGAACTCGCTTTTGGGTATATGAAATTACCTTAATATGGTTAGAAAGTGCGAATGAAAAGCTTGTTTGATGTGCGTGCATTAATATGTGTTATTTGGGGTAATAGCTCTTTGCTTATCTTTGATCGTAATGTGATCTTCTCTAATAGGTTGCAGATTATGACATGTGTCTGAATTGTATTATTTTAAGTGAGTGTTCTTAAGAGGTCTTGCATTATTGGAAATATTTCCTCTCTTGATCTCTGCCTTGTTTGGAAAACTAGAACCTCCTGTTGCAACCATAATCATTGGAAATGGTTTTGTTAGACTGATTGTCATCCTTCTTAACGGTAGCAACATGAAAACCGTATAATTGAAATGATAGGCTTATAGTGAGAAATTTAATATTATAGCGTGATCTTGATTGATCTTGTGTTTCTGTAGGAAATAGTTTGGCTATCAAACTCTTTTTCCCTTCTCCTTGCCTAATCATGAGATTTTTAGAAATGGTATTAAAGAGTGCATTGATTTAAATAGAATGCCTATAAAACATATGAAATTGTGTGTTTGCTTTTTGGCTTCATAGTGATAGATGATAGTCTTAAGCTTTAGTAGCGAATTTGCTTAGCTAGCAATTTAAATTATGAATGCTTAGTGAAATTTGATGAAGCTATAGGAATGATGTTAATTCCTTATATAATTGTGAATTGTTAATAATTTCAGTACTTGAATCTAGAGTAAAATTGATTCAGTTATTTATGAAAGAAGCGTAATTAGAATCTTCCTTGTATAGATGTTAGCATACTGAAAAGTACTCCCCGTAATGTGACTAAACCAGTGCTGGTGTATTTGTGTGTGTTGTGAGAAACCAGTGCTTATTATATGTGCCCATGGATTGGTGAAGTAATCAACCATGGAGGATATGTTGCTTATGAGTATGGGAAACCATACTGTTTATGTAATGTTGCTTATTTGTTTCCCTACTGAGTACCAAACCTCGGGTTGTGGGTAACTCGGTATGTTAAGGGGTAGTATTCGAAGCGACCGTTCCTTGAATAGTATGGATTGGCGTGCGAGTAATGTCGACGCGAAGCGACTTTAGCTTCTCTACTTCGAGGAATGATATAGTTGTACTACTAAACTGTATCAAGGTGTACTCACTACTTTCCCTTTGATGAATCTATTTATAGGTTTATGTGTGTTAGCCTATTCTTTTCCTTATCTGAGCATATAGATGGTAGTTTTTGTGCATATTGTTGGATTCTATTGGAGTATCTGTTGCCTTGTCTTCTTGAGAGGCGTGTTATTATTCTTACATAAGTTGCCAACTGGCCTGTGTTGGTAGACTTGTGGGTGGACCAGAGTCATGTATACCTCTGACTTACGGTGAGTATCCTTCTAGATACGTCGCTATGCGGGATGTGGCTTGCACGTGCTTTTTCCGCGAGGTGCACTACCATGCGGAATACGTCCATTGTGTGTTTTCTCCACTTGGGGTATTGCCATGCCACGTGACGACGTGATGCGGGGTGATGTCGAGGTGCATACCGCCATGCCATGTGGATAGGGTGACTATGTCGCACCACATGATGAGCTACTGCAATAGCTAGTCAGTTGTTCCTTCCTTCCTCGTTGGTGGCTAGATGCTAGTCACCCAGTGCTGTTATGTGCAGTTGTGATATTCCTTATATTTCTTTGGGGATCAGCAGTTTATTTTACTTTGATTTTGAAGGTTTGGCCACGATCTTGTGATCTTTTGCACTTTGATTTGGTGTTGAAATTCCGGATTATTTTCTTACCTTATTGTTGGAATTGATGATTTAGTATCTTTATTCATCTGTACTTTGGTGGCTGAACTGGTTTATTCTTATTGTTTTCGGATGCTGGTCTTGTGTCGAGATGTGAAATTCCTCTCCAAGGACGTATGATACGGAATTGGTAGAGTGTGTGCGAGGAAGTTGTTGTAGGGAACTGTGAGGATGGGGGTATGTGAGGCTGTGATGCAGCTAGTATCCACTACCTACCTATGTGTGGTGACTATCTCTTGGAGGCTAACCACCTTGTACAACAAGGGATATTCACAAAGGTCTTGTATGGAAGGTAGCACCGCTATGGTGTGCCTAGCACCATTGAGCCTTTGAGTGAGATATTGGATATTTTTGATCATATTGTTGTTCTGAGATCAGGCATAGAGTTGCTGATCGTGCATGTTATCTGTGACCGAGCATTAGACATGCTCACATGTGGCCTTTTGTGTTATGCATTCCAGTTATGTGAATGGTTATTATTTGTACCTTGGAGTAAATTGTGTTAACTTGTCACTATGTTATGGGACATAGTCTTTGGAAAGGTTATCTTATGCCTGGCAAGTGTAACCATTGAGTTATTTATGTTGCTCTTATTTCATGAGAGTTAATTTGGCTATAGAAATTGATATTTTGAGCTAGTTCTATGTTGTTAAAGTTTATGATAAAGATGGATTGCTAAAGAAAAATTGATCTTATGGCATGTTTTTCTGTCATTTGTGATCGATGATTATGGTAATTGTTGTATACCTCTTTGTAATGTTTTAATTTGGTGTAATGAAAGGAAGAAAATTCCTGTTTTCTCTACTATGATTATGGATAATTCCTAGAATATTGTAAGGAATGTATGGTTTTAGATGTATCTGGCCAATGGATAATGGCGTTTGTAAAGGATTTTGCAATTATATTTCATTTATTTATGGAAAGATTTCTATGTGCAATTTGATCTTTGTTGAATGAGTTTCAGGGCTAATGCGTACGACATGTTCTCCATCTAGCCTTACAACTTCCAGGAGTAAGTCAGAACCTAGGGGGGGAGAATGTAGTACCCCTACCGTAATCTACTTCTAACCTTGGTTTAATCTGGATTAGTTTATCGTAATATTATGATTAGTGTCAGATGTTGGATTTAACGCATAGCTATTGTTGTGGTTCTCACACTAGTTGTATGCAGGTTATTCAGTGTACCTATTTCGTGATTTTAGTATCGGACTAACGCTTTCTTTAGATTTTATAAATGTATGCATGTATGATCTTTTGTTGCAGGAGATTTCAGGTGCGAAGTCGCATGAGTGCGAGGTTCATCATCACCTGGTTTTGCAGGTTTGAGCATACCGTTTAATCCTTAGAGTTGGATTAGGTGGTCGTAAGACCTTAGTCGACCTTAGTCGTGCTCTAGTGAGCATCGCCAGTCGTCGTCGGTAATCCCTTCTTGTTTGGGTTTGCGAGTCGTCTGTTTGGTTGACCTTCTCGGTTTGCGTTCCTGGTGTGTTTGGTTAATTGATTAATTAGTCCTTAGCATTATTTTGAGTATTTATGCGTTTGTGCAGTGAAGATTAATGGATTAAATTGATTGAGAATTCGTTATGCGATTTTCGTTGTTAATGAATTGCCTGTTTTAAATTGGAAGCACATTTGATTTAATGATTGAATTGGAATATTTAATGCATTATAATTATGCTGTTGAAAAGAACGTTTTAGATTTTTATCGCCATAGAATTAATTGCTTTCTGTTGGATTCTGGTATTTGAAAGGTTAAATTGAATTGATTGTGAAAGAAATCGATTTTTAATTGATTAAGCAAGTTATTTTGTTGATAGTTAAAAAAGGATTAAATTTAGAGGATTAATTGTAAATAAAAGTTTTTATTCCAAAAATAGAAATTTGGAGTCAACTCTTCCATATAACCCAATTTGGGAAATTTGGAGAGGATGGACGATTTTGGAGGAGATTTTGGGGAATCTGACAGGTGGGCTCTCCCTCAGCCATACCAGGATTGCGAATTGAGGTAGGATTCTGAATTGGTTATTGAAAATCAATTTGATTGTTCATATGAATTTGGCTGGAAAATTTGGTTTTGAGTTTTTGGTTTTGAGATGCTGGTTATTCCTCCTTGATTTTGGGCGTTTGAAACCCTTGGGCTTTTGTAGAGAATGAGAAAACCCTACATGAAAACATGATATCAATCTTATTTTGTTTAAATTGAATTTAAATTGAATCGAAATTTATTTCAATTCTGTGATGGACGTTTTGCTTCATAGTTCGAACTGTGTTTATTTGGGGAAATGAAAACGTTGATTTCAACATTAACTATGTGTTCTAATCTAAATTTTATAACGTTTTTGTTTCACGCCGAGCTGAGCGTTTCGCATGAATTTATCGAGCCGGGCTTTTGTTCTACCCCCGGACTGTGCGTTTTAATGGTTTAACTGTGTTTTGGGGTTGGAGGCGGGCAGCGGAGCTCCCCCGCTCCTCCTCCCCCCTCCCCCGCACGCTAACCTGGTGCCTCCCCCCTTTCCCCTTCGCTGGCTGTAAAGACCAGGCCGCGGCACACTGCGGTGGCCGCAGGGCGCCGCAACCTGCGGGCACCGCAGGGCGCCGCCGCCTGGTCATGTGAGCGACGCTGAGCTAGGGTTAGGGCACGGCCCTTCCCAGCTCGCTCGCCATTTTTAAAAAAAAAATAAAAGCAATTCTTTCTTTTCAATAAAAGAACATGGTGTTATTTAAATGCGATTTTAATTTTCAACGTAGTTTTAAAAAAAAGAAAAAAGAAACGTAGTTTGTTTTTTTTAACGTTGTTTTAAGTGCGTTTTAATGTTAGTGTTAATTCATTCTTAGATAGGATTAAAGGCGGAATATCATGCTAAATGCTAAATTGGTATTGACTAATTTTATTATGGAGTTATAGATTAAGCATTATTCTACTCCATTTCGTGACTTATGCCCCTTTCCTGAATAAGTTCTAAACGGTGAAACTTTGCAATTGTATATTATTGATTACTTTCTGATTGATCTTGGATTAATTAGTTAGTATCTTACCTCCTAGCTGAGTTGAACATTTGGCTAATTAAGGTAATATTGTCTAAAGATAATGAAGAATAGTATGTTATTGGAAATGATTATCTCCTTGTAGACTCTCGTTTTATAATTATATTTCCGTGATCCGTATAGTGCATCTGGGTTTGGAAAATATGAAACTGTAGAGATTGATTTTGAACCAGTATGGCTATGACGTTTTGATTTGGAGATTAAATATCTTATTTTAGTCGATTAATGGTTGTCTGAATTTTATTATTTGAATTGGTTAAAACTCATTATGGCTTAAACGGCCTGTTCGATGCTTTGAACCTTAGGAGTTAGAAAACCAGGAACGACTTATCCCTTGATGAGATAGATATCTGTAATTTGATTTAGATCTTGTAGAAAAAAAAACTTGATCGATTTTAATGTTTAAATCAATTTGAGAATTCATTGTCCTTTCTGATTATTGCATTGCGAGTTTAATTACTGTATTCGCCTTTAATTATGAAATGGCATGTTTTGCTTGTTTAAAGGACCCTGTCATAAGGATGATTTGGTGTTCCTGTTTTAGTCTTCGAATTCCAAGTTGATTGTTGAATTGTAATGTTGTCATAGTTGGTCATATCCTCTTTGAGTGAGTCGAATAATGATTCGGGGTTAACCTTAGTTGTCAGGTATCTAGATTAGAGCACCGTTAGTAAGTGATTACCCTTGAGTCGTGTTTGACCAGATGATTGTATCTCTCTTCTTGAACTCCGTTCGTCTGACCATGTGTATTCCTTGGTTTGAGTTCGTCCGAGTATAGTCTAGTGTCGTATGGGAAAGTGGCTTTCGATTGGGGGCCGCGCCCAAAGTGGCTGCTGGGTAACCCGTCGAAAGTGAGTCTAACAAGTGATAACCTAAATAGATTAGAAAATACTCTCTAAATAAGATAATGTGCCTCACACATGGGACGAATGCTATCACAGATTCGGCATGCTGTGAGGAGGCCTGAAATGGCAAACTACCTTCCTTGTCATCACGAGAGGATGTGTGGGTCCACATGAGGCTTGGATGGGCCGGAAGTTCGGATTAGGTTGCCAGGGTTACCAGTGTATGGGCCGGGACCTATGAAGACTTGCCATGGTATCCATACCAGGTTGTGTGATGACACTTGTCCCTACGTTCGCTAGTGTGTTGTTGTTTGTCCTGTTTTGAATACCTTTGTGAGTCATCCTTTGTCGCTGCCCTTGTGAGTATCGGTTCCATGTTAGACCCTTGGGTGGTGATGGTTCAGTTTTATGGATGCCCTCATGAACTCTTATGTTATTGGCATTGATTATGTTCAGCTGGATCCTGTTCCTTGTAAGGATCATTTATGTATTTATTGACCGATGTGGTCGCTTGTATAATGTTTATGTATCGCCTTGATGGCTGGATTGTATAGTGTAACCTCTTGTACTCTTAACCTTATTATTTATCAGAGGGGGTCTTGCAGTTGAGCAGACCCGGAGATGTAGCCCATTAGGGGTGAACTCCGAGATCATTATGGTGTTATGTGGTGTATTCTCTTATGTCTCTTTATTCAGCTTTTTCATGTATGATTAATTTATGTAGAATGGTTAAGTGGATAATTGGAATTAACTATAAATGTTTATATTCGGTTCTATCTTGAATGCCATGTGGATCGAATGCATATTTGGTTAAAATGCGATTTATCGTAATGCATGTGTGAAATCGTCCTTTGAAATGCAACGAATTGGGTTATGGAATAATGTATCTTAGAGTAATGAATTATACTCAGTTGTTGTTAACGAATCTAGATATGCTTGGAAAGATCTCTTATGCTTTGATGAAATCCTAGTGTATTAGAATGTTATATGTATGGTTTGTAATTTTAAATGAAAAGATTGAATGAAGTTTATGAATGGATCCTAAATGATGAATCTTGCTTGTGATTTATATTTCCATCCTTTGAAAGAAATTATCCTGATTGTGAATTATCTCGTTATTATGATATTTAGCTTTTGGATTAATTGTGTGTGTAAAGTGTATTGTGAAAATTTAAGTAATCTCGTTGGGAAACTCTTTAGGAGATTGTCGTTAATGTCTTCCGCTATGTTATCTGAATCTTTGTTATCGTGTTGCATCTTATGTGTTGTAACTTTAAAAAAAAAAATTTGCACTCTATTCTTGTCATTTTGGCTTATCCCTTCGGGGTTTCCTGGCGGGGCATTACATGCAGTCCATAGTGGCGGCTGAGGCCACTGCTAGGGGTCACCGCCCACAACGCAGGGGGGCCACTCTGCAGGGGTTCCGCAGGGGCCGAGCCCCTTTTTTCCTTTGTTATTAATTTTTTTTTTTTTAAACTTTTATTTTATATTATTTTTTTTAAATATCTATATATATATGTATATATATAGGTATATATGTATATATATATAGGTATATATATTTAAATGTATATATATATATGTATATAATATATATTATTTTTATATTTATGTGTGTATATATATATATATATATATACCTTCAAAAGTATATTTATATATTTGATATTTTTTAAATATACTTTGGATATTTTAGGGCAAGATTTAATATGCAAATATATATATATTTTTTGAAACCAACTTGCAGGATATTAACAAAATAATGATAGTAAAAAAAACAGCAAGTTTTTTTTTTTTTTTTTTTTTTTTTTTATCAAGATCATTTCTTGGATAACTTATAAACAGGTTAAATAAAGTTTTCAGATATAAAACAATGTATTTTCTCTTCTTTTTTTTTAAATACCATGTAGCTAAAATTAGAGATAGACAAATTAACTTTAGATTTACTTTCTGCAATTAAGTAAAATGATAGAATTAAATAAATTTAGGCACCAACTATATTAGACTAGAAATCATTGAAATAAATCTTAGAGATATGCATGTTAAATTTATTAAACCATGATATAGATTTGGGAATAAATAATTAGAACTAAATGGAAAATTTTCTTTTACTAACATGCAAGCTTTCTACTTTACTCATTTCCCATTATTTCAATATGCATAAGGAGATAAAATGAACCTTTATTTTCAAAACTAACATGCATACTACAAATATTATTTCATTAACTATAGGGAACTTAATCCAAGATAAACATTCCATTTTTTGCAACAAAATAATACTTAATAAAAATACTGCATTTCTTTAAACTGTATTTAAAATACAATATAGCCAACAATACAAATGGGTGAGATACCCAACTAGTCTCTCATTTCTATTAAATGAGGACTTCAAATAAAATAGATACATTTTCTCTTTTTTGTTAAGTAAATACAACTTGTAGCTTTTTATTTACATTTCTACAACATGAAAATATAGCATCCCTTTTCTTAATCTTTTTCTCCAAATCAAGTAAAAACAACAACACCTAGCTTACTTTTTCTTTCCTTTCCAAGCAACCTGCAAATAAATCATAAGGCTTGACGATGGAGTGCTCACCTCCCAGCCTAGGCTTACTAGAAGCCACACCCGAGCTTGGAGAACCAAGTTCTAGATAGGTTACACACATGCAAACACAACAAGCAAGGGAAAAACATACAACAACACTTTCCCAACCAAGGCTACATTTCATGACAAAATGTGATGATTTTACATGGGTGGCAGTGGACCAAATACCCTGAGGAGACTACAAGAATGGTAGATCATAAAGCCACCTGATGGAAAAAAAAGATATATCATAAGTTCATTAACCCCATATTCCTTATGCCCCCCAAGGCATTCATGTCATACTTTCTCCCCTTATGACCCCCAAATGCACAAACCAGGTCATGCAGCAAGGGTCACATATACACCCCTTGAGATCACTCTCATAATGTGAGTCTCTCACTCAAGGGCTGTCAAACTTCTACCACCTGCAAGACCATCCTACTCTCCCAAGAGTAGAAGGCCTTGGTTACTCCCAAATCAAAGAAAATGCATAAAAGAATAAAAGATAGGATGCATAATAATTTTTACAAAAGAAAATACAAGGCAACAACTTTTTCATTCAAACAATCTTTCCAACATAAACATGCAACTTTAAAAGAAATAAAAGAAGAAGATGAACCAACCTTCAAACTGCCCAAAGGTTTGCTAGAACTAGTTTGAGGATGAGCAGCCCAAATCCACAAATCTTCCTTCTACACTTAGCCAAAATTCTATCCCAAAACTATATTTTTAAAAAATTGCATCATCTCCAAAAATGGAGAGTGGGTGATTACCCACAAAATATCTCATTCTTGCCTAAGAAGACCTCAGTGAGAGTTCTCACAGGTTTCTAAAATTGAAAAAGGAAAAAGTAAGAAAAAGTGGAAAAAGGGTCTCTCATCAAAAAGGAAGGTTATCTAACCTAGATGGAACCTTCTAATTTCAATTTTTACTCACCTTAGGAAACCCACTTTTTGAGGTGACTAAACAGTCACATGGGATTAGACACATGCCTAAAAACACTCCTAACCCATAGGTATACCTTATGGACTTTAGGAAACACCTTTAAACTACCCCTAGGAGTCCATTTGACCCCTTATAAACCCATCTGAAGTTAAATTTCGGGACAAACCTATGTTGACCACTCCAAAGACTCTCTACCCAAGGAAAATTTAGAACCACATTCAAATGCTTGAAAAAGCTATGGTTGAAACAACTCCCTCCAAGAGACAAGTCAAAAATCAAGACATAAATCAACACATGTGTCTAGTGACATAATAAAATACATTACAAAATTACACATGGAAATTGTCTCTTGTTAGATTTAAATAAATCAATAAATAAAATTTAACACACATGCATCATTTACTATGACAAATAAAATACAATACATACGGGGTGTTGTCTCTCCAAATAGACAACCCCTAGCTTTACGAACATACATAGGTCTAGGTTTGGTTCTCCATAATATTTTCGTGGTCACATGGATAATTTTCCTGTGCATCTCAATTACACATTAGTACTTCCAAATAACCTCATATAATATTTATACACATGAATAAGAATACATGTCAAACACTGTGCATACAATTGACATTAAACAAAATCAATATATCTTTTATCAAAATAAATCCACATAAGTAATTATCATAATCCTCATAATTTTGATCCATACATAAGACATGCACCCTATTTCTATCATCATAGTAAAGTCTTGCAAATCCAATATTGACATACATCATCACAAAGTTATCCTATTCTAGAATCATATAGAGTTCTATATCTATAATGCATAGAAATGAAGCATCAATATATATCAATGTTATCGAAATCATGGAATCATATAAGTTCTAAATCCATAATGCATAAAAATAAAGCATCCATAATAGTCTCAACATGAAAATCACTGAAATGCGAGGATGAGTCGGGGTAGGGCCTCATATTTGGACACTGCAATACCCTACTGATGTGGAGTACATACTTTCAATTTACCTCTTGAAGGGGCAACACCCCTAGTTCACCTCTTAAATAGGTAAATGAAGCCTTTTGTTGAGGCTTGGTGAATATATCGGCTTACTGCTCCTTACTAGAAACATGTTGTAGTACAACTTCCTTGTTCTGAACCTTTTCCCTCAAGAAATGATACTTGAGTTCAAAGTGCTTGGTTCTAGCATGTAAAACCAGATTCTTGGAAATGTTGATTGCACTTGTATTGTCATAAAATATGCTTATCGGTTCAGATACAGGAACTTTGAAGCCATTCAATACATGCTTCATCCAAATAGTCTGGTTATAGTTCATAAAGGCTGCAACATACTCCGCTTCTACGATAGACTGAGAGATACAACTCTGCTTTTTACTCATCCATGAGACCAGTCTACCATAGAGAAAGAATGCACCATCGGTTGTTCTCTTTCGATCATCTACATTACCAGCCCAATCAGCATCTGTGAACACTTTCAGGTTGAAATCATTATTGTATGGATACCATAACCTATAGTCAATAGTTCCCTTCAGATATCTAAGAATCCACTTGACTACTACCAAGTGGGATTCTCTAGGGATTTGCTGAAACCAACCAGTAATACCCACTACATGTGTAATGCCCAGTCTGTTATGCACTACATAATGCAACTTACCAATCATTGATCGGTAATCCTTCTCATTTACTACCGCTGAGTCATCTTCTTTTGATAGCTTACAACCGGTCACCATTGGTGTACCAATCGGTTTACTATCTTCCATGCCAAAGGTTTTCAACACCTCTTTGACATACTTGGACTGAGTAATAAAGATTCCATCTTTCATTTGTTGAATCTGTAGTCCAATGAAGAACTTAATCTCCCCTATGAGTGACATTTCAAACTCCTTTTTCATCTCATCAGCAAATTCATGACTCATCTTGTCATCACCTCCAAAGATGATGTCATCAACAAATACTTCACAGATCAGAACCTGATCTCCTTCTGATTTCAAGTAGATATTGTTATCTTCACTTGTTCTTTCAAATCCAATCTTCACAAGATGGGAGTGAAAGTGTTCATACCATGCTCTAGGTGCCTGCTTCAATCCATACAAGGCTTTATGTAGCCTACACACCATGTCACTATCTTCTGATAGGGAAAGCCCATATGGTTGCTCTATATACACCTCCTCTTCGAATATTCCATTTAGGAATGCAGATTTTACATCCATTTGGTATACCTTGAATCCTTTAAAAGTTGCATATGCAAGAAGCATATGAACTCCTTCCAATCTAACTACTGGGGCAAAGGTTTCTCCATAGTCTTCTCCTTCTTCTTGAGCATATTCTTTACATACTAGTCTGGCTTTGTTCCTTACCACTATCCCATCCTCATTCAGCTTATTTCTAAAAACTCATTTGGTACCAATGACATTTTTATGCTTTGGTCTAAATACCAAAGACCATGTACCATTCTTCTCTATCTAGTCAAGTTCCTTCTCCATTGCCTTGATCCAGTCTTCATATTTATGTGCCTCTTTGAATGATTTAGGCTCAAATTCAGAGATCATACAAGAATTTTCTCTGACGTTTCTTCTTGTAAGGATTCTTGCATTCTTATCTCCTATGATCTGCTTTGGATCATGATTCAGTTTGACATATCAAGGAATGCTCTTGACTGATTCCTCCTTCTTTTCTTCTTCATCCTCATCTTCATCAGCATCAACATCTACCAGTGTGGGAACACTATTACTGGTACTTGGCTGATTAGCAACCGGTTCCCGGAAGGTTACTACCGATTCATCTCTTACTTGCTTACTGTCAGTTTCCTTAGGTTTTCTAGAGTTTTCATCAACTCTAACATTGATTCTTTCAACAATTCTCTGAGTCCTATTGTTGAAACATTTGAGAGCTTTGCTCTTGGTGGAATATCCTAGGAATATTCCTTCATCACATTTTGCATTGAACTTGCTCTGATGTTCACTCCTCTTGATATAACATTTTCTACCAAACATTCTAAAGTAGCTTACCACTAGTGTCTTACCAGTCCAATACTCATAAGGAGTCTTATCCTTTCCTTTCTTGATGAGTACCTAGTTCATTGTGTATACTGCAATGCTCACTGCTTCTCTCCAAAAGGTGTGAGAAACATTTCCTTGGATCAACATGGTTCTAGCTACTTCAACCATAGTCTGGTTGTTTCTCTCTGCTAAGCCATTCTGTTGTGGGGTCCGGGGGGCAGACAGTTGCCTCTTGATACCATTCTGTTCTCAATATTTGTTGAATTCACTAGAAGTGAATTCCCCTCCTTGGTTAGTTCTAAGGCATTTGATTCTTCTACCACTTTCCTTTTCTCCCAATTCTCTGAAAGCTTTGAAATTTCCAAAGGCTTCAGACTTGTCCTTCAAGAATGTGACCAACATCATTCTTGAGCAATCATCTGTAAAAATCATAAAATACCTATCTCCCTACACACTCCTAGTTTTCATAGGACCACACAAATCAGTATGCACAAGATCAAGTAAATTGTCTGTTGTGAAGGATTTACCTTTGAAAGTTGAGGAAGACATTTTCCCCAGTTGACATTCTCTGCACAAAGGATTTTCTGGTTTGCTCAGCACCAACAATCCTCTAACTTCCTTGGTCTTACTGGCCTTCACAATGTTATCAAAGTTTACATGGCAGAGTCTCCTATGCCATATCTAGCTATCATCAAATTTAGCCATAAGACATGTACTTATATTTGCATTCAGCTGAAATAGGTTACCTTTGGTCTGCATACCGGTGGCCATCAATTCACCATTCTTTCCTTTGATTTTGCACACTCCATTTTTGAATTCTAGAGTGAGTCCACTATCATTTAGCTAGGCAACACTCAATAGATTGTGTCTGAGACCTTCCACCCAATACACATTGTCAGCATTGCTCTTTCCATTCAAAGAGATGGACCCTCTTCCTTTAACCATAAATGGTGCATCATTACCAAAACGAACCACACCACCATCATATTCTTCCAAAGATAAAAACTTGCTCCAGTCACTAGTCACATCATGAGAACAACCACTATCAATAATCCACTCATTGGAATTATCAAAGCAGGAGACAAGAGCCTTCTTGTCTGACACATCTTCCTTTACTACAACAAACACAATATCTTCATTCTCTTCATCTTCTGATTCCTCATCTGTGACACCTTCATCAACTGCAACAAAATAGTTTCTCCAGTTTCCTCCTTTGAATTTCTTGAACCTCTCTGGTTTGTCCTTGTTGTCACCATCAGGACAATTTATAGCAATATGTCCTATTTGATTACAAGAAAAGCATTTCAAAGGGAGCTTACCTCTGTATTTACTGGTTCCTTTAGGAATTTTCCTTGCAAGAAAAGCTTTGAATTCCATTAAGATCTCCTCATCATCCATTTCTCTGCTCCGTCTTGGTTCGCCAGTGGTGGTTGCTTCTTTTCATTTTCTGGATAGTACAACAAAAGCTCTAAAACCTGATTCAGTCTTTTGAACACTGCCATCAAAACTATTTATCTCATAGGCTATCAGCTTTGCAATGATGGAGTCTAGGGATACCTTAGTCTTGTCTATTGATCTCAACTCTTGAATGGTAGAAACCCTTATTGCATAGACCAGTAATAAGGATCTCATAAATTGGCTTACCACAGTGGAATCTTCCATTTTACCACCTACACTCTTGATATCTCCAACAACAGTTTTGATTCTTATTCCATACTATTTAATGGTCCCACCTTCAACCATCTGCATGTCTTCAAACTTCCCTCTGAGGCTTTCTTTTTTAGCTTCTTTTACATGCTCATCATCGCCATAGATATTCTCAAGTGTGTCCCATACTTTTTTGGGATTATCTTTATCCTTGACATCAATAAACTCAATGTTAGATAAGCTGCTGATTAGGGCTTCCATGACTTGCCCATTCTCCTGTATTTCTCTCTTTTGATCATCGGTGAGAGTACCAATAGGAATAACAAAAACATTCTAAACATAGCTCCAGTGTTGAACACCCATGCTTTTGATGTAAATCTTCATTTTGTCCTACCAAATTTTGAATTTATCTCTGTTGAACTTTGGACCTTCTCTCTTCATCGTTACAATAGGATCTTTCCCTCAAGTGGTTAAGCTTACAACACAGAGGCCCAGGAGGACGCTCCGATACCAATTGATAACTCAATGATGAACAATACGTACCAAACTGGTACTGAGAGGGCGGGGTGAGTCAGTATAGGCACAATATCTTCATCCTAACTGGTTTGACTGCAAATGCTTCAAATGTCTGACAGACAGTAACACTAATCTGAAACAGAGTGCAACTAGTAAATCTAAGAATAACTGTGACAAGCATTAACTAGTTTATCACTTAGCTTTCCACTCAACTCAATATTACACTTTTATTTCACCTTTATGCATGAATAGGTAATCTATCATCAGAAATATAATAACAGCTAGTTCAACATGATTTACCTTCAGACACAAATCACTTAAATCATCACATGAAAAATACTACACATGACACACAGATTTTTCACGTGGAAACCCAACTGGGAAAAACCACGTTGGGGATGAATACCTACAAGATGCTTTTGAACTCTTTAGAAGTCCACTCTATTAGGAGCCTAGTCCAATTAGAGACTATTACAACAAGTTTTGCTAGGAATCGATCTTGTTAGAGATCACCCAGTTAAGGGATGGCTAAATACCCGGTTAAGGGTTAAACCTTGTTAGAGGTTACCTTGTTAGAGGATTTCAAGAACTCAATGAGTTTGAGTCACCCAGTTAAAGGATTTACAGCAAGCTGATTAAAGCTACCCGATTAAGGGATTTTCCAACTATTGAAGTGGTTAAAGATCAACAGGTATTATAATGATCTGATAGCAGCACTCAATGCCTAATGCAGATCCACTTAAGTTCCTTCCTTCAGCACACACACAATGTAGGAATTAATCCTCTTATCTCATCTAGTCTAGCAAGAATCACATATCTCTTCACTTGGATACACACAAATGATTTGCCAACAACTTCAGAAAGAAACACAACATCGACCTTATAGGAAACAGATAGGTCAATAGCATAAACCCTAAACCCTAAACATTTAGGTTAAGCAATTCAGGCGATTCAATCCTAGCCATTAAACACTTTGCATTTGGACACAAAATTCTTTAACATATCTCAAGATATTCTCCATCATTCATTCTTCACCATTTTCATAGCAGCTTGTAACCCATCACATGTTCTCCACCGTTTACAGGGACTTCGCACATTCCCGAGGTAGATAGGATCAATCTCCTTTATGCAAGATCCTTCACGTGCTCAAGCTGACATGGCAACATGATCGGATCTTCATTACAATGCTAACTCATCACACAATGTCATCGGTTGAGTTACACAGGCTTGGAACACTTCAACTGGAAACCCTTAAGCTAAGACTACCAACCAGTAGTCATATCATGTTCAGTCCTCATAGAGAACATTCCATATGCTGGTTCACATTTCATCATACCAGTTCTCTTGGACAAATGTACCACTTCACCTATTGCTCAATATATTGGTTTATATCATTATGTTAGTTCACTTCTTTGCACATATACCGGTTCACCACATTGTACCGGTTCAAATTTCAGCTTATTGTCAGTTCACCCTTCAATCATATTGACATCAATGACAACATAATATCATCATGTCAACATACTCAGCACAAATACCAACATCAATATCCTTTAGGCTTGGAACAACTGCAACAAGGATACAAAATCCTTCTTCACTTCGGGCTCTGCAAAACCCGGGAGGGTAATGCCTTCAGTGAACCTCCTGATCTTTGCACCACACTCAGGAATTCACTGAAAGAAAAGTAGATTATCTCATAAAAGGGCTCAATAGAAAGGGAGAATTCTCAAGGATAGAAAATCCTTCAGTGATTCTCAACCTTAAAATGGAGCATGAGATGGGTGGGACAACTCAGAAAATACATGAAAACTTTTAGCAATGATGTTCTGATATTAAAAAGATTGTAATGATTCATCAGTAAAACTAAAACAAGGTTGATTAATAAAACCAGTTACAAGTAGTGAGTAGTGCCTTACTCCATTGGGCAACTAAAGATATGAAACATAAACTTGAAAATGTGATAGAGTTTCATCTAATAGTATAAGATCTAAGATGATATTGTCTTACAATATATCTCATTTACAATCCCAACCCGAACTACTTATCTAAAAATCTTTGCACAAGCCCTATCATTCTGCAACTCTATTTAAGTAGTTTAATTGACCCCCTGGGCCAAAGGATAAATAGAAAGCTACATACATCACAACAATGTACTGAATAAAATAAACCCTTAGTTGATTTCATTCAAAAATTGATAGAATCATGCAATGGAGAGAAAAGAGTCATAATTCTATTTTTGTTTGAATAAAAATACTATTTCTATCATAGGATGAAATTTACATATAACTCCTTCAAGAACCTATGCAAAGCTTGACACCAAAACATTTATTTATTTTTCTTTGTAAAAGACTTTACAACTTGCTTACTTCACCTAAACTCACTACTAGAAATAGACAAGGAAAAACCCAAGGAACAAGAAAGTTGAACCTACAAGAGACTCCCCAAAAATCTGAACCCCTCTTTTAGCCTTGTTTTCCCTTTTAATAGAAGAAAGGGAGCAACAAGCTTCCGGCCAAAAGACACATGTCAACAGCAGATTCATTTTTGACAGTTATGCCTAAAAGGCCATATGCAATTTTGTTATAGAGATATTTCTATATCCATGTTCTGGCACCTGTGAATCAATATCTTCAACTGAAAAATTGGTAGAAGCGAAACTGCTTGAGCCATGTCGTTATTGCCCTGACACCTTCAGATGGAGTGTGATATGTTACACTTCTATCCTGCAGAGCATTTCCTTTCTTGGAAAGGAAATCGGGTCCCAACAAGAAGAAAAGTTGCCTCCAAAATAGAAGAGGGTCTCAAGCCTTCATGCTTAGGATCAGAGAAAGTGGAAGGAGGAGCTACAGGAGAAACATAATATGTTGGAGAGGGGTCACAGCTTCCATGTAGCCACATGGATGATTAGCTACCACTCCCTACCCGAACATGTTCTTCTTTCATTCCTCTGTGGGCTCTCTCTCAGAACCCCTTGCCATCCAGTGACATAGTAGAAGCAAAAGGTGTGCTATGCATGGCCTTTCTTCATAAGAAAAATCTTTCATGCCCCCTCTGACAATAAACATACTTACACAAGAGAGAAAATATACATCTGGTATCACAGAGCATATAGCAACTCTATTTAGGACCCTGCTCAAACATCATTTTCCTTGCAGAAGAAAGAACTGCACTAAAAAAAAAGAAAAGATTCATTTTTCTCCTACCAATTATGTCACCACCCTACCGCATTTATAGTCAAAACACTTCATCTACTAGTTCTTGTTCATATGAAAAATCATCACTTCGGTGCTTTCAATTCAACCTTCCAACTGTGGACTCTAGAAATCATGCCTATCACATCCATTGTATTTTCCTGCCAAGGTTCATCTTGTGCGAATGATTTTGTTCTGATTTTATTCTTCCATGAGTGTATATTCTCTGCGTCAGAATCCCTATCAACAAGCAATCTCTGAAGTCATCAGGGAACCCGTGATCCATCATATCTAAACCTGAAGCTTATTGTAATGCTCGCTAAAATACCCTAAAGATACTAAACAATAATATACAAATGGAGATAAAAAATTTCTTGATTAACATCCGATAACAACTAATGCAACATATAACATCTCCATCTATTTACATACATTAACAAATTAACCAATATGAACATACATCATTGCTCATTTCATCAAATAACGCAAGTGGAAATAACACAACATCAGTAATCTTTCTCTAGGGTACTTTAACATCATTACTTAATTCATTTCCACAATAACATATTACACATACGATAGTTATATTTCACCTTCATTAATGCATCATATTATAATTCTTTAACCATGAGAAATACAACCTACAACATTACTTATTCCTCATGATATGCATAATTTCCTTTCTACCAATGCATCTATGTGAATCATTCCTATTTACTAGATCCAATTAACCTCTTCTAACATATTCACTTATTAATCCATGAATATTCCTCCTTTAAGATTATTTAACATTCTAACTAGCCTCTAAACATTCCATGAAATAATAAAAACTAATCCATAATGCAATTCCATTCTATTCCAACTATAATCCACTTGTTCCATGATTCATAAGATCACATCTCTACAATAATACAAATGCAAATATGCCTTAATTCCAGTTTCCAACTACAATTCATCTTACAAATATAAGTACATTAAATTCACTATGAGAATAGCTCATTCTACTACAAGATTCCATCTACTATATACAAAAATATTACATTACATACATTCCATCTTATCCATTACATAAATCTGTTACAAGGTACATCCATAGTACATCATGAAGAAGAATCCACATCCACGCAAGAAGAATCCAAGAGAACATCCCAATGGCTAAAAAGAACCAACCTTCCGACCATGTGGAACCAAAGGAACCACCCCCCATGCTAGGAGATGACACAAGGTCCCAACACATACTCTAAACCTAAGTTGACACCTATAACCAAGGAGACTAACCACACAAGGACTCTCAAGCAAGAACTCACACAAACAACAAGAATGAACTCCCAGAGGCATAAAACTCATCAAGACATGAATGCATCCAATAAGATTAATTATAAATCATAAAGGGGAAACACATGTAGGAGTGGAGTGTGATCACATGCCATCCTCATAACATAATAACAAAATAATACAAGGCACTAGCCTGATGGACATGTGGAGCCATCTCAACCTATGAGAGACTAAGGGAGATTAGCTTACCATCTTCACGACCTTCCCATACTTATCCTAAAACATCCTCCCTAGGACTAAGTAATGAGGTACATATCAATTTATCATCTTATTAATTAATCTAACTACCCAACCCATCAATTATTATGTTATCACTTATCTACAAATAACGGAAAGCTCCAATGTGCCCTTGTGGTCTAGACTTCATGCATCCTTACAAGGAACCTCATGCAAGCCTATCTCTCATGACCTCAGTCATCACAAGGAAACCCACTCCTCCTTACATGGCCCAACAATAAATCACAAGAGGTTCTACCAACATAATTACATGAAAATAATACTTAAAGTAGCCAACAACTTCCACACATACTCTTACAACATAAACAAGGCTACAACAACATATACAACATCAATATAGCAAAATGAGCCTCTTGGCTAGAAATAACAAAGGCATATCAAGCCATCAAATGCTGCCATCAAATAAAGAATAACATCACAGCAAGGCCTACTCACTTGCTGGTCCAAAACAACATAGAAACCATCTCAATCATCCATGGCCTATCCACATGGAAGAGAGTCTAAAATATACACAATGGATAGAGAAATAAATATACTAAAAACTATCAAAATGCATCAAAACTGATCAAACCCAAAACTGGGAAATATTAATAGACCTCAAATAAAGCCTCTGGTACAAAAATCAATTTGGGAAAATACTTCAAAAATGACCAAAAATGAAAAAATACAAAACACAGACAGGTTAGCATTTTTGCCCCGCAAGACAGTGCTTCTGCCAAAAAGAACAGTGTTTCTATCAAGAAGATCAGTGCTTATGCATTCCAGAATCGCGCATATGCATCCTAAAACAACACTTATGTTTCCAAATTCATGCTTATGCATTCTAAAACAACTCTTATGTTGCGTAGAGCAGCGCAAATGCAATACAGAACAACGCCTTTGCAGAAATAGCGCTTTTGCATAGAACTTCCAAAAACTTAGAAAACTTTCGGGTAAAATAATAAAATACAGACTTAATGAAAGGGCTCGAAATACATACAAAAATAAATGCCCAGAAACAAGGAATACTTGGGTATAAACACAATAAAATAAATCAACCTATAAACCAAGATTTAATCAAATAACTTCAGAACAATTTCTCACAGAGATGTGAAATGTATACATGGGAAAACCAAAATAAATATCTCCCAACAACTATATAAAAACTCTCATAACATAAAGTTTCCTTCCCAAATATTTCCTTTCAGCAATAATAAAACAATAGAATAAAATATTATTTCAACCCAAACCCAAAACAATGCAGACACAATGCATACATAGAGAAGCCATTGAAAACCAAAATCCAAAGTGAAGAACTCCAACCTGCAACTTCGAAGTAATGGATTGAAGTTGAAGAAGAGCTCCCACAAGCCAAACCAAATCCAATCCAAGCTCTAGCCAAAATCAAGAGAGAAAAAATCCAGAACCAAGGAGAAAACTTGCTGGAGAAATTTCTAGAGAAAATAATCCTTCTGGAATGAGCTAGCATCTAAATCTCCCAACTTGTCGCTATCCACTCTAAGTCGACAAGTTTGCATTTTGCTCATCCTATCTTTCTAGCCTGGGCTACAAACAATACCTTTAATGATCCCTTTTAATTTCAAATTTGAAACTCAGTCGTAGATCCTACTCAACCTGGTAGATCTAACGATCACTAATGGTTGATGTGGCAATTGACCTTCCATCTGTACTTGCGGACCCATAAAATCGTGACAAATCAGTTCCATATCATCTCTTAACCCAACGCTATCAGCGGCCCCACCGTAAGTCTTTCTGGTCAGCCCGGGACACATGGCATCATCTCATGATTCCGCGGTCCATAAGCTTCTTGCAACTTCTATCCCAAGGATACGAAGGGAATCGGATATGTTCACACTTTACTGCTTCAATACAATGCCCGTTAACCTTTTTCAATTTTAAAAATCGGGCAATTTTTTGCCTTGAATATAACATCACCATCCTTTTGCAACATGTGCTTATTGATAGGACCATCAATAAACCGGTCTTTACTGCCTAAGAACCGGTAACACAAGGTTTTGGATAGTTACACCGCCAGCTTGCCCTTTTCCCCTGAAGACACATGGCATCATCTTGTGATGTTGAGATCTTTATCTTCACTGCACTTTCAACCACAAGGAAGTGTAGACCGTTAGATTTGTTCTACTTTTATCAACCAGCCGAAACATTTAGAAGCTTTGTACTTAGGAAAATTTATGGGCCCAGGCACAAATATTAAAATGAGACCGAATATATAGAAATTTTTTCATGCAACTTTAGGAAAATCATTAGATAAATCGGTCGAACCCAATTTAGCACTTAGGATATAAAATGGCCCCACTAATGATAACCAACCCTTGGCCTAAGTGGGAAAAGGTAACGATGGAACATAACAAGGTTAGGGTATTTCTTCACAAAGCTTAGGATAAATTGATAAACCCTAAACCCTAGACATTGAACCTTGATAGATAACACAATAAAACTAGAAAGATCAATATTTAAGCTCAAAAGATTAAAACTCTTATGTAATCATTTTTCACGGATATCAGATCCATTGGATGATACTAGAATTCATCTAGAGTCATATGAACTAGCCTAGAAAATGGGCAAGGATATATACTATGAAGATGCAAGATAGGATATAGATGATATGGATGAGGAAACACAAGAAATGGCAGTTGAACATGTCAAAAAATATCCCCAAATGTTAAAGGCCCTTGATATTGATGAATATGCTAGAAGTGTGGAACAACAGACATCCAATAAAAAGTGGGAAACTCTTGCTGATAGAAAGATTGAATTGGTATATGGATTTAAGGATTAGCAAACACCATATAAAGAGCCATCCTAGGATGAGGAATTTTATCTACTAATTGGAGAAAATGAAGAGACCCTTTCAGTGGGGAAAATTGTACAAGAAACTGCCCATAGAGTCCTAAATAATCGTATAAAAGTTACTTCCATACAAAGGGATATTTTGAGGGCTAGAAGGGTTTACAGTCACAGAGAATTGTTGACCCCTCTAGAAGCTATGAAGTGAATTGTCTTTATAACTAGCAGCCACAGAATGGAGAGGTTAAGGAGGTTGAGGATCCATATTTTTCCAAAGCGAATACCATTAAACAAAGTGAACAAGAGAATGCAAGCAAAGTCAAGGAAATTGCAAAAAAATATTGATTAGAAGAATGAAAGGACTAACCTCTTGTACAATTGATGTTGAGCATCTATCTGTAGCAATTGTGCCCACTTCCTCCCAATTTTTGCACCCTGAGCCCGCATATAATGATGGCATGTAATTACCTTTTTATTGAAAAATACCTCATGTTCATCGGAATTCCGACGTGAAATATGAAATATGCACTATCGACAAAAGTCAACTAGATCATAGCCCACAACTAGAAGCATGTGATCAGGATAGAATACATCGATGAAGTCCATCGACATAATGCACACTAGCACCAATGGAGAAATCTTGTATTGTTGATAGCCAATGATCCTATTGATAAGACTTATCTCGCTAGACACTGGCAAAAGTAAAATGCATCGGGAAAGGTTACGGCGATAAAGGGTCAAAGCTTATGCTGAGGAGACATAACATATCGGGAGGAGCTACACTGAGGGAAAATACATCATGGAAATTATGCCCATCGGCTAAGCACATTGTAAGCTATCCTAATGCCCGATGAGACTAGAGGGATAACTCGCAGTGATCAGCAGGAAGAGAGGTCATCAGCTTATGTTATCTTGATGAGTAAGAAGAAATCAAGTGGCTGTGAAAATCATCAGACCAACATATGCTGATCAATAGGTAAAATCCATGTTCATCGGGATGTCGATGTGAAATTTCAACATGTCTGAATTCCGATGAACATGGGGTATACTTTTAAAAAAAAAATTTAATCCGACAAAGCAAAATAAATCCCATAGCCGGTCAGAAATGTTTGTCGGTTTTTCGTTCAAAATTCAACGTGAAATTTAACACATCAGAATTCTGACGAACACAGGGTAATTTTTGAAAAAAAAAACAAATTAATCTGACAAAACAAAAGAAATCCCATAGCTCGTCAGATTTATGCTCATCGAAAAACCGCTCCAAATGTACTAGTGCATCAATGACAACACAATTCCAACAAATTTTTTGCATAGCTATTGGATAGAATCTATGAGTACTATTTATACACTTTCAATAGGGTGCATATCAAGGGTGATACCGATAAGACTCCTTATGAGTTATAGTTTGGTCATGCTCCTACAGTTAGATATTTTAGAATCTTTGGTAGTAAATTCTATATCAAAAGAGATGAAGATCTAGGGAATTTTGATGCTAGATATGATGAAGGAATCTTTCTTGGATATTCTACTAAGAGCAAGACCTACTAGTGTTATAACAATAGATTGAGGAAGATAGTTGAAAGTTCTAATGTGAAGGTTGATGAAGGAAATGAGAAGAAAATTAGATCTTGTGGATATGATTCAAATGATTAGGATGTCAGTATAGATAAAGGCAAGTAAGTGCAGATCCAGAATCAAGTGCATATTACTCCAAAAAAGATTGAGAATGAAGAAGGTGCAAATGTTAGTGCAGAAGAAAGAGTTCAAGAGTCTAAGAATCATGAAAATCCTAAAACTCCTAGGTATGTAAGGTTAAATCATTCAGATAATCAGATCATGGGTGATAAGAATAGAAGTGTGATGACTAGGAGAATAATTGTTGAAGAGTATTGCTTGATTTCTAAGATTGAACCTAAAGATTTTGATGAATCTTGTAAAGAAGGAAAGTGGGTTAAAGCAATAGAAAAAGAGTTGAATCAAATTGAAAAGAATAATACATGGATTCTTGTTCCCAGACCTACGGATAAAAATGTAATTGGAACTAAATGGGTGTTTCAGAATAAGTTGGATGAAAAAGGTGAAGTTGTTAGGAATAAAGAAAGACTTGTTTGTAAAGGTTATTCTCAGATGGAAGGTATTGATTTTGGGGAGACTTTTGCTTTGGTAGCTAGAATTGAAGCTGTTAGATTATTTCTTAGATTATTTTTCATAATTCGTCCTCTTTTTTTTCAAAGTCAAGAAAATGAGGCTTTTTGGTCGTCTCATTATTTTTGAATTTTTATTAATTTGGTGTTGAATTTCCCTCTTTAAGTTAAAATGTAAAAATTTTAACTTAAAAATGAACTTCCCTGTTTTAGTGCAAAATCAAGTTTTAACTCCAATTTTGCATTCTTTTGATTGTTTAGTGCAAAATCAATTTTAAACTTTGATTTCACACTTAGTAATAAATTTGTGTGCAAATTGGACTTATAGGTCCGATTTACACATTCTATTATGCACGATTTGTAATTAATGCTTTGGAGTTTGTTTTAAACTAGGTCTCTTTATCCTTTTATGATTTGATTAGCGCCCTAATCTTTCATTATTGACTGTTGTGTAGATTGGAGAGTTCAAATTTTAAACCCCTTTATTCTTCCTGGTATGTATCGATTTACCTGAGTTTTCAAGTTTTTCCTTATTATTTTACCATGCCCTAGTTTTGAAATTGAATGTGAAATTAGATGCATATTAAAGTATGTATCAAATTACAAGTTTAATTTCATTTTTTGCATTATCAATGAGTTTTAATGGCATTGGTGGGACTATATGTTCATCGCACACCATAATATTTTATGGTGTGAGGTAGGCACACACCCCCATTGTTTGTTTTTTTATTGCCTTTTTGGAAAAGGAAACTATCAAGGTTAGTCTTCAAATCAAGATACTCAAGCTAGTGATGCTGAAGAGGAAGAAAATGAAGAATTACTTCAAGAAGAAGATGAACCAACCAATGAACAAGAGCAAGTTGAAGGAGATTTTGGTGACGAGGGTATACCTGAACTCCCAAGTACTTACCAGACTCAAGAGATGTGTGAAGGTATTCCCCCTACATTAGGTGATGTTCTAGTTACTCCTTTAGTTTCTTTTGGTGACATTGTTCCTTTGGTTTATATCGTATCAATACCATCTCAAGCTCCTTTGGTTCATAGTATTCCTTCCAATTCTACAAGTCAATCTACCTTGGATACACCTCATGACAATCTGGACACTATCTTCCTCCCTAATTTGTTAGAAGTTACTTCTTCTATGTTAGAATAATTTGATAATTTTACAATGGAGACCCAAGTTCCCCCTCAGGCTCCCATTGTTTCGAATCCACTTGCTATTGTCACCTCAACTCCACCTATTGTTACTACTAGTGTTCAATCTCATGAGTTGGCAATGCGAGTTTTGACTATTGGGGGAGATGAAGATTCCTCATTACCCCCTTGGTTAGTATTAAATACTCCCAAATGAAAAAAATAAAGTATTTTTACCTGATGTGTAATGCTTGTCGAAATACCCTAGAGAATTAATCCATAATCTACTAACAATTAGAGATAAAAATATATATTTTAAGATGACCATGACTTCCATGTTATCACTAACATTCATTAACGCAACATTACTACCTACATACATCATTGCATCATTAACTTTTACATGAATACATATATCAACATGAACATGACCCTAGTATCAATTACGCATGTGGAATAACCATTTAACCATTAACATATACTAATTTATCTTTCACAATATATCAATTCCCTAGGGTATCTCAACGTCACTACTTGAACATAATTCTAATACATAACATATCAATCTAGAACATCTTATGCTATCCTCCAACTAATCATTTACTTCCCATACAGCTATGATAAATCATTATCACATATACATAACTCTATCACATTTCATACTCTTTAGGTTCATTTTAAGGTATCAACAAATGTTCCCAATACCCAGCTTTATTCGTTAAACACTTAGCACACTATGAATCTAAATGCACTTATCCTTCTCATATATATGGAATTAGATTATTTCCTTAAGCACAACCACTACACAACTCATCAAGAATACTATCCATATTCATATGCAAGATTATAACAGCAAGAACTTATCTACTTCCAAATAGGATTCCAAGCTACTAAAAAGATTCAAGGGTCATATGACTCTACAAGAATAAACATAATCTAATACTTCAATTACCTAATATAACATAGAGTTTCATTCCAATATGATGGGCATCTCTACAACATAGAACGTATTACAAGGGCATAGTTCCGCATCATCAAGTCTAAATATATAAGAGAACATGGAACAAGCACATAGTCTCTTTTGCTACATCCCATCCTAATTCTTAATAATATAAGATACATAAGTACATATTCATATTCCACATTTACAAGTCATCATACTGCAGTATTATCTCTAATATATATAAATCAGCACCATAGGACAAACACATATTGAAGAGTCATGTATTCCATATAAATCCACAACTACTCATTTGTTTCCATATCTCAAGATAACTAACATTCAAGATTAACATCTTTCAAATTAAGGCATACATGATTGTTAACACATTCACTACCATCCACAAGATATACACAAGTCATTGCATTCATATCTCGATATCATTTAATTCCTTTCTAATCAAGAATAAAATATACAATATAATATCTATTTACAACAATATTACTTAATACATTTCATTCTGAAATCATCCTACTACAGGTTCTATTATTCATGTTCTCAATATGTTGATCACATGGTCTTCTTTACAATTGCATCCTTCATACCAAATGATATCAATTTTAACTATATAGAATATGCTCCAAAGATCCATTCATATGATGAGGTAATATAGGTCCATATCCACACACGCTAACATCCAATGATGAACATCCCAATAGAAGAAGGCATCAAACCACCCGACCATGTGGAACCAAATAGGAACCACCCCTCATGCTAAGAGATGGCATAACGTTCCAACTCGCACTCAAGACCTAAGCTGACACCTAACAAGCAAGGGATACAACATGACATCACAAGACTCAATCATAAGAATGCAACATCCAATCACATCACATGGCTAAATCAAAGAAACCAAACTTCCAGAGGCATAATCAACAAATCAAGGCATATGGATAATGGGAACATGTAGGGAAAGAGTGTCATCACATGCTATCCTCACAAAGAAGGGGCCAAGCCACACCTTGATAGATATGTGGAACCATATCCACCTTGGAGCCATTCAAGGGAGATTGGTTTAGTGCTCCTATAGTCTTCCCAATATCATCTTGAGCATACGTTGCTTCTGTAATGCCCATACCCTAGTCGGACTTTTAAAACCCGTTTAACCTTGATTGACTTCCTATGTGGCATTCTTGAATGGTAGATTAACCGATATGCAATGTGTAGTTTAGATAATATAAATAAATTGTGCATACTTATTATTGTGCTTTTGCATCGATTTTCGTGTAAATGTAATTGATTCCTAACCCTTGAGATAAATCTTGAGCTAACATCTTCATTGAATATGTATTTGTATATGCATGCTTGTATGGATTCATGGGTGCAGGAGATTTGCAGGTACAACATCGCTTAGGGCAAGGTTCATCTCCTTTGGAAATTGCAAGGTTGAGTATGCTCGTTCATCTTTTGAATTCGGATTTAGTGGTCATATAACTCTCGTCTTGCCTTAGCCATGGCTAGGTGAGCATCATGTGTGGATTCGTGGGGCTTGCGTTTCATTGGGATGCGTGTCGAGAGATTTGGAGGACTCCCTCGATTTGCGTGCCATGCGCGAGGTAAGAGAGGTTTGTGATCCTAAGTATTAAATTTAAATTTATGAGTAGACGAGCACATTAGAAATTTAGAAATTTAAATGGGTAGCTTCTTCTATATGATTAATCATTAATTTAAGAGATTGCTTTAAATTGTTATTGTAACAAGCTTAAGGTGTTTAACTGGGGTAAGTGTGCTCATTTACGCATTTGTAACTTTTACGTATTTGTAGCTGAGGAATTAGAATAAATAGGACTCTTGTACTAGATTAGTCGTGTATTTTAAAATGTCGCTCTATTTTGTTGCAGCGAGTTAATTTAATAGTTAATTTTAATAACGACGATTTTAATAAATTGTGCGTTTTAGACAGGAAAAATTTTTAAGTCATTGAGAGATAGAATTAAATTACTCATTTTCGCATTTTGGAAGAAAAGGGGGTAAATCATTATTATCTAAATGAAATTATTTTCTCTTTACTTGTAAGGTCGATATAATATAAAAGTTTGATTTTTAGAAAATTAAGTTAATCAAAACGCCTTATCCGGTCAATAGTTCGAAAATATAATTGTAGAACTAAATCGATATTGAGAAATTAAAAAAAAAAAATTTAAAAAGAAATAGAAGCACTATAATTTTAATAAGGAAAATAAATGAGATGTGTTAAATAAGGTAAATGAATGACTTCCATTTTATTTTTCATTCATTTCATTTCAAAAATAAATGCCTAATTTCGAAATTGAAAATTAGGGCAAAATTAGGGCTTTTCTTTTTAACCTAGTTTTGGAGACATTTTGGGGTTCGGGGGCTTGGGAGTTTTTTTGGAGGAAATTGGAGAAATTTTGCATTGAAGCAGTAGATTGGGGAAGCTCTTCATCAAGAATCATACCCGGAATTTGCACTATGAGGTAGGATTCAAACCTACTACCTTAATTATTTGTTGAATACAAAAAAATGGTTTTTATCCATAAATGATTTGGGGGTTTAGTTTTCAATTTACTCCAATCTTGGTTGTCCTTGATGGATTTTGTGATTTTAAATTCCTTTTGAAGATTTTGGTATAAAACTGGAAATTCCTTTTCATGACTGTTGTAAAATGGGTCTTGATGGGCATGATGAGGGTTTCGAAATGTTCTTCGTTGTAAGTTTTCTTTAGACTGTATTTTTTTTTGATATTGGGGTTCTGTTGTTGTGGGTGGGAGTGGTTGAAAACCACGTTTCTTAGTTTAAAACAAAAAAAAATCCTGTATGAATGAATCAAAATATTTAAACTTCGAATCATTTCATGTTCTTTTTATCCATTGTTTTTTTTTTTAAAAAAAAGGGGAAATTGCGTTTTGACTTTCCAACGCGTTGTGCGTTTTTTTGTTTGGCTGTGGGAAGGGGTTTGGAGGCGGGGAGCGGAGCTCCACCCGCTCCTCCTCCCCTCCCCCACGCATTCCCTTCACCCCCGCTCGCTACCCCGTCTGACTCCCCGCTTGCCTCCCCTGGGAACTTTCCCGCCCGCAAGCGCTTTAAACCCAAGGCCGCGGCACTGCGGTGGCCGCAGGGCCGCAGTAGCCGTAGGGCGCCGCGGGCCTGCGGGCACCGCAGTGGCGCCGCCGCACGATGAGCATCCTGCGTGTGGAGTAGGGTTTGCCCTAAAATAAACGAAAAACATGAAGTTTTCGATATTTTCTTTTGTGATTAGTTAAAACAAAAAAATATATATATATTGTGATATGTGCCACGGGGTAAGTGTAAAAAAAAAGAAGATTTTGGTAGAAAGTTATATTGTATTGGAAATTAGTCTTATTCAATTTTTATTTCGCTAAATTATGTTTATATATATATATATATATATATATATATATATACATATATATATATATATATTAAATACGAAGCTGGTGTTTATATAAATTTGTGGATTTAATTAAGAAATAGCATTTTATTAGTCATGTATGGTTAATTTATTTTGATCATCGATTAATTTTGAAACCCAAAATAATCGAAAAGTATACTTGGAGAAGAGACCAAATATTGTCGGTATTTGAAAACCCTTGAGATAAAACCCCATTGCTAATGTCATGGAATATATTTTAACAAGAAGTTGTTCTTCTTTTAAATGATCATTGTCTATCAAATTTAATGATTAAGATCTCTTGATAATCTTACAAATGAAAACTAAAGTACAGGAGAGTATGAAATTTGAATCGAAATTATCTTCGTATATTTTGTAATTTCTTCGTGGGTCTAGTCTCCATTTAAGGTACCACCAGTTAAGAAATCCTTGTCTTTTCTTTACTTGATGTATTTAATAGGATCCATTACAAAAGGGGTCATTATGTAATTAACGTCCGAGGTGTCTGTTGTATATTGATTTTATTCGCCTATGTGGCAAGATGTAAAAGACTCATAAATCATGTATTTCTAACAACATAATACCAAAGGGGTCTTGCAGTTGAGCAGACCCGGAGATGTAGCCCATCCGGGGTGAACTCCGAGATCATATCTGTGTTACATGATGTTTATAGCATGCTTTGTTTTATGTCTTAGAATATCATGAATGGTTGAATTCTTGCATAAGTGTATGGTGAAAATTAAATGAATTTAAATTTAAGTGCATGACATTATTCATATGGATAAATGTAGTTAATTAAGTTCATAAAACGTTGTGAATTATGACTATGACAAAGTATTTAAATATTGAAATTAAAGTTGTGGAAATAGTAATCTGATAATGTTAAATTAAATGGTATTAGTGGAAAGTCACTTGCTGGAATACTTTATGGGATTAACTTGATATTAAGTATGTTAATGGAATGAATGTAAAAGGAAAAACAAAGTTAAAAGTTATGTCACAATCCTTAGATTGAAATCTAAAAGAAGAACATCATAGAAATAACTATCCCTTTACCTTAGTAAATAAATCACGCCATGTCAATTACGTTTCACTACATTGGAAAAATTTGTAATGTTATTTCACGTTTTAATCCTAACAATAATCCTCACCGGATTAATGTGATAATCGTGTGGACTCAATCAAGTATTCATGCGCATTTTGAATGAATACACTCAGTAATTTATGTTGTAATTATAATCAATAATCCTCACCAGATTAAATTCATAATTGGGGTGAACTCAAGTAGAAATCCATATTTTAATCCTTATAAAAGGAACCCCGCATGAATGCTAAAATTAAACTAAAATGGAAAAGTAATTGATTTGTTGTTTAAACATTAAATCCTAGTAAAATTATCTCTCTCATTTTAAGATCATTTAACAAGGAGAGAACAAAACAAGAGATATGCAAAAAGATAATTGTATTTTAATCCAAATAGAAGAACGTCATTATGATCTAATTACTTCAATCTTGAAATGTTAAATATTATCTTCCTAACTATATCATAAAGTTAAAGGATGAACTCTTGTGGCTCAAATACATTTTTCATGTAATGATTCTAGCCATCTAGTAGTATTATTTTTAAAAAACATCAAATGTATCCTATGGCTACTCATATTTTACTTTTCATAATAGAACTTCAACTCATTAGTAGGCTACGCATGATAACAAATGAAGAGCCCTCACTCTACTCATGGAAGTTTAATCCGAAAGAAACAAATTTATCTTATTAACCACACTGTTTAATATTTTAAAGGAGGTATCAAATGTGGGTGAATATTTTAAGATCAAATGAAGGAATCCTCGTTATATTGAACGTAGTTTAACCCGAACGAATGAATCTCATTAAGTAGATTTATAGCATTAAAGGATGATGTCAAGTGTGGATGGTTATTTTAAAACTCTAATGAATGAACTTGGTCACATTTAAAAACGCTTGAACCCATTTGGGGACCCCCTAATGAAATTATGAATTAAAGTGCCTTGAGTAATTAACCTCTCGAGGGTCTCCTCATCAACCAAAGCAATTGAACGCTTCCTAAAATTTTAAGATGTCATATCTTGAAAACACATATATAATCAAGACCTATGCATTTTCCCGTAATATAAGATATCTAGATTGATGGATCTGATGACGCAAGATGAGTTGGGTGTAAGGTTGTGTAATCGCGTTAGGAAACTCCTTAGGATTGTTTGAGCCTTCCGCTGTGATATCTAAATTGAAAGATTATCTCCATTGTATTTTAATGTCGTGTCTAATTATGAATTGAGTTAACTTCAACTATCTTAATGTTGTAACTTTGCTTTAACGCTCTTAATTATTATTAATAAAAAAAAAAAAAAATTTACACTCTATTTGAGTGTTTTTGACTTAAACCCTTAGGGGTTTCCTGGCGGGGCATTACAGCTTCTAGGGCTATGAGGTGGGGCCACAAAACCAATTATTATCTTGTTTAGTGAATTCATAAATACCCAAACCCACTAATCAATTTATTTAAGATTATCACTCGCATTTACAAGAAAAATCTTCATGCGGTTCCATAGGTCTAGACCCCCTCCTAGAGATATAATGCTTATGACCTTGGTCCTACACATGAAAGAGCCCACTCTCCCTACCATGGACCAAAACCATAGGGTTAAAAATACAAGATACATCACAATAACAATATAAAGCTCAACATGGAATGCATCCAAAACTCATTACAAATATGATACAACTAAATCTCAAAGATAATCATCAACATGCAATCTAAGAGCCACTTATCAAGAAACAAGCCATAAGCTCAAAATGCCAATTTGCAACAATAAAGAAAGAGAGCCTCAAGTATGTCAAATGCAAATAAAAGTTGGTAACACGTGAATCCGATAACATATAATAATCCTCCACAGTGATGCACAACATATCCTCGCGTTGGAGCTTCAAATTACTCTTCCTCAACAATGAGGAAACACTCACCTTGCTGGAGCAACATATCAATACCTCAATGGTCAAGCACAAAACCACTTGCTAAAGGCAAAATGGATTCATACATATCATAAATGAATAGCACAATGCCCAAAAACCACCAAACATGATAAAACAAGCTGCTGGAATGAAGATCAAGCCAAAAAGACCAACTAAGGACCTCAAAACTGACCCAAAAACATGTTGACACTACTTTGGCACTTTTTCAGCCTAGAGTGGAGCTTTTGTAGTTAGTTTTAGCGCTTTTGTATATGAGTTGCAACTTTTAAAAAATGGGATGCAGATGTGTTCAAACTTGCCAAGAATCGAGCACAGACACAATTAGGGTCCAAAATCAACCCAAAAGTCACCAAATGTCAACAAGAAAGCAAAATAGGGTTTGCATTAAACCAAATGGTCCAATCATATAAGAATTTCAATTTTTGTAAGTAAACATATGCACAGGAAGAGTTGCAAACACAACCATACTTAATTAAATCACACCAAAAAGACTCCAGACCTTAAGAGACCCTGAAATAGGATAAGATAGGGCAAATAAAGCCTCAATCAAATCAAAATCAACACAAAATATACTCATAGGAGATTATAGCAATGAAAAGCACAAATTATGCATACCCATTCCCAGCGCTACACAAAATCAAATTTCTAATTTGAATGCAATCTTTATCAAAGTCATTTCTTTCAATAAAACCAATAATAACAACTAATTTATTCCCAAAATTTCACCCAAGACAATCTTTCAACAAACAATCTTTCCTGTAAATTGAAATCTAAGAGTAGGGCATTAAAATCCAACCTGGAAAATAAAGCAAGGGCAAAGAAAACCCGATGAAGAACTCCAAATCTAGAAAGCTCCCAAGCGCAATCCAAAATCAAAACCAAAATCCAATTCCTTCAAGCAATTTGAAAAAATTCTCCCAAAAGCCAACCTCTTGTGAACGCACAAAAAACCAAAAATATACCAAAATTAAACCCAAAACTTTATAAAAAGCCGACCAATCATATTAATCCCAAAAACCATATATTATACCAACCATCACAAAGCTCAAGGAAAATAATAAATAAGTATACTATTTATCTACCTTCCACCATTCGACCAATTAAATAAGAGGGTAGGTAGGTTTAATTAAAAAAAAAATTAACCAAGGTTAAAAAGACAATCAATTAAAATAATAACTTGGATACCCAAGATAAAATATTATTCACGAATAATAATATTCTTTATTCACCCAATAAATAATAAACCACAACATAAATCAAATAAATAATCGTGGATAATTAATATTTATGCATTAATAAGTATTAATGCCTTGTTTAAATTGTATTAATTAATTAAATCACAATAATTAAATAAATAACCATAAATAAATAATAACAATAGAAAATCCAAAAAGACATCATTAAAATAAATTAAATAAAATAAATATAAAATCCAACAATTAACAATTAATAAAACTCAATTAAAATATAAATAAATAAAAGTTACGTGAGCCTTGGAGATTCTATCACCCAAGTCAAGGTCATCACAAGTCACTTCAAAGGGCATGATTAGGAGCAAATGAAAGCAGTGCTACAGAAATTTAAGGATTTCATGAAACAAGATCAGAATGGAGTGTCTTGTGACACTTAGTAAATTTTCATATTAGAAGTTATTTTGAATAAAACATTGACACTTGAAGTGTCATTTTTGTATTTAGTTTTTGCATGTAGGAGATGCATAAGTTCAAAGTCAATTAGGACTCTTCTTTGAAATAGTCATATTTTTTGCAAGATTTTCTCAGCATCTCTTCTCTATATATATGAGGTTGCTCTTTGTAATGCATATCTATTATCTTATATCATATGCCAAAACTTTGCCAAAGTGAAGAGCTAAGAAGTGAAACTTTGTGTTCATTTTTTGTGATTTTTCAACTTGAAGAAATAAGAAGAAACTAGATTGGCATCTAGACTTTGTGTTGGATTCATTTGTTATTTGTGATGAGAGTGTTCTTATGTCACTTTTGTTATAGATTCTCATTATATATTCAAGTGAAGGCAAGTGGCGAATCTTGATAAAGTATAGAGGCAATTGTTGATATATGAACTTTGTGTCATATGTTGACTATTGTTATTAACATAGGAATTGGTGAACTCTATATCAGTGTGAAGACTTTGTGCTACATATTGATATTTTTTAGTTGAAGTTAGTTAAGATATATTGAAGTGGTGTTATAAAGACTTTGTGCTTTATTGCATTATCTTGGAAAAGAATATTGTGATTAGAAGACTTTGTGATTTTATCATTGTTTTCATAAAATTGTTAAAATCAGCATAATCATAAACCCCTTTGAATACTTTGTGCTTTATTTTGGTTTATTGGTTAATACATTGGGTTACAAAAGATATTCTCAAAAGAAAGGTTGATAGGAGAGCAGCGACTTAAAGACTTTGGGCTTGAGCACTCTTTCTCATCCTAGAGAAGAAACAGAGGACTTTCGGCCCTTCATAGAAACTTTGCTTCTTTCCTTATCTATCATTTTTCTCATTCTTTCTTTTAAGAGTTAAATTGTAATGTCGAGATTGTAAGGATTCTTTCCATTCTATGTTGTAAATTCTTTCCTGAAATAAGAGGAAAAGAATAACATCTATCTTGAAAATAAGAAGATAGGATGACGTACCACTCATGCTTAGATTAGAAATTTAAATTTATATCGTTGATTAGAATAGAAAATTAAAAGGGGGAGCCTCCCCTCAGAAGAATAGGAGTGATGTCATCCTGTGTTGAGGTGTTCAAAACTATTTTGATAAGTTCATAGGTTGCAAAATTTTCAACCAACATCTTTTTGGTGACTCTGTTGGAGACACGAACAAATTCAAAAGCCTCATGCTTTCATTTGAAGTCTAGTGTTCTAATTTTTGGTATTCTTATTGTGATATCTTCTTGTGTTAAGTTTTTAGAGTTGCTGATTTGGCCAGTTTGAGTTATACTTTTGGAAGAAGAAATCAAGGCATTGTTGATCCTGTTTTTGAATTATTGAAAAAGCACAATTTTGATTATTTTCCTTCTAGATCAGTATCCCCTTTGCAGCGTACAAGAAGTTATCCTCCTACAAATAAAAGATCACCTATTCCAATTGAACCTTCTAGTGCTTCGAGATCTTTAGTAATACCATCAATTCAAAGGATTGTGATACCTCTATATGAGCCCATACAAAAAATGGAAGCTCAAGGCCCTTGGGGACAAAATTTTGGTCCTCTTAACTTGACTCCACCTCTTCATCCTGTTCCTCAAGGTTCAAGGAAGAATGTTCCAAAGTTTTTTGGTGATGGAAAACAACACCTAGATGAACACATTGCAACATTTCATATTGCATGTGGGATTCTCGGTGTTGAATTTGAAGATATTGCTATTCATCTTTTTGTTGAGACCTTAAAAGAAGTTGCGACTGATTAGTTCTATCATTTGACACCCCAGACTATAATGACTTGAGACATCCTCAAAACTCAGTTTGAGGCACGTTTCAAGCTAACTGAAAATGCTCATGCTCTCTTGGCTCAGTTAACTTCTATGGAGAAAGAACCAAATGAACCAATGAGAGATTTTGTTGCAAAGTTTAACAAATTGCAAAATAGAATACTTGCTACTTCTCAGCCTACCTTTGAGAATCTCAAGTGTTTCTTTATTAATGCTCAATTACCAGAAGTTAGCTTCTTCTTGAGAAGAACTCCTCCTAATGATTTGAGTGTATCACAAACTCAAGCAGTGGAGATTGAAGACCATTTGATTCTTGCTAGAAAAATCAAGAAAGATATTAACAAAGCTAAAGTAAGTTTCTCAGTTCTTGAAACTCCTACTCCTCAAACTTCAACTATTGTTGATCCTATGTTGCAAAGGCTTGAAAATGAAGATCTTGCCTTAAAGAAACAAATTTCACAAACATCATACTCTTCTATGTACAAAGATGTTCCAAGGAGAACATATCCCAATAATGCCAGTAATTATGTTGCAAAGAATCAAGCTAAATTGCCTTCTCCTCCTGATAGGTTAGCTCTTGAAGCTCTGCCTTCTAAATTAGTTGTGGGATATTTTAAGTTGGAACAAGATTATTTTAGATCTTCTAAAGAAGATATTGCAGCTCTTTTCCATGATCATGGTGAACAAGACACTGGCGACTCTACTATTGGTTATGTACATTTTAAAGACTCCCCTGGTTCAGTTGATGCAAACATAAATGTTGTTCTCACTCACTCTCATAATCAGCTTGATCATCTCTAGAATGATGAGGCAAAGAAGAAGGATACTCCTCAATTTCCATTTATGATTTCAAAGATAGGAGCTCCTCTTCCTCTATTACCTAAAAGTACTCTCAGTGATAACCAAGTAAGTGTCCTTGTTCAACCTCTTGTTTCTTCAAATGTGTCAAAGATCAGTGCCAATAATTCCAAATCTCATGATATGTCTTTGCATGCATTACCAAATACTTATCCACCTTTTGATATAATTGACCATGCAAAAAAGACAAAAATTCAAATGTCAAAGGTTGAATATCTTCAATCCAATCCTGACTAGTTTAATAGGCTACTTAAATCGGTTAAGGATAGAGATCCTCAACCTACTATGAGTATTTCCTAGAACAATCTTGTGTTGTCTAAGCCTAAGAATATTCCCAATAATCTTGTTGTTATTTATTCATCAATTCCAAGGAAAATAGACCCTTTCTATACCTTTGTTGATAAATGGTTTTAACTTGAGTAATTATGTTATTGATTCTAGAGCTTCATATAATGTGATGCCTCTCAAAGTAGAAAATGCTCTCGGTATAACATTGACAAAAACTTTTGGTCATTGTTATTCCATAGAAAATAAGCAAGTTCCCCTTGTTGGCCAAATTAAGGATGCACATTTTGCATTCGCATCCTTCCCTGAAAAGAAAATAAAAATGACTGTCCTTGTTGTTGATGTCCTTGCTTCATATGGGATGTTGCTAGGATGGAATTTTTGTAGGATGTTGGTGGTGAGTTGCATATGGATATGACTAAGGCAAAAATTCTCGTTAAGGGAGTCATGCAAAAACTCACTCCTGAAAGAGAAACTAAGTACACTATGGTGAAATCTGATGATCCTCATGCTCAGATTCTGTTTAGAAATTATTAACGACACATAGATGAAGTTTTTGAGTTTGCTGAAGATTGGGTAGAAGTTTCTAAGTCACGGGCATCTAAGTCATTCAATGATACTGATAATGAATAATCTGATCCTTCACATATGTCAGATTCTGATAAGTTTTTTGATGCTTGCAAAGATCAATAATGTGTTATAAGTTCTTCTAAATCCTTTGTCATAGTTGAAAATTCTTCAAGTCAAGTTGAAAGTTTATCCAATCAAGAAGTTGTTATTTTCCCTTGTGATGAAGACATAGTTATGATTCCTGTTGAAGACATTTCCAATGATGTATGGACATTGGAATTTGATGGTAGTTGCACCTCATTGGGCTTTGGTGAAGGTGTTGTACTTATTTATCTGTAAGGAGAAATTTTTCCTTATTCCTTCAAATTGCACATTTATAATACTAATAATACAGCTGAGTATGAACTATCGATTAAAAAAAAAAATTGAGTATGAATAATTGTTATTGGGAATCAAAGTTTCTCACAAGATGGGAATGAAAAATTTACATGTACAAGGTGATGTCGAGCTCATCGTGTGCCAGATGAGAAATATTTATCAAACTAGGAATGACAGGCTCAAGCACTATCATAACCTTGTTTGGGAGTGTAGATGGAGGAAATGGATTGAATACAAGATTCAATCTTCCAACATCCAACAATGAAGTTTTTCCTTCCAAAACACACATGCAAATCAAAAATAAAAATTGAAACACATACATCTATGAAATCCTACTCCATTGCCCTCCTACTATCAAGATCTTATGTTCAAAAAATAAGTTCTCTCCAAAAGCACATGCACAAGAAGCTATGAAAGATGGATATTTAAAATTATTGCAAAAAAACATGAAAATGATAAATGTAAGAAAGCAAGATATCAGAAAGAGATGAATGCAAAGAGTTTGAATGCAAAGTCGTGGATCATAAAATGGGAGAGGGCTCTACTTTTATAGGCATTCTCTGGGTGAATCCATGTTGTGTGATGAATGTCAAATAAAAGATTGGACTTGAGATTTTGATCCCACGTGTGAGGTGAATGTAAGTGGGTAGAGGAGAAAGTATAATTGCAAATGCATGTATTTGTGAAAATAGATAAATGATATTATTATAAAATATATAGGTGATAGATGATAAATAGGTGATATAATAATAATAAATATAAATGATAAATGGAATTATAATAATTATGATAATATAGATGTTATTGATGATATTAAATGATAAATAATAATAATTAATGATAATATTAATAATGTATAAATGATGAATAATAATATTAATGATAATATTAATAATGGCTAAATGATGATAAATGACAATAGATGGAATAATGCATGAAAAAAAAGGTGGAGTCACCTAGGATTAAGATGGCAAATTTTATGTGTCTACATTTTTCCCCTCTTTGAGACAATGCAGCCTGATGCATTGTTTCAAAGAAAATGATTAAATAATACATGCCCCAGAGATATCCTGATAAGGGTGATGATTGATTAGTTATGCCCCCTCAAGAGATTGATCAAATAGATTTGATGGAGATTGATCTCTTGATAGATTACAAAAAGGATATTGGATGATTTATATTGCGCTAGTGATTAAGTTGAGATGTACATTTGATGGAAATGCATAGTTGATAAGGCATAACTAAACAATTCATGGAAATGAACAGTATAGATAGGTTGATAAGCTGATTAAGTTGATTAAGTTGATTAAACTGATAGGGATTGATGTGAGCACAAGATAAGGTGATCTCCAATGATCGATTGATTGATCCAGGGGCATTGAGATTGCAAGAAGAAAGTTGGTTCAAATGATAAAGTGATTAATAATTTCAAAGACATGCATCAGTTGGATAAAGTGTTTGATTGATCTCGCTGCAATGAGAAGAATAAAGAAAATGATGGAAGAAATGATGAAAAAGAGAGATGAAAAGGGTGATGAAAGGAGAAAAGTGATGAGAAAGAAGAATGATGAGAAAGAGGATATGAAAGGTGATGAAAATTTTTGTGCTTTTGAAGTGCTAAAGTCATCATCAAGCTTATTATGGCAAATGGAAAAACTCATCTAGATATAAATAATACCCAAATGAATCATCATACCAATTGTCTGAAAGAAAACACGTCAGACAAGAAGGATTACCTCAGTTTGCATCAGACTATTATGTCCTCGATGTCTTGAATGATCATGTCGTAAGACAAGTCATCATATTACTAAGGAACAATCCACAAGAAGCAAACAAGTGAACATGCCCCATCCTCACCTTTCTAGTCAAAGACATCGTGGAGATAAAATCTCTAGTCAGAGACAACCTGGAAAACTAAAAGACATGTCACCAAAAAAAAAGAAAATCAGAAATAATCAAAAGAAAATAAGAAAACAAGCAAACTATATGTTTCATGGAGAATGATTTTTGTTCACAGTTAATGTGTTTGGTTTTAATAAGTCGATTAGATGTTGTTATGTTTTCTCAATCATAATCTCGTCATGTCATGAATCTGTTGAAGTTCCAAAGTTGCATGCTTGTCTGAAGTGTTTGTGTCATCACAATGTTTATTACATGTTTTTTGGATTTTTATGATTTTTAGGGTTCATATTTATTTTTTAAATTTTTAGGGTTTTTCTAGGACATTTTATGATTTTTATGACTTTTTCATGACATTATATGATTTTTATGATTTTTTTTTCAAGACTTTTTATGATTTTTAAGATTTTTTTAGGATATTTTAGAAGATAGTTCCTCTGACCATGAGATTCCAACTATCCCAACCCACTCTTAAGGTTGAGGAGATAGCTCAGTGAGGGATAAGACTAGCGTAGTATACAAGAGAAGCATTGTGCGTGAGGTATGCAAACAATCCACAAGCTATGGTGGGGGTGGAAAGGCTATTATGAAATGGGAGGGTAGATACGGATAGGGCATGATCAAGTAGAAAAGTGAATGAAGGAGAAGTGAAATCTCTATGCACGGTGCTAGTTGCCCAGTTTTCACCATGGTACTTGCCCAAGGCGCCTGTTTGACAGGTTTTCACCAATGGACGAATTTATTTTTCTTTACTTTTTTTATTTTTCACTTTTTTGTGTCACAGGGCACCTATTGACCAAGTTTTCACCAAGGTGGCAACCTTTTTTCAAGATCTTTTTCTCATTTTTTTGTATTTTTTTGTATTTTTTCAGGATCGTTTTCTCATTTTTTTGTATTTTTTTAGGATCTTTTTAAGAATTTTTTTTGAAGTACTCAAGCATAGAATCTATGAAGGTGAATTCTATTGATTGGATCTTCAAGTGGTTCACCCTTGGGAGTTGCTAGCTGATATTCTCCTAATCCATACACAGCAATGATAATATATGGACCAAGCCAATTAGGTTCAAACTTGCCCCTTCTCTCTGTCTTGCTAGTTCTTTGGATTTTCTCTAAGGACAAGATCACCAACCTCAAATGTGCGAGATTTGACTTTGCGGTTG